>NC_044039.1:16234638-16547170 GCF_901765095.1 Microcaecilia unicolor
GTTATGTCAGGATGTAGTCAGAGAGGCAGGAGATTAGAGATACTGGCTGGCTGTCTCTGCTTTCCCGCTGGGTAGGCCTGGTTGGCCCAGGCTCAGTTGGTAAGAAAGGGAGGAGAGGTATGAAGGACCAAGGACACTGACAAGAGTAGAAAGGGAAAGATGCTTTGGTTGCAGTTGTAACATATGGTAGGTTTTTTTTCGAGCATGCAAAAATGTCTATAGAGCAATTATCACATTCTGCTTGTCTCTTTGGGGCTTTGGCACAGAGTTGGCAATGTTTCCCTTCATGGTGGATGAACCTGAAGGCTTTGGAAGCCCTGAACTGCAGAAAATATTTTACAGTGAAAAACATTGTTTGAACCATCATAAGACTAGGACAGAAGATACAGACGTTCAAATATTTGAAAGGTATTAATCCGCAAACGAACCTTTTCCGGAGATGGGAAGGCGGTAGAACGAGAGGGCATGAAATGAGATTGAAGGGGGGCAGACTCAAGAAGAATGTCAGGAAGTATTTTTTCACGGAGAGGGTGGTGGATGCTTGGAATGCCCTCCCGCGGGAGGTGGTGGAGATGAAAACGGTAACGGAATTCAAACATGCGTGGATAAACATAAAGGAATCCTGTGCAGAAGAAAGGGATCCTCAGGAGCTTAGCCTAGAATGGGTGGCAGAGCTGGTGGTTGGGAGGCGGGTCTAGTGTGGGCAGACATATACGGTCTGTGCTGGGGCTGGTGGTTGGGAGGCGGGACTAGTGCTGGGCAGACTTATACGGTCTGTGCCGGGGCTGGTGGTTGGGCGGAGGGGATAGTGCTGGGCAGACTTATACGGTCTGTGCCGGGGCTGGTGGTTGGGCGGCGGGGATAGTGCTGGGCAGACTTATACGGTCTGTGCCAGAGCTGGTGGTTGGGAGGCGGGGTTGGTGGTTGGGAGGCGGGGATAGGGCTGGCCAGACTTATACGGTCTGTGCACTGAAGAGGACAGTACAAATAAAAAAAAAGTAGCACATATGAATTTATCTTCTTGGGCAGACTGGATGGACCGTGCAGGTCTTTTTCTGCCGTCATCTACTATGTTACTATGTAAATAGAAACCTTTGTGAAAAGATTGAGAATAAGACAAATGCACCTTTTTCCCCAGATCTTTTCTATGATGGCGCTTGTATAAATATCAGAATCCAAATCTTTTATTTTTTTTATTTATTTTATTTCTGCATTTCTACAGAACTTTACAGTAGGCTGTTAGAATTGCTCCTGCCGTATTTCATTTGCAGAGCAAGGAGAAGTGTTAGGATAAGCCGAATTTGAACACCAGTCTCCTCTTTCATCTTTTGTGTACAGAGATGTGGTAGCCATGTTAGTCCACTTTTAAAGGTAATCAATAGAAATAAAACATAGAAAAGAAAATAAGAAGCCGTCCAAACCTTTTTAAAACTCCGCTAAGCTAACCGCCTTTACCACATTCTCTGGCAACGAATTCCAGAGTTTAATTACACGTTGAGATATGCTCCATTGTAAATTTACTTAGACCGCGTGCTGAAATTTATGCTCAAAATTTGACTTTACTCCTAAATTTAGGAGCATAAATAATGGGTGGCGTCAGGGGCAAATTTATAGTGGGTTGGGGTGGGGGGAGTTAAGAGCTTAGCATTACTTTTCAGCACTGGGGTCATAAATCTAGGAAATGGATGGGCTGCCCAAAATGTTTAGGCATAATTTTTAAGCTCCTAAATTAAGACAATTTTTAATCTGAAAATGGGGCACAAATTTAGAAGCTCATTATTATTATTATTTATTTATTTTTAATAGGCCCTAAGCTATTGTCATGATGCTGTAGAATAATATTGCACAAAATGTTGATTCTTTTTGAAAGATTTGTTTTGGGCAGCTGAAAAATCTATTATGGAAATCATGGTTATTTCTGACTTGACGTGCAACCTCTCACTTTCAGTTGTTACAGTTGTCTCTTATGCTCTATGCCTTTAGTTGTAGTTCACCTACTTGAGGTGATACATCATATTGCTATGGTCAGACTCTAAGTGCTGCTAAGAAATAGTAAGGATCTTCACTGTCCATTCATTGGAAGCAAACAAATGGCAAGGTGACAGATTTATGGAAAGCAGTACAAGGCATGGTCTCACGTAAAATATTATGTCTAGAGTGGATGCGGAAGGAGAAATATTCAAGTTGAGCTATATAACAAGACCGCTAAAATCAGTCATCAATGATATATTATTGCCAAAAAGTTATCCCAGCCTCATAAACCAAAACTGAATTTTTTTTTGAATGTTCTACGCAGGAATCTAGATAAAGGTGTCAATATTGCTGTAGTTTTATACGGTCTGACCACAGTGGTTGACATACTCAATCATTATATCTATATAAATAAAATCTCCCCTCAGACGTTCTGAAGCTCACTCCATCTGTCCTGAACTCCTGTCCTCCTGGTAGGCTAGGCTATTCAGACTATTCACCCTCAGTCTCAGCCACGCCCCATCTGCACATAAAAAGCACCCTCAACGTTCTAAAGCACACTCTGGCTTCAACAGTTCGTATGTTCGAAGCTCTGTAACCATTTTTAAGCACACTACATCTCTGCCCCGCCCTGACCTATCAGAGAAGGGAGGAGTGTCACAGCTGCACCGCTCTGACCTATCAAAGGGAACTGAAACAGGAAAAGGGAGGAGCGTCACACCGAATGACGGACCTATCAGAGGGAAGTCAAATAGAAGAAGGGAGGAGCGTCAGAGGCCAAGGGGACGGCCGTATCTACGTATTGCAGCTGCAGCCACTTAGGTAAGTCTAGCAAGCCTGTCAGCTACTGAATACAGAAAGCAAAAGATAGCATGTGGGAACTTGCTCCATTTTGTTCTCTGGAATGCAGTGATTATTATACAAATGGTCTTGCTTTCATTATTTTGGTAGGAGCTGCCTTCATGACTGTCCACAGTCCCCCCCAGTCCTGACACCTGACAGGGGGGAGAGTGAAGGACACTCACTATCTCACATAAGCACTCGCACACACTCATTCTCACATACACACACGCTCTCTCACAGACACACTCACACCCACTCTCTGTCACACACACACACTTGCACATTCTCTCTCTCAAACATACACACTCCGCGCAAAACCTTGCTAGCGCCCGTTTCATTTCAGCCAGAAACGGGCCTTTTTCACTAGTCATAGATAAAGTACCTTCAGTAAGAGGCTTCAATCTGGCTTCAGTTTCTGGCCCATCTGAAAAGGCACAATCTCAATGGATGCAGATGGTACAGAGTTTTCCTTCTTTCCCGAGCCACTGATCTCCGTCTCCTCACATAAAGTGGCACGGTCACCTCTTTAATTTGTACGTACTTCCACTAGCAACATTCGTTCAAGCGATAGGATCACCTTTTCAATGTGTGCAGACGATATTGGTTATGTGATCCATCAGTGGCAGAGCTAAGTCATGGTCTTAGTATGATCTTAAGATGGACAAGGGCTAATAAAGCTGAATTCATCCAAATCTGAGATCGTTTTGCTAGGAAAGCCATGCTGTTAATGTTCCTACCTTCTGTTTCTTTGGATGGTGTTCGATTCATTCTGTGAATGCACATTTTCAGCATTTAAGTAGATTTCTTTCTGAGGATGGATGCGGACATCTCTGCTGTGACAAAGTGTTGTTTCTAACATTTGCATATTGTCAAGCTAATCAGGTGGTTCTTAGGAAGGAGTAATGATTATTTAATCTAATTCATAAGTTGCTGAGCCATGTAAGCACTTGGAAAGATACAACTCATAAAATTACCACATCTAGTTATAGAAACAGAGTCAATGTAACAATACAGAATAAATAAAACTCAAACCACTTCCTCAAAAAAACTGTTTAAATAATCTTAATCAAGGACCAGATCCAGAAAATCAACTCCCCCTCCCCAAGTAAAAAGCCAGATTTTGTCCAGTATCTGGAATTAAGATATTCCTGGCACAACCGATTTATGAAGGAAAGACGTTCATAATAACAGGGCCTGCCCAAGTGAAAGCCCTGTCTCTTGTAACAGGGTGCGTAATTCTCAATGAAGGAACGGAAAGCAATTAAGCTGGCTAAAAGGTATACGCCTTCTTGATTACCCACACCTAAAATTTAAACAGGCAGTTTTAAAAAATGACTTGCTGAAGAAATGGAAGCCAATGGCATGCAATCAACATAGAAATTGTGTCTCCAAGTTTCAGATCCAAACTAAACAGGGCTGCCGCATTCTGCATGAGCTGAAAGCAACATAATCATTTCTTTGGCAATGTTGAAAACAAACTGCTACAAAAACTGAAACCTGGAAGGATTAAAGACCTGCACAATTGTCCACTAGATAAATCTAGCAATTGTTACACTCAATGCACATTTTGAAGCAGATATTGTAAATCCATCAAACATGCTATTTCTTAGTTAAGTTGCTCTAATGCCATCCCCAAAGCCTTCATCTCTGAAGTCCCAAAACATTGGCACCATCAGCAGTTCTGGTCACCCAACAGAATCGTTCCCCATCTAAACAAATTTCCTTCTGCATATTTAAACAAAGGTTATCAGATTTCACAATCCTGCATTCCTGCCTAAATCTTACAGAAAGCAAAGCAGGAATGTCACCCATACCAATAAACTCTAAATTAAAGTCCGAATGGATTTAAGAACAAGTCAAAAAGACTGGCTGAGGGAATGGACCCTTGTTGGACCCCAGACTGGCAAAATCCCATTGTAACTGATTGCCAGTAACCCATAAGAAGAGATGAAAACTGGCTGTATGCTTGGTCTGAGATACCCCACAAAGCCAGCTACGTCAACAATATATCTCCAGTACCTTTCCAAGGAATGGTAATGAGGAGACAGGATGATTGTTCTATAGATCCTCTAGGTCCAAGTTGCCTTTTTAATAAGAGGAGGGACCACAAATCTTTTCAAGGTAACAAAAAAAATAACCTCATTCAAGAAGGCGTTATCAAAACCAGGAAGACTTCACCCAACTCTTGAAAACTGGGCACATTCTATAACAGTGTATGCAAGTTTTAGGAAGGCCTATGACCTGCCCATGCCCCTCCCTTGGCCACACCCCCTTTGAGATCTGCATATTAGAATTTGCACACACACTACTTTACACAATACACTTAGAAAGTTGCATGCGTAGATTCAAATTACTACCGATAATTGCTTGTTTATGGCCAATTATTGGCACAGATTGGCTTGTTAAGCAATTAAGTTGGCCATGCAAAATTACCCTGAGATTCTCTATATGGCGCCTTAATTTCCACACAGAAATTGAAGCATACGCTATAACAATATGTGTAACTTTATTAGTTAACTAGCTAATCAGTGCTGTTAATTGGATGTTAACAAGCAATTATCAACACTAATTGGCATTAATTAAGATTTACATGCACGACTTGCTAAGTATATTCTGTAACATGGTGCACCTAAAGTCTAAGTCACATAGTTGAAAAGGGGGTGTGGTCATGGATGTGGTTTGGGCGTTTCTAAAATCTACGTGTGTTATTTATAGAATAAACCCGCTCTGCACCTAATTTAGGTATTGGGATTTACGCCAAGTAAAACATGGTGTAAGTGGCTGCGACTACTTTTGGTTGTGCAGAGAGGCGCTCGATATTATTCTATATAGTGCGTGGAAATTTAAGCCTATTCTATAAAATTTAGGTGAACTTTACGGAATATGCCTAGGCGTACTTTTTTTTCCATGCAGAATGTTCAGGTGCCATATATGGAATCTAGCCCCATACATAGAATCTGGGGCTTAGGGGATAATTCCTTACAAATCAACTTAAGTTATGCCCCAGGATGATGTGCACTTATCACAAATTCTATAACGTATACAATTGTCATTATAGAATACTAGCGTAAGTCTACAGCTTCACACCTAAATTTAAGCATGAGCACCTATACCAGCTCAATGGCTGGTGGAAATGTTTGCTTTTAACTGTAGGCATGTGTGTAGCTGTTAGTGATCCATAACCTGTGCATGCAAATGCTAGGCACGCCCTTGACCTGTCCATTTCCCTCTCAGTGTCACAACCCCTTGCAGCAGTGCGCTATATTTATTTTATTTATTTAGATTTTACTCACACCTTTATCAGTAGTAGCTCAAGCTGAGTTACATTCAGGTACTCTGGATATTTCTCTGTCCCAGGAGGGCTCACAATCTAAGTTTGTACCTGAGGCAATGGAGGGTTAAGTGACTTGCCCAAGATCACAAGGAGCAGCAGTGGGATTTGAATCGGCCACCTCTGGATTGCAAGACTGGTGCTCTAACCACTAGGCCACTTCTCTACTCCACATACTTTGCATGTCCAATTTGCAGAATCTCGACTAAGGGAAGTTGCACACATAACCTATAATTAGTGCCAATTAACACCAAATGTAGCTAATAATTCATCATTAATGCCAATTAGCAACTAATTATCATTGTTATATGTATAACTGGTAGTATTCTATAAGTTGTGTGTGCAATTTTGCATGCTAACCCCAAAATCTATAAACAACGACTAAAGTTCCTCACACAAATCTGCACAAGTAGCCAATTTGTGCGTGCAACTTAATTGTGTAACAAGCTAATCAGCACTAATAATTGGCCACTAACAAACAATTATAGGCACTAATTGGTGCAAATTAGAATTTATGTGCACAACTTTAAGCATATTCTGTAAAATGGTGCACATAAATCCTAATGTGCAGATCACAAAAGGGGTGTGGCAATGGGAGGGGCATAGGTGGGTCATGGGCATCCCTAAAAATTACACACACTGTTACAGAACATGCCCGATCCTCACCTAAATAAGATGTGGGCATTTATACCAGGTTTTGTTGGCATAAATGGCTGCACCTATATTTTGGGTGTAGGAAAGGCTGCTACATGTATTCTATAAACCTTGCCTAACTTTAGGCAAGGTTTATGGACTAGAACTAAGCGAGGTTTTTTTCAGCCCTAAGTGTAAAATGTATGCAAGTTTATAGAATTAGGGCGATAATGTTGAGGAGGTATGACTGGATAGTCCTGCAGAATATTGACCCCTGTTTATTTGGCATTTGTTTTAGAGAAGGGGAGTTAATAAAGCCATAGAAACTAACTTATCAAAATTATTGGGGGGGGGGGGGGGGCTAATCCCAATGGAAATTACCTCTCCCTGGACAAAGTCAAGGAGTTTGTTCAATATTGGGAGTGGAAATGATCTCTCCCTGGACAAAGTCAAGGAGTTTGTTCAATATTGGGAGTGGGAATGATCTCTCCCTGGACAAAGTCAAGGAGTTTGTTCAAGTCCAGGAGTTTGTTTAATATTGAGAGTGGGAATGACCTCTCCCTGGACAAAGTCAAGGAGTTTGTTCAATATTGGGAGAGGGAATGACCTCTCCCTGGACAAAGTCAAGGAGTTTGTTTAATATTGGGAGTGGGAATGATCTCTCCCTGGACAAAGTCGAGGAGTTTGTTTAATATTGGGAGTGGGAATGACCTCTCCCTGGACAAAGTCAAGGAGTTTGTTCAATATTGGGAGTGGGAATGACCTCTCCCTGGACAAAGTCAAGAAGTTTGTTCAATATTGGGAGTGGGAATGACCTCTCCCTGGACAAAGTCAATGAGTTTCTTTAATATTGGGCGTGGGAATGACCTCCTCCTGGACAAAGTCAAGGAGTTTGTTCAATATTGGGAGTGGGAATGACCTCTCCCTGGACAAAGTCAAGGAGTTTGTTCAATACTGGGAGTGGGAATGACCTCCCCCTGGACAAAGTCAAGGAGTTTGTTCAAGTCCAGGAGTTTGTTTAATATTGAGAGTGGGAATGACCTCTCCCTGGACAAAGTCAAGGAGTTTGTTCAATACTGGGAGTGGGAATGACCTCTCCCTGGACAAAGTCAAGGAGTTTGTTCAATATTGGGAGTGGGAATGACCTCCCCCTGGACAATGTCAAGGAGTTTGTTCATGTCCAGAAGTTTGTTTAATATTGGGAGTGGGAATGACCTCTCCCTGGACAAAGTCAAGGAGTTTCCTTAATATTGGGAGTGGGAATGACCTCTCCCTGGACAAAGTCAAGGAGTTTGTTCAATATTGGGAGTGGGAATGACCTCTCCCTGGACAAAGTCAAGGAGTTTCCTCAATATTGGGAGTGGGAATGACCTCCTCCTGGACAAAGTCAAGGAGTTTGTTCAAGTCCAGGAGTTTGTTTAATATTGGGAGAGGGAATGACCTCTCCCTGGACAAAGTCAAGGAGTTTGTTCAATATTGGGAGTGGGAATGACCTCTCCCTGGACAAAGTCAAGGAGTTTGTTCAATACTGGGAGAGGGAATGATCTCTCCCTGGACAAAATCAAGGAGTTTGTTTAATATTGGGAGTGGGAATGACCTCTCCCTGGACAAAGTCAAGGGGTTTGTTCAATATTGGGCGTGGGAATGACCTCTCCCTGGACAAAGTCAAGAAGTTTGTTCAATATTGGGAGTGGGAATGACCTCCCCCTGGACAATGTCAAGGAGTTTGTTCAAGTCCAGGAGTTTGTTTAATATTGGGAGTGGGAATGACCTCTCCCTGGACAAAGTCAAGGGGTTTGTTCAATATTGGGCGTGGGAATGACCTCTCCCTGGACAAAGTCAAGGAGTTTGTTCAATATTGGGAGTGGGAATGATCTGTCCCTTGACAAAGTCAAGGAGTTTGTTCATTATTGAGAGTGGGAATGACCTCTCCCTAGACAAAGTCAAGGAGTTTGTTCAATATTGGGAGTGGGAATGACCTCCCCCTGGACAAAGTCAAGGAGTTTGTTCAATATTGGGAGTGGGAATGACCTCTCCCTGGACAAAGTCAAGGAGTTTCCTCAATATTGGGAGTGCTCAAGCATCCACAGCACCCACAGAGCTGGATCCTGTGAATAAAGCTAAATATAGAGTTCTTTGCACAACACTGCAGTATCATCAATACATGTCAACCAAGAGGAAAATTAAGAAAAGTTACTCAACGTCCATGATTGAACAGAAGAGGTTATGATTGGAGCTTTTCCTCCTACACACTCAATGCTGCTTTTGCAACCGACTGCTGCTTTCTAGCTGGGACTGAACCCAGCATATGTTTTCCCCCTTTCCCATCTGTTCAGCTGGCACCCTTTGTTTTGCAATATAAAGTACTAGTTCTGCAGAGTCCTTAATGAGTTGTTTTTATTAGCACGCAATATGTGACAAACCAAATACCTCCAAACGTGATTTTCCGTTCTGTTTGCAGCGAGGAGAGCGGAGGATAGGCAGAGAGTCGACCTGATGGTATTTTTACTTCTTAAAATTCTTTTTGTAAAGGTTTGCATTGCAGCTGGTGTTGGTGTGTTAATTAACTCTGCTGCAAAAATAATGGTGCTTGTTTACTAAAACATGAGTTCTTATTAAGTGTTATTTTTGCTGTTCTGTAGAAAATGGTGCAGGGGGAAGAATACGGCACATATCTTTCTATATTTATTTATTTATTTTTATAGATTGCTTTGCTTGAGATGGTTTACATTTATGATCCCATCATTGATCGGTCAGTAGACGGAACAATAATCATAGAAGCACAAACATGCACCAATTTTTTTTTTTGCCATTCAAATAGAAGAGAAGGGTGAGAGGTTATATGTTAAGTCTGTATTATTTAGATTGTAAGCTCTTTTGAGCAGGGACTGTCTCTTTGCGTCAGGTGATCAGCGCTGCGTGCATCTGGTAGCGCTATACAAATGCTAATACTACTACTACTTAACATTTCTAGAGCGCTACTAGGGTTACGCAGCGCTGTACAAATTAATAACTAAGGACGGTCCCTGCTCAGAAGAGCTTACAGTCTAAAGGACGAAATGTCAAGTTAGGGTGGAGACTTCTTGCACCAAGTGGCAAGCTGGGGTGATCTTCTAAAAGCTGTGGGTATCATATACAGATTTTATAAAAACTGGAACCACAACAGCCTTTTGGTATTCCATTTCTGCTTTGAAATTCACATGTGGCACAATATTAAACATGCTTCTGGAAGCAATTTCACAGACTTTAACCAATCTGCTGAAGAACAAGGATGTTGGCACATGGAGCAGGGTCTTGTTTATCCACTCCTACCCTCGTTGACATCACATCCCCCCTATTCTCTATCTTATTCAGGGCTATTTTTGAGGGGGTACTGAGTACCTGCACCTTTTCCATTCGTCTGCTAAAATTGACCCATGGACCCCAAGTTTTAATGAAAAAAATCTCAGGCTCTACACACCAGTTCTGCCTTATCATAGATTCTGTGATTGGTTGCATGGGGCCTGGCTACTGTGGAGTGGGTCACTCAATTATTATTATTATTATTATTTGTTACATTTGTATCCCACATTTTCCCACCTTTTTGCAGGCTCAATGTGGCTTACATAACGGTGTTAGCCAATTCCGGTCTGAACAAATGCATAGTATGAATGAATACAAAGTGATATTGTGGTAGAATGAGGTACATGTGTGGTAGGTACAATTGGAGGGAACTTAGGGAGGGAAAGGGGGAAGAAGAGTCTGGTAATGTCTGTTACGGTCTTTGGTTACATTGTGTCATAGTAACATAGTAGATGACGGCAGAAAAAGACCTGCACGGTCCATCCAGTCTGCCCAACAAGATAAACTCACATGTGCTACTTTTTGTGTATACCTTACCTTGATTTGTACCTTTCCTTTTCCGGGCACAGACCGTATAAGTCTGCCCAGCACTATCCCCGCCTCCCAACCACCAGCCCCGCCTCCCACCACCGGTTCTGGCACAGACCATATAAGTCTGCCCAGCACTATCCCCGCCTCCAAATCACCAGTCCCGCCTCCCACCATCGGCTCTGGCACAGACCGTATAAGTCTGCCCAGCACCATCTCCGTCTCCCGCCACCGGCTTTGCCACCCAATCTCGTCTAAGCTCCTTAGGATCCATTCCTTCTGAGCAGGATTCCTTTATGTTTATCCCACGCATGTTTGAATTCCGTTACCGTTTTCGTTTCAACCACCTCCCGCGGGAGGGCATTCCAAGCATCCACTACTCTCTCCGTGAAAAAATACTTCCTGACATTTTTCTTGAGTCTGCCCCCCTTCAATCTCATTTCATGTCCTCTCGTTCTACTGCCTTCGCATCTCCGGAAAAGGTTCGTTTGCAGATTAATACCTTTCAAATATTTGAACGTCTGTATCATATCACCCCTGTTTCTCCTTTCCTCCAGAGTATACGTGTTCAGGTCCGCAAGTCTCTCCTCATACGTCTTGTAACGCAAATCCCTTACTATTCTCGTAGCAAGTGTCCAGGTATTTTTATGTTGGGTGGGTGGGGTACGCTCTTCTGAACAGGTCTGTCTTTAGTGCTTTCCGAAGCACCCTGAAGGGTGTCCTGGCATTTGAGTACCGGCACCTTTTTTGCTAGAAAAAAACGCACTGATCTTATCTGTCTATGTGCTCCACCTTTGCGTACACCCTGTGCCGTTTCTTAGGATATGTTATTGTGTAGTGTGTTGACATTGTAAGTAGCATTCAAAGACTGTTATTTTCATATTTTGTTCTGTTGATATTGTCAATTGCCTATGTCCAGCAGCATGAACCTTAGTGGTAATACTCTGAACCTGCCACTAGGGGTCACAGGTGCTGATTTACTGCCCTGACCCACTAGACACCAGGGAACTATAAGGAGCCCTTTTACTAAGCCACGGCAAAAAGTGGCCTGTGGCAGAGTGAGCACATCTTTTGGATGTGCGCCAGGCCAGTTTTTACCGTGTCCTGGAAAATTGGCCTTTTTTAAGGTGCTGGAAATAAATAAAAACCAGCGTGCGTCCATTTTTGACCCGAGAACTTACCACCACCCATTGACTTAGTGGTAAGGTCTCATGCTCTACCCAGGTTGTAGGCATGCAGCATACGTTCACTGCCATTTACCACCGGGTAAGTGCCAGAAGGTAGAAAATATTTTCTATTTTCTACCGCATGTTTTCGGCACGCACCAAATTCGGAATTACTGCCTGAGGCATGCGGTTACCGGGCGATAATGCTGATTTAGCGCATGCTGGACACATGTAGGCCCTTATGCACCTTTGTAAAAGGGCATCTAAGGTAGGCCCAGGGGGCCTACAGTGAGTTGGGGATCTTAGGGAAGGGAGTATACTCAAGGAGGAAGCTCTTCAGATGGGTACCTGTTCAGGGGGAGTGAAGATCTTCAGGAAAAGGACTTATTTTGGGGATAAACTCTTCATGGGGTGGGGTCTGTGATGGGGGAAGCACTTTTAGGACATTGTTCTGAGGGGGAGACCTTGCCACACCAACTCAACCCACAGGATCCCAGAGGTGTGGGGATAGGGCAGTAGAAATCCCTACTCACTCCTGCCTTGCCAGCTATCCTATTCAAAATGGACTGGGCTGACCTCTAGTGGTAGTTTCATGGTACTACTGCTAGGAATCAGATTGCAAGCTGGCCTTACCCAACCTGACTTATAAGGGGTGGAGGTTGTTTATTACATTTTAGTACCATGTTGGGTTGTTTTGGGGGAGGGGGGATTGGGTCCACTGAGCCACCAATGAGTTCAGGTCCCTCGAAGGTAGTGGGTCCAAGGGGACCTCCAGTTTTGGCCACTGGGCCTTTCTATTTTAATTTTAATGTAGGATTTATATCTCATCTCTAATAGCAAGTCTCAAAGCAAGATATAAAAAGTTAAGAATCATCAAATCATTATACAATATTCTTAATTTATCTCTCATGAACAGTTATTTCTGAATACCCTGCTGCATTTCTTCACTTACAACACAAATGAAAATATTTTAGAACACCGTTGAAAACAAAAATCAATTTCACCTTTCTCAAAGAGTTATTACACACCTAAGATTTGTTAATCATCTTCAGAGTCTGACCAGTTCCCATTTCCTCCTGTGTACTATCTCAGAAAAGCAGCTGTGTCAAAGCTATTTATTTTACCTACTGGAGAAAATAACTAAAACAGCTGTAATTATTTTTCAAGGAAAATAGACCTGCAAAATCTTTTTTACATGCTTGCATGAATGAGCTGCTTTGCATGATTTTGCATCGCACCAGCTCATTAATGTCAAAAGTATATAAACTTTCATAGGAAACAAAGTTTGTACACAAGAAAGTGCGGGATACAAATTTAATAAATAAATAGCACAAAATGCCAGAACTTTGGCCTTTTTATTTATTTATTTTAGAACATTTATACCCGGCTTTTTGCCACTAAAAGCAGCCCCAAAGCGGTTTACAATGAACCAAGAAAACAAAATTAAATTGGCAGGAGAGGAGGTAGAGGAACAGAGGAAGGGAAGGGAAAAGTAAAGTCCAAAATGGTCCATAGATATGTTGGCAGGAAGGCAGGCCACGTCCAGAAAGCCGGCAGCAGAAGTAGTGGAAAGCAGCTCCTCAACGGCCATCTCCAGCTCCCCAGCACCGGACCAGGCGACACAGTTCTAAAAGGCCCAACGGCCCAGCCGCAGCAACCAACGGATGAAGAACAAACCCAGGGCCAACGGGCGGCAGGCGCAGTGCCCGCAGTCGCAACCAAAATGTGGCAGCAGCAATAAGCGGTCCAGAGAGTAGAAGAGGAACCGGAGGGCGTCGGCGCTCGACCGAACAGCTGAGCGCACGCAATGCCGGGCGCGTGAAAGCAGAAGGAGAGCTGGTTCAAATCCCTCTTCAAAACAGCGTCGGGAAGGAGCCATCCAGCAGCCGCACCCGTGCACCGCATCGTGGGTAGCCGATCCCCGCACTTCCGCACCCAGCACCGGACCAGCGACGAAAGCGAGTGCGCAGCCGGACCGCCGACACAGCAAGCAAGGTCGGAAAACCGCATCCCCCGGAGCCTCGGTCCAAAACAGGTGCCGAGGAGACATGCAGACCACGGCGACACCCATCGAAGCCGGGATGTACAAAATTCGGCCAGCGATCAGGTAGGCAACGGGGCAGCTCCGCGATGATAGCTGGAGCTAACGGTGTTTAACGCTATTTTTTTTTGTGTGAAATGCACTTTTGCAAAGTTATTCATTCTTTAGTGTATAGAACCCTTGATAGTTAACATGACAATTAGTGGATGGTAACAGTTCAGAGAGGGGAATCTGGTAGAACTACCCTGTTTCCCCGAAAGTAAGACATCCCCCGAAAATAAGACCTAGTAGAGGTTTTCCTGACTTGGTAGATATAAGGCCTCCCCCGAAAGTAAGACCTAGCAAATTTTTGTTTGAAAGCAGGGCCGCCGAGAGCGGGACAAGGCTGCCCCCCCTCCACCCACCCTCCGTCGCTCCCGGAACTAACCTTAAACGCCTCCTTTCACCTTCGCAGCAAGCAGCAGCAGGGCAGACCTCTCCTTCCTTCCATGCCCCGCCCTCGCGGATGTTACGTCAGGCGAGGGCGGGACATGGAAGGAAGGAGTGGCCTGCCCTGCTGCTGCTTGCTGCGAAGGTGAAAGGAGGCGTTTAAGGTTAGTTACGGGAGCGACGGAGGGCGGGCGGGCCAACCCCGATGTTTCCCCCAAAAATAAGACAGCCCCTGAAAATAAGACCTAGCGCATTTTGGGGGGCAAAAATTAATATAAGACAGTTGTAGGGTGGGAGGAGCAATGTCAGAAAATACTTTTTCACGGAAAGGGTGGTGGATGCCTGGAATGTCCTCCCGCGGGAGGGTGTGAAGACAAAAATGGCGACAGAATTCATGGGATAGACACAGAGGATCACTACGTTGAAAAAGGCTGAAATTCAAACTTAATGATCTCATAGCTGGAGTGAGCTTTGACGGCAGCTTCAGAAGTCGGGAAGTAAGACTAATGCCAGGCAGATTCCTATGGTCTGGGTCCTGTAAATGGCAAAAAAACAGATCAGGATAGAGGCTGGAGTGGGCTTCAACTGCAACTCCAGTAGTTGGGAAATAGGACTGGTGCTGGGCAGCAGGGGCATAGCCAGACGACAGATTTTGGGTGGGCCTAGGCAAGAAGTGGGTGGGCACCAAGTGTTCTCTCCCCCTCCCCTCAACCACCACCCAAAAAATATCTCAGCTGGTGAGAAAACGCTTCTTTCCATCTTGGCAGTCTGCAGCAGGCATGCACTGAAAACTGAGCATGCGCAGGTGCCGTTATTGTGGAGAGTAGCGTTTTCGTTACCATCAGGGGGAGGTCTTCAGCTGGCGGAGCTTGGGATCCCCACCAGCTACCACTAAACGTGTGCTACTGTTGGGTGGGCCTGAGCCCTAAGTGGGAGGGCCTCGGCCCACCTGTGGCTATGCCACTGCTGGGCAGACTTCTATGGTCTGTGCCCCACAATTGGCAGGGAGAGACAGAGATTAAGTATACCAGTGTTTAACCATGAAGAAGTTGAACCAGTGCAGAGTGCCAGATTCAACTCTGGCCAACCTGTTGAGCAGACTGGTTGGACTACGCAGGTTTTTATCTGTCAATGTTTGCTATGTAACTATGTAACAATTAACACAACACAACACTGTTATTGCACATTAATAGCTACATTAACAGATTAGTGATTAGAGCCCTTAGAAGGAAACTAAGACTGCCACATAATTATTCAAGTTTTCTGCCTTTCAGAATCTAGAATGTGACCTTCAAAAATCACTGTATTGGAAATCTTTTGACGGACGGGATGTAAATATTGAGCTCCAGCAGCTACAGAAAATGTTTGCCTTCTTGCATAGGCAGCAGAATGAAGATGGACCACAGGGACCATTGCCCCACTAATATTTTGCATGACACAGTTTCAGTAACTTGGGGGGGGGGGGGGGGCAGCTGGAGATTGGTTTAGTTGGCTTCTCCAGCCATACTCGTACTCTGTTGTCCCTGCCTTCTTGCAAGTCAAACACTATTTAGAATGCCTGCATAAAACCCATCTGTTTTCCTTTGCTGTTTCCCTGTCTGATCGGCTATTCAAATGCACTCAATATTAAGATCTCCGCGTCTTTGATTTATAAACACCTCTCAATATCTCACCCAGCAAAGTTTTAGAAAACGTACATGCCTGTTTACTGAAGTGTGATAAAGTCCTGCTTTCACCACGTACTAATTGCAAAATTAATGCTCGGTAATTGCAAAGCTGTTGTGGTAATTATTGGGTGTATAGTCAACATCTGCCCATGTAGCGCAAGGAAGCACCAGGAGCTTTCAAAAACGGGACACAATTCCTTTGTTCACACAACTTAGGAAGCAACCTTCAGAAAATGACCCGACACGGGCCTTGTTTCAGCGCATAGCACCTGCGTCAGGGGTCACAAAGGTGTAAAAATCATGTGCAGTGGCAAAACTTGCTCATGCACATACCATAGAGTTTGTACATTTACCACATATTAAGTACATTGCTGACATTATGCTTGTGTCCACACTATCAGTAATACTCTAAGGGGATGCTTCAGCTAAAAACAACCCACCCCCCAACACACCTAAATACCTGAATAGCTCTCCCGAATCCCCCCACTCCCTCAAATGATTCTCTTAAAATCCCTAACCCTTCTGATCCCTCCCTCCCCAGCAAGTACCACTTGATCTTTATGGTGGATAGTGGGAGGGGGGAGGTAGGAGTGAACCTTAGACACTCTTGCCCCATCAGCACCTGGGTTCCAAATAGCAACTCAGATCCCTAGTGGTCTCTCACTGATTGAACGAGAATTAGATCTAGGTTTCAACTTGTCGCTAGAGTCCTTGGAAAACAAAAAGTTCACCTTCATCAGGAGCTTGGTGGAATGCGTCTTTCTACACAGGATTCATGTGTACCAAGTCTGGCTCCTAAATCAAGGCTAATGCGCTCTGACCAACATGGTATATATACGCCTAGTAGGAGTTCATGCTTCCATTGCATTTGATCCTGTAATAAATCTTTAAATCTTTTGGGGATAAAGGTTTTGAGGCACTGTCTAGTATGCTTAAACATTCAATAGTAAAATGTGCCAACGTATATGTTTTTGACTGATTTGAAAATATTCCCATTGAAGGGAAATTTGCCAAACTGTCTTTGAACGAAGCTTGCCTAATTGCCCAAAAGTGTAGTCTAGTTGAGTGGTCGGAGTGGCTTCCTCCGGATATTGCCTTATGGAATATCCAGTTACATCAGGTAATACTCATAGAATGGCAGTCAACCAAAGGAAACAGCAAAAATTCAACAGTTTCATCAAACCTGGTCTCCGTATATTAAGTGCTTAGTAAAGAAGTCTCATGTTTTACTGGTTTTAATGTAACAGTGTAATCTAATTGTGCATATCAAGTTTTGAAATTCCGTTTTCACTGAAGAATTAAGTAGTGTGTGCAGGCTTCTCGAGTTGCTTAGTTTTACTTATTTTGGAAAGATGTTGGGAGACTAGGGCTCAATAGGGTAAGTTTATAGGCTCCCTCTTGACCGTTGCTCGCACTGACTGCTTACATTCTGCTTGTTTAATTGTCTATTACAGTGGTGGAAATAAGTATTTGATCCCTTGCTGATTTTGTAAGTTTGCCCACTGACAAAGACATGAGCAGCCCATAATTGAAGGGTAGGTTATTGGTAACAGTGAGAGATAGCACATCACAAATTAAATCCGGAAAATCACATTGTGGAAAGTATATGAATTTATTTGCATTCTGCAGAGGGAAATAAGTATTTAATCCCTCTGGCAAACAAGACCTAATACTTGGTGGCAAAACCCTTGTTGGCAAGCACAGCGGTCAGACGTCTTCTGTAGTTGATGATGAGGTTTGCACACATGTCAGGAGGAATTTTGGTCCACTCCTCTTTGCAGATCATCTCTAAATCATTAAGAGTTCTGGGCTGTCGCTTGGCAACTCGCAGCTTCAGCTCCCTCCATATGTTTTCAATGGGATTAAGGTCTGGTGACTGGCTAGGCCACTCCATGACCCTAATGTGCTTCTTCCTGAGCCACTCCTTTGTTGCCTTGGCTGTATGTTTTGGGTCATTGTCGTGCTGGAAGACCCAGCCACGACCCATTTTTAAGGCCCTGGCGGATGGAAGGAGGTTGTCACTCAGAATTGTACGGTACATGGCCCCATCCATTCTCCCATTGATGCGGTGAAGTAGTCCTGTGCCCTTAGCAGAGAAACACCCCCAAAACATAACATTTCCACCTCCATGCTTGACAGTGGGGACGGTGTTCTTTGGGTCATAGGCAGCATTTCTCTTCCTCCAAACACGGCGAGTTGAGTTCATGCCAAAGAGCTCAATTTTTGTCTCATCTGACCACAGCAACTTCTCCCAATCACTCTCGGCATCATCCAGGTGTTCACTGGCAAACTTCAGACGGGCCGTCACATGTGCCTTCCGGAGCAGGGGGACCTTGCGGGCACTGCAGGATTGCAATCCGTTATGTCGTAATGTGTTACCAATGGTTTTCGTGGTGACAGTGGTCCCAGCTGCCTTGAGATCATTGACAAGTTCCCCCCTTGTAGTTGTAGGCTGATTTCTAACCTTCCTCATGATCAAGGATACCCCACGAGGTGAGATTTTGCGTGGAGCCCCAGATCTTTGTCGATTGACAGTCATTTTGTACTTCTTCCATTTTCTTACTATGGCACCAACAGTTGTCTCCTTCTCGCCCAGCGTCTTACTGATGGTTTTGTAGCCCATTCCAGCCTTGTGCAGGTGTATGATCTTGTCCCTGACATCCTTAGACAGCTCCTTGCTCTTGGCCATTTTGTAGAGGTTAGAGTCTGACTGATTCACTGAGTCTGTGGACAGGTGTCTTTCATACAGGTGACCATTGCCGACAGCTGTCTGTCATGCAGGTAACGAGTTGATTTGGAGCATCTACCTGGTCTGTAGGGGCCAGATCTCTTACTGGTTGGTGGGGGATCAAATACTTATTTCC
This sequence comes from Microcaecilia unicolor, assembly GCF_901765095.1. Classification (NCBI taxonomy): domain Eukaryota; kingdom Metazoa; phylum Chordata; class Amphibia; order Gymnophiona; family Siphonopidae; genus Microcaecilia; species Microcaecilia unicolor. Next base: position 16,253,454 of record NC_044039.1, read on the forward strand.
CTCTGCAGAATGCAAATAAATTCATATACTTTCCACAATGTGATTTTCCGGATTTAATTTGTGATGTGCTATCTCTCACTGTTACCAATAACCTACCCTTCAATTATGGGCTGCTCATGTCTTTGTCAGTGGGCAAACTTACAAAATCAGCAAGGGATCAAATACTTATTTCCACCACTGTATTTGTTTTTAATGGAACTTTGCATTTAAATATTTGCATTTATAACAATACATCGGAAAGGAGGAATCCATTGAATGAGTTTTGCAAGTGCATTTTCAATATCGTGTTCTTGAATCATTCAAATTTACACATTGCATTTACTTGAATCTTTGAAAACCATTTTTGAATCACTAAATTGATTTGAAGGTGAAGGATGATGGATTGCATATGTGTAGCACAATGGTTTTAATGTAATAGCAATGGACTAGATCAAATTAGGACGCCATTTGTAGAATGGCATGTAACACCGGGATCTGCACCCAACTTTGGGGCGAGGATTTAGACCAACTGAAACCCGGTGTAAATATTCGCATAACACTGTGCACATCCTTAGTTAACACCCATGCCCTGCCCATGCCCTGCCCATGTCCCTCCCATGGCCACACCCCCTTTTCAGTTGTGTGCTAGAAGATTTGCACATACTTCTTTATAGAATAGCGCTTAGCAAGATGCATGCGCAAATCCTAACTGGAGCCAATTAACTGCAATAATCGATTGTTATTGTTCAGTAATTGCTAGTTATCAGATTGTTACTCAGTTATAAATTGCATAGACAAATTGGGCTCATGCCCAAATTTGCACACACAATTTTGGGCACCATATATAGAATCCAGAGGAATGTATATACTGTTATATTTTATCTTATTTTTATGATTTATTATGTACTAGTAAAAAAGGCCCATTTCTTAACGCAATGAAACAGGTGCTAGCAATGTAATGAGTTCCTGCCATTAATGTTCCCACGGTTGTATTCTGAATATAATTGTTGTTTACATGTGTAAGATTTCTTTATATACAATATTTTTTGTGTAAACTGGGTTACAATATGGTAAAAGTTTTCCTTGTTCAGGCCCTTCAATCAGTTTAACAATCACATCAGAAGAGCTCCTTACTCGTGAGAATGCAACATACAGTTGCCTATGTGAGAGACTGAGAGTGACAGTGTGTTTTACAGACAGTGTAAGAGAGAGATGCACAGAGTGATTGAGTGTGTGATGCGTGTGTGATGCATCTGTGTGTGTGATGCGTCTGTGTGTGTGTGTGATGCGAGTGAGTGACAAAGTGAGTAAATGTTTGTCTTCCCTTCTGTTCTGTGCCCTTGCCTCCATTGATGTTCGTACCTCCCTGGATATGATTGTTTGTTAGAGATTCAATCCACTCCACTTCCCTCCTCCAAGTTCCATTCTGTCTGATTGGTTCTTCGTTCCTGTGACATCACGTTTGTTTGCTTGCCAACTATGCAGCATTCTGTTTCCTCGACGTGAGGGTGGGGACAGTGAGAGCCAATGAAACGCTGAACTACAGACTTACGAACCCTACCTGCGACAGTGCCACAGAGTCAGCTTCAGAATGTTGGAGGTGCTTTTTATTACATAGGATATTTTATTGTTACCTACCTAGTACATGGAACAGTGTGGGCAGTGTTGTTCAGTTGAGTTGAGTTTGATATGCCACCTACTTTAGTTATATCAAAGCTGTTTACAACAAGAAAAAGTTAGTTAATAATTTCTAAAAAAAAAATTCAATAAACCACCTTTCGATACAATAGCAAAGCTTCTCGGTGAGCATATGCTTTTCCGTATTTTGACTTTTCTCAAAATGAATGCTTTCAACAGTCTCTGAGAGTCCCTCTTTCAGAAACGCTAGCCCCAGTATTCCAACTTCATATTCGGCCAGATGGAAACTTGTGTATGATTTAGGCGGAAAACCACCTGGAATTCTGGGTGTGATAAGTTCCTCTTTAATGTATGATGACAGCACAGTGCAGCTGTAGAGCAATCTGAGATGCACGCCAAGTGAACTGATTGCACTCACAATACCCAACTGTATTTTAAAATGCAAAACGTGATTTTTCAAGTCACTTCAGACATAGGTAACAGTTTTATGAAGCAATATGTTACATACAAAATGGTGTGGTACCAATACAGCATAACCCCACACATGTGGAGGAGACCTTTTGCAGTTGTGGTGAGATTTTACAGCAGTAACACACATATTTCTTCCTCTCCCTCTCTAGGAATACACACAGGAACTTTTGCTTTCCAAATTGTGACACATTTTAGAACAAATGTATTAGTTTATTGTTCCTACGCTCAGGCCCAAATCCACTATGGGTCAAACGTAAAGCAGAACAGCTGAACTGGCCAAGTATTCTTGGGCGATACAACGTCTGTTTGTATAACTCATCCCAGACACAAACTGGACTGCATCTTCCTTGTCTAGAGAGTTCATCCATGTGATCGTGCTAGTTTCCTTAGTGAAGTGAAGCGTGCAAGAGCGCCACAGATGGGCCTCCAGAGAAATGAAATGGGAGATCTCGTGGCTCATTTAAGCCTGCATACTAGTGTTGTGTCCCGCCCTTGATAGAAGCATCTGACCTACAGTTGTAACCAGATGAAGGAGAACAGGAACTTGTGGGGAAGATAACACTTCTGAAAAGGAAAAAAGAAAAAAAAACATTTGAGGAGTATAGAGTACATCACTTCGGAGCAGAATTGTAACTGGAAAGACAACATACCCATGTGCGATATCTTGTTTTATCTTAACATAGTAACATAGAAGATGACGGCAGAAAAAGACCTGCACGGTCCATCCAGTCTGCCCAACAAGATAAACTCATATGTACTACTTTTTGTGTAAACTTTACCTTGATTTGTACCTGTCCTTTTCAGGGCACAGAACGTGTAAGTCTGCCCAGCACTATCCCCGCCTCCCAACCACCAGTCCCGCCTCCCACCACCGGCTCTGGCACAGACCGTATAAGTCTGCCCAGCACTATCCCTGCCTCCCAACCACCAGTCCCGCCTCCCGCCACTGGCTCTGGCACAGACCATATAAGTCTGCCCAGCACTATCCCCACCTCCCAACCACCAGCTCCGCCTCCCATCACCGGCTCTGGCACAGACTGTATAAGTCTGCCCAGCACTATCCCCGCCTCCCAACCACCAGTCCCGCCTCCCACCACCGGCTCTGGCACAGACTGTATAAGTCTGCCCAGCACTATCCCCGCCTCCCAACCACCAGCCCCACCTCCCACCACCGGCTCTGGCACAGACCGTATAAGTCTGCCCAGCACTATCCCCGCCTCCCAACCACCAGCCCCACCTCCCACCACCGGCTCTGGTACAGACCGTATAAGTCTGCCCAGCACTATCCCCGCCTCCCAACCACCAGTCCTGCTCCCGCCACCGGCTCTGGCACAGACTGTATAAGTCTGCCCAGCACTATCCCCGCCTCCCAACCACCAGCCCCACCTCCCACCACCGGCTCTGGTACAGACCGTATAAGTCTGCCCAGCACTATCCCCGCCTCCCAACCACCAGCCCCACCTCCCACCACCGGCTCTGGTACAGACCGTATAAGTCTGCCCAGCACTATCCCCGCCTCCCAACCACCAGTCCTGCTCCCGCCACCGGCTCTGGCACAGACTGTATAAGTCTGCCCAGCACTATCCCCGCCTCCCAACCACCAGCCCCACCTCCCGCCACCGGCTCTGGCACAGACTGTATAAGTCTGCCCAGCACTATCCCCGCCTCCCAACCACCAGCCCCACCTCCCACCACCGGCTCTGGTACAGACCGTATAAGTCTGCCCAGCACTATCCCCGCCTCCCAACCACCAGTCCTGCTCCCACCACCGGCTCTGGCACAGACCGTATAAGTCTGCCCAGCACTATCCCCGCCTCCCAACCACCAGCCCCACCTCCCACCACCGGCTCTGGCACAGACCGTATAAGTCTGCCCAGCACTATCCCCGCCTCCCAACCACCAGCCCCACCTCCCACCACCGGCTCTGGTACAGACCGTATAAGTCTGCCCAGCACTATCCCCGCCTCCCAACCACCAGTCCTGCTCCCGCCACCGGCTCTGGCACAGACTGTATAAGTCTGCCCAGCACTATCCCCGCCTCCCAACCACCAGCCCCACCTCCCACCACCGGCTCTGGTACAGACCGTATAAGTCTGCCCAGCACTATCCCTGCCTCCCAACCACCAGTCCCACCTCCCACCACCGGCTCTGGCACAGACTGTATAAGTCTGCCCAGCACTATCCCCGCCTCCCAACCACCAGCCCCGCCTCCCACCACCGGCTCTGGCACAGACCGTATAAGTCTGCCCAGCACTATCCCTATCTTAAACTACCTATGCAGTTTCCCTACATCAGTAATCCATTGCAAATCCTGTATTTTGCATGTATACTTAAGCATTTGTTCCAAAACTACTGTACCCCTATTACTATTTAAAACATGAACTGGATAAAAAAACACTCTGAAACGTCAGTTTTGTAAAATATTAGAGCTATGTAAACAGACGAATATTGGATCAATTTGGCCTGGGTTCTTTTTTTTTTTTCATCTTACACAATAAAGAAACTGCTCACATTAGCACGGAAAATGTTTGGTCCATCTTACAGAGGTCTGCTATAGTGATGAGTTTTTTGCTCACCTCCGGATGTTGTAAAAAGAAAAAAAGAAAAGGCAATAGTGCATGCTAAGTCTTTCTGTCAAGTGGGGAGCTGAAATAATCACATTTTCTTAATAAATTTCCATGGCAAGTTTAAAGCTTCTGAGGTTTGCATTCTTGTCTCCTTTATTACATTAAAGTAGCAAAGATTATTAATCATAATATACTACTGTTTACGATTGCATTTTATGGGCTCTAACGCATGAGACTGATTTACACCCACTAATTCAGAAGCTGCTAATAACAACCTCTAAGTCTGATTCTTGGCAAGTTGGCTTCCTTTTTTAATCTTAAAGTCAACTTGTCTTTGTGCTTCCAAGATTAACAGTTTGCTTGTTTCTTTCCGAGTATGTTTCTTGCCGCATAAGACCTAAGGTAAGTGAGAAATGAAGTATCTGTGGATGCTCTAATCCACTAAAGTTTGTGTATTCTGTAAATGAACCTGTCTTTAAACAAATCCTTTCGCCACAAAGAATGCAGAGCCTATGCCTTCAAAAGAAACACAGAACATATGTACTGTTGGAGTATGCATATCAATGCTCTTCAGAACCGCAGAGCGACTCAGTTTATTGAGGAAGAATTGGACTGCCTTCATTTTTTAATTTGTGCTCCGAAGCGGTGCAGTATTTCTCAGCCAAATTCTTCTGATTGACATCTGTTCTTCAGATACCATTATGCATCACGAAGAAAGTGTCGAAAGCCAGAGCTAGCTTAATGCCTTCCTTTATGAACTGGATGGCTTGACAGTCCCTAATGATTAAAAATGGCTTCAAGGTTATTTCAAAATAATTTAGCTAAGGATTGAGAAGGAAAAGTGATATTCCAGATTTTTGCTTTGCAGATTTCTGTAGGTTGTTTGTTAACATCTAGGTTTTTTCAAAAGGTGGGGCTTTCTGTAATGTACATTGTTAAAAATTCCTTACTGGCTGGCCCTGTCAGTGCGAGGAGCGTAAAAAGGATGCTTTATTGTAAAAGATAAAAACGACCCGACACGGCCGTGTTTCGGCCCGAAGGCCTGCCTCAGGGGTCTTGATCAATCTCTGATGTTGTAAAGTAGGGCTTGATAACTGGATAAATTGTTGTGGGGATCTCGTATTGAAGTTCTTCAGAAATCTTCTGTGTGTTGGTTGCGCTGCAAAAAAATAGCCGTGTAGTCGGCCAAAGCCAATAATGCAAATATGGCGAAAAAAAAAATAGTTGCATTATTCGCTTTGGCCGACTGCACGGCTATTTTTTGCAGCCTATCCGACACACAGAAGATTTCTGAAGAACTTCAATACTAGATCCCCACAACAATTTATCCAGTTATCAAGCCCTTCTTTACAACATCAGAGATTGATCAAGACCCCTGAGGCAGGCCTTCGGGCCGAAACAAGGCCGTGTTGGGTCGTTTTTATCTTTTACAATAAAGCATCCTTTTTATTGTCCTCGGACTTACCTCACTGGTTTGTTTTATTTTATTTTTTTGTTACATTTGTACCCCGCGCTTTCCCACTCATGGCAGGCTCAATGCGGCAGGCAATGGAGGGTTAAGTGACTTGCCCAGAGTCACAAGGAGCTGCCTGTGCTGGGAATCGAACTCAGTTCCTCAGTTCCCCAGGACCAAAGTCCACCACCCTAACCACTAGGCCACTCCTCCACTGTTGCTACTATTTGAGATTCTACATGGAATGTTGCTATTCCATTAGCAACATTCCATGTAGAAGTCAGCCCTTGCAGATCACCAATGTGGTCTCGCAGGCTTCTGCTTCTGTGAGTCTGACGTCCTGCAGAAGCCTGCACAGCCTTCTACATGGAATGTTGCTAGTGGAATAGCAACATTCCATGTAGAATCTCCAATAGTATCAACATTCCATGTAGAATCTCCAATAGTATCTATTTTATTTTTGTTACATTTGTACCCTGTGCTTTCCCACTCATGGCAGGCTCAATGCGGCTTACATGGGGCAATGGAGGGTTAAGTGACTTGCCCAGAGTCACAAGGAGCTGCCTGTGCCTGAAGTGGGAATCAAACTCAGTTCCTCAGTTCCCCAGGACCAAAGTCCACCACCCTAACCACTAGGCCACTCCGTGAGGTCCTTTTCCTCCTTTTGTTGTTTTTTTTGGCCCTGTCAGTGGCAAGTGCTGCGAGATGAGTTTAATACCTGGGGCAGACTTCTGTTCCCTAGGCCATCCAGGGATGCTATGGAGCATGACTTCTTAAACTGTGGCTTGTGACCCCAAATGGGGTTGCACTTGTCTCTTTTGGGGTCGCAATCCAGGCCGTAAGTACATAAGCACATAATTTTGATGTACTTCAGTGGGGTTTCCAGCATCCCTGTTACCATGACCATGGGATCGCAGCCTGAAAAAGTTTGGTAAGGAGGCTACGCTACATTCACATTATGTAAGGAGGCTAGGCTACATTTGGTAAGGAGGCTGTTGTGGAGGCTAGGCTACATTCACAGTCCCTAGAGGAGGCAGAGAGGACCATTTTCGAAAGGGACGTCCAAGTTGCGATTTGGAAGTCCTTGCAAAGCGGCGAAATTCAGGGGCGGGGAAACCCGTATTTTCAAAACAAGATGGACGTCCATCTTTTCAAAAATACCGTCCTGCAGGACGTCAGACTAGAACGAAGCCTTGGGCGGGATTGGGAAGAAGAGGACCTCGGCTCGGCTGGCGGGGGTTGGGGTCCCCTGCCAGCAAAGGTAGGCGATGGCGGGTTGGCGGCGGGAGGGAGGGTCGAGAGGGGCGGCGGGATGGGGGTCCAGGGGCAAATCTACGGGGGGCCCAGGTCCCCGTGGCCCCATACTGGCTACGCCCCTGCTGTTAAGGCTCCTTTACTATGTCAAGTGGTACTTTCTAAAAGGTGGATACATTATCCAACTCACTATTAACGTAATATTCGCCCTGTTGCAGGTGTTATGATGCCAAAATGTTGGGCTGTTTTTACAATTGGTTTTGAAGTCGATACATGTACTTGGAACCTTTCTACTGACTCTCAATAAAATTTCATTTGAGCCTTTTAATCTGCCACCCTGCTCCTTTTATTCACTGTCTCAAAATACTTACAGCTGCTCTCTGTCTCATATAGGTTTTTAAAAAGTGCTTGCTTTGGCTAACCCTTTATAGGAGGGAGGATCTGTGAAGCACAAGTGAAATGATAAGAAGCACTGGGAAGGGCACGTTATGAACTGGAAGTTCTTGCAGCAATTCTGTTTATTTCTGGGTGTTCCTGATGAAGCTGTAAAATTTATTTTTTATTTTATTTATTTATTAGGGTTTAAGGAATTCACTCAAGGCGGTGTACTGTAAGAATAGATCAAACATGAGCAATAGGCAATTACAGCAGTAAAATTATTGAAATAACAATGCAAAGCACATTTTAGCCCTCCCCCGGCGCCGCTCCCCCTCCCCGCCGACATTGCCGCCCCCCCTCCCGCCGCGAACCCGCCGCCGCTGCAGCCTACCTTTACTTTTGCTGGCGGGGGATCCCACTCCCCGCCAGCCGACGTCTTCTTCTCAGTCGCTTCTTGCTCTTCAATTTGTTTGCTGACGTCCTGCACTGAACTGTTCTCTGAGTCTGACGTCCTGCACGTTGTACGTGCAGGACGTCAGCAAACAAATTAAAGAGCAGGAAGGACTGAGAAGACGTCGGCTGGCGGGGAGTGGGATCCCCCGCCAGCAAAAGTAAAGGTAGTCGGCGGCGGGGGCGGGTTCGCCGGAAGGGGGGTCCGGGGCTGAATCTGCGGGGGCCCCGGCCCCCTCAGGCCCCACGTAGCTACGCCACTGATGCAAAGTATAACATATTATAATACTTACGATGTCAACACAATATGTAATAGAATATTTTAATTGATAGTGAAGGGTAAAGTAAAGATGGATCATATAGATAGGTAAGAGAGTAAGATGAGTTACAAAGTAAGGTGACTGATTTAAAGAAAGTTGCACATGAGGTCAGAGAGGTGGTTAAATATTATCTCAGCTAGGGTAGGAGAGGATAAACATGTCCCGCTGCAGTATGTGCAGCCCGTGTCGCTCCTCGTGTGTGTGTGAGTGAGACTAACAAGTTAGTTACTTCTTCCATTAAAGGCCTGGTTGAAGAGTCAAGCTTTCACCCTCCATTGGGTTCCAGATAGGTTATTTATTGATTATTTCTGCTTTGTTGATAAATTGAATTTGTCTGCCCTTATACAAGCACTTCATTTTTGAGAATTTTGGAGACTGCAGTGTTTATTGTTTTTTGATGAGTGACATCAGTAATTAGCACCCAGTTCTTGACGTTAATTGGCTCCTTACTCAATACATTTGCACCCGCGTCTTGGGCACGTAATTACCTCAGGAAAACGTGGGTGGCCCGTTTGATTATGCGCCTCCACGTATATTATTATTTTTTGAGGGCAAATCTTATATAATGTTGGAACCAGAAATGCTCAGGGCTTCATAGACCTTCTGTGATAAGTAAACATTAACTAAAAACAATGAAACAACCAGCTAGAGTGGTTATTCTGAACATATCTGTGAAATAACAGTATTTAAAAATACCAAAACTCTGGTTAATGATGGTTTATGTGTATACTTGCCATGGCCTCAGGGGCTGCATAAAATGCAGTGACAGGCCACAGGATGCCCACCTCTAGATTAAAGAAACAGACTGGCTTAAATCTTTTAGGCTGAAAAAATGGGCCTGGTTCTTTAATTAATCTAAGCCATAAAAAGATCGTTTTTGTGAAGTTATTATTACAGAAGCCACTTGGCTAGGTCTAATATGCCCGCCAAACATTTTGGGCTTGATTCTATATATAGCGCCTGAAAATTCAGCGTGGGAAAAAAATACACCTAGGCGTATTCTCTAAAGAATGCCTAAATTGTATAGAATAGGCTTAAATTTCCGTGCGGTATATAGAATTATTCTGAGTACCTCTGCACGTGACCAAATTCAGTCACGGCCATTTATGCCACATTTTACTTAGCATAAATCCTGACATCTAAATTAGGTGCAGAGCGACTGCATTCTTTAACAACGCGCATATATTTTATAATTTTACCTCAACCTGCACTATCCTAATTGCAAAGGACTCAAGTATAAAGCCTCGTATGATTCCAGCTTCTCATTCAAAAGCAGTCAACTCTGGAACGCCCTTCCCAGATCCATTCGTTCTATTAAAGACTACCCAAACGCCACGACCTAACCCTGCGAACCCACCTATTCATCACCAGTCCCTGTGACAATGGCAATGACTCAGACCACGGCTCCTCCAATTGTCCCTATGCTTATCCTGACCCTATCCCTGTTTATATCAATCTAACCTAATACTAACACCCAGGGGCGTAACTAGACAACAGATTTTGGGTGGGCCTAGGCAAGAAGTGGGTGGGCACCAAATGTTCTCCCCCTCCACCACCAAAAGACATCTCAGCTGGCAGGAAAATACTTCTTTCCACCTTGGCAGGAGGCATGCGCTGAAAACTGAACATGCGCAGGTGCCAGTATCGTGGACAGTAGCGTTTTCATTAGCATCAGGGGGAAGTCTTCAGCTGGTAGAGCATGGGATCTCCACCAGCTACTGCTAAATGTGTGCTCCTGTTGGGTGGGCCTGAGCCCAAAGTGGATGGGCCCTGGCCCACCCAGGCCCACCTGTGGCTACGCCAACACCTCCTCCTACCTCCTCTACCCCCTCTCCCTTATAATATTACCTATCCACACATCCCCATTTTCCGATAAGCTTAGTCTGTTTTCTCTGCATTATACTTTGTAATTCTACTACTATGTAAGTCGCATTGAACCTGCTGTGAGTGGGAAAGTGCGGGGTACAAATGTAACCCATGGCCATGCTCCCTTTTAAACTATGCAACTTAGAATTTATGCGCACCATGTTACAGAATACGCTTAGCGAGTTCTGCATGTAAATCTTAATGCCAATTAGGGCCGATAATTGCTTGTTAACATCCAATCGACAGCGCTGATTAGCTAGTTGACCGATTAAGTTACACACATTGTTATAGAATACGCTTCCATTTCTGTACGGAAATTAAGGCGAGATATATAGAATCTGGCAGTTTACTTCTGACTTTGGACTGTACATGACATCAGTGAAAGCAAATGCACTCCCATGAAAATGGCAATTTACTTTTACAGAAATGCACTGTGTGACATCACCTACAATACACAAGGTGAAAGTAGAGGCTGACCAAAGACGAGTCACCACTGGAGATATGAGTCCAACAGTCTTTATTATTATACTTAAAAGAAGGACCCGACACGGGCCGTGTTTCGACACACGCAAGCGTCTACTTCAGGGGTCATACAGTAAGATCTATGAATAAAGAATGGGGTTGAAGCAAACATAAAACAAACTATAAATAAGAGTGGAGGAGTGGCCTAGTGGTTAGGGTGGTGGACTTTGGTCCTGGGGAACTGAGGAACTGAGTTCGATTCCCACTTCAGGCACAGGCAGCTCCTTGTGACTCTGAGCAAGTCACTTAACCCTCCATTGCCCCATGTAAGCCGCATTGAGCCTGCCACGAGTGGGAAAGCGCAGGGTACAAATGTAACAAAAATAAAATAGATACTATTGGAGATTCCACATGGAATGTTGCTACTCTTTGAGATTCTACATGGAATGTTGCTATTCCACTAGCAGAAAACGAATTCACAATATCAATGTCTATGGTAACATTCAACTGCTTGTATACACAAACCAGGACTTAAAAGCCACCTACTTCAAAAAAGTGCTTTAACCAACAGTTGTTTCACCAGTATTTCACCAATATTCCACCAATATAATATGTAATTTTTATGTGTAGAGTACCCTCAGATATAAACCACTGTAACTGCAGTCAATAATGCTGCTAAAACGTGGCATAGCACCTCTTTCATTAGGTAACTCTCACTCTGTTTTTTGGGAGAGAGCAATCTCTGCTCACATTTTTTTATGCTTCCCAATCACCACAGTGCTATAAAATCATTTATTTCTTTTAAAATATATACTAGGTGAAAAAACTGTGCACTTATCTCGTGAGTTCTTGCCTCCCTGGCAGAACTATGCTGCCTTGCTGACACAATAAGCAATTGCCTTCCCCTGGAACCGCCCGACTCCGCGGGGTTTCAAATCACTTTCCTCAGGGACAAAGGGTTAAGGCTGCATAAATCACTTCTTCCTCTTTCATTCTGTCTCGCACAATCCACAGATCAAGATATTTTAAAAGAAAGAAATGATTTTATAGCACTGTGGTGATTGGGAAGCATAAAAAAATGTGAGCAGAGATTGCTCTCTCCCAAAAAACAGAGTGAGAGTTACCTAATGAAAGAGGTGCTATGCCACGTTTTAGCAGCATTATTGACTGCAGTTACAGTGGTTTATATCTGAGGGTATCTGCAAGGCCCGACTTCTACATGGAATGTTGCTAGTGGAATAGCAACATTCCATGTAGAATCTCAAATAGTAGCAAGAGTGGAGGAGTGGCCTAGTGGTTAGGGTGGTGGACTTTGGTCCTGGGGAACTGAGGAACTAAGTTTGATTCCCACTTCAGGCACAGGCAGCTCCTTGTGACTCTGAGCAAGTCACTTAACCCTCCATTGCCCCATGTAAGCCGCATTGAGCCTGCCATGAGTGGGAAAGCGCGGGGTACAAATATAAAAAAAATAAAATATATAGTATTATACAAGAAAATTAACAATAAATAGAAATGAAAACATACAAATTACAAATCAATAACTGCTATTAATGAATTAAGAGGATGAATTTGCTCAAAGCACAAAAATAATAATAAAAAATGAAAAATATATAAAAAATTAATAATAATGATAAAATACCAACACCAATTTTAACTTAAAAAACTCTCCAGAAAATAGTAATTCGTGAACAGGTGATACTTTGTCATGAGGGATTAGTGCGTTCCATGGAAGCATGGCAACTGAGATATCACCAGAGCTTTAGGTAGGTATTTTAGTACCTGAGGCAGTCAAATGTATTTGCACCTCCTTTCCTACCCCCCCCCCCCCCAATCCCCATTCTTTTTCCTCTCCGCTAGCCATGTGCACAGAGAAAAATGTTTCAGCTGAACAAATGGCCCTTTTTCTTGATTTTCTTCTCATCCATTTGTGTTCATAAAATTTTGTGACCTGTATTACAGCTTTTTAATACATTGACATCATCTGCATGTGCGTTACATTGTAAGTTAATATATATTAAATTGATCTTGCGTGCACTGACTCCTGCTTTAACAAACCAAATGTTTACTAATGAATGCACATCCCTAATGAGTACCACTTGCTTTTGCCTATTGACTGAAGTGTGGAGTTCAAGTTTATTTGATATACCACTAATCAGTAATGAGTAATTAAACAGTTTACAAACATATAAACAGAACATATACACAGGGGTTAACCAAGTGATGAATAGTTGTTGAAGTCGCAGAAGTTATAAGTAGTAGGTTTGGAGACATGCTTACTTGTGCTCCTTTCTGCCAGACTGGCAAGAAGGCATGAAGGACTCTTGAGCCAGCAAAGTCCTAGGTACTGACCAATGCCTTGGACCTATTAGATTGTAAGCTCTTTGAGCAGGGACTGTCTTTCTTCTATGTTTGTGCAGCGCTGCGTATGCCTTGTAGCGCTATAGAAATGCTAAATAGTAGTAGTAGTAGTCTCTTGTAATCAGAGGTGATATTGTGATGTCATAATGCCTCAGGCCACCAATAAGAGCCAACCTCATCAGTGATGTCACAATGGCTTGATTGTCCTATACTTGGCTCACTTTTATTACATAGCTCTTTGAGCAGGGACTGTCTTTCTTCTATGTTTGTGCAGCGCTGCGTACGCCTTGTAGCGCTATAGAAATGCTAAATAGTAGTAGTAGTAATATAGGAAAAAAGAGGTAGAAGGGTTGCCACTTTAGACTTGCATTAAAAGTAGAAGGGTAGACTGTACTGTTGAGGACTATAATGTGAGGGAGAACATTGCGGTACCAACAGGCCTATAACCAGTGTATATGTGTTGGGGAAGAATGTCCATCAATGTTTTGTTACTTGGCATCAACTTGAGAAGTGATAATTTGGGAGACTGCCAGATCAGGGTCCAGCTGGTTTAAAGAAATCCTTATGTGGAGAAAAGAGTAGAGGGGGATTTTTTTTCTAGGAGTATTTTTCACGGTTTTAGAGTCGCTGCCAGACAAGTGTTTGTCGACGAAAGAAAGAGAATCTTGTCGGAGGGTCCTGAAAGTCCGAAAAGAAGAGAACTGAAGGAGGTTCCAAAGAGCCTGAGAGGAGAAGAGGAATAGAAGTCAAAGGGAAAGAGGAGAACAGAGAGGAAGAAATAATGGGGTTGTGGTAACGTGACTCTGAGGCCAGGGCTGAAACTCTTAGGAATACAGCCACACACAATGGTTGTAAGTAAGACAATAACTTTATTAAATTTAAAGTAAGGACTTCCCAAGTCTCTTCTCTCCACAGGCTGAACAACAATCACATGGAGCTTTTCTAAAGTTCCTTTTGATCCCTATCCCTGATAGGCACGATGATTCAGTGCATACTACTTTTCCTCTTACTTCAGGATCCCTACAGTCAGTCCCTGATTTTGGCTTCCACCGGTTCAACACAGTTACTTCTTCTTAACTCTCAAGGTTCCTACAGTCTCTCCCGAATGCAGCGTCGCAAGTTTAGTCAACAAACTCTTAACTTAAGGTTCTAAGGAAACATGTCCTACCTCACTGAAGCCTCTGCTTCTGGCAAACACATTGCTTGAAAGAGTAACCCCACTGCTTGAAACACTACATTGGCTACCAGTCAAGGCAAGAATATTTTTCAAAGCAAGCACCCTAATTTTCAAGATTCACAGCCGCTGCATTGATTTTCTCTCCACTCATGCCATCCTCGATCCGCTCCAATCCGGCTTTTGCCCCCTACACTCGACAGAAACGGCACTATCTAAGGTCTGCAATGACCTGTTCCTCGCCAAATCCAAAGGTCACTACTCCATCCTCATCCTCCTCGACCTATCCGCCGCTTTCGACACTGTCAATCACAACCTACTTCTTGACACACTGTCCTCCTTTGGGTTCCAGGGCTCTGTCCTCTCCTGGTTCTCCTCCTATCTCTCCCATCGTACCTTCAGAGTACACTCTCATGGTTCGTCCTCCTCCCCTATCCCGCTCTCTGTTGGAGTTCCTCAAGGCTCTGTCCTTGGGCCCCTTCTTTTCTCAATCTACACCTCTTCCTTAGGCTCCCTGATCTCTTCTCATGGTTTCCACTATCATCTTTATGCTGACGACACCCAGCTTTATCTCTCCACACCAGAAATCACTGCGGAAACCCAGGCCAAGGTATCGGCCTGCTTATCCGACATTGCTGCCTGGATGTCCAACCGCCACCTGAAACTGAACATGGCCAAGACTGAACTTATTGTTTTCCCACCCAAACCCACTTCTCCTCTCCCTTCACTCTCTGTCTCAGTTGATAACACCCTCATCGTCCCCGTCTCATCTGCCCGCAACCTCGGTGTCATCATCGACTCCTCCCTCTCCTTCTCTGCGCATATCCAGCAGATAGCCAAGACCTGTCGCTTCTTCCTCTATAACATTAGCAAAATTCGCCCCTTCCTCTCCGAGCACACCACCCGAACTCTCATCAACTCTCTCATTACCTCTCGCCTTGACTACTGCAACCTACTCCTCACCGGCCTCCCACTTAGCCATCTATCCCCCCTTCAGTCCATTCAGAACTCTGCCGCACGTCTTATCTTCCGCCTTAACCGATATACTCATATCACCCCTCTCCTCAAGTCACTTCACTGGCTTCCGATCCGATACCGAATACAGTTCAAGCTTCTCCTACTCACCTACAAATGCACTCGATCTGCAGCCCCTCCTTACCTCTCTACCCTCATCTCCCCTTACGTCCCTACCCGTAACCTCCGCTGTCAAGACAAATCCCTCCTTTCAGTACCCTTCTCCACCACCGCCAACTCTAGGCTTCGCCCTTTCTGCCTCGCCTCACCCCATGCTTGGAACAAACTCCCTGAGCCCATACGCCGGGCCCCCTCCCTACCCATCTTCAAATCATTGCTCAAAGCCCACCTCTTCAATGTCGCCTTCGGCACCTAATCACGTCATCTCTTCTCAGGAAATCTCATCTACCCCAACTTGACATTTTGTCTTTTAGATTGTAAGCTCTTCTGAGCAGGGACCGTCCTTATTCGTTAATTTGTACAGCGCTGCGTAACCCTAGTAGCGCTCTAGAAATGTTAAGTAGTAGTAGTAGTATTAGGAATGACACCCGAATATATGCTTAACATGATTGAACTATCCTCAAGAAATGCCAGCCCAGAAAACAGAAACTACCTGCTCCTACATCTACCCAAAAGCCATTATTAAAATAGACTTGGGGAAAATCCACTGCTTATTTCTAGGATAAGCAGCATAAAATGTATTTTGTATTGTTTTGGGATCTTGCCAGGTACTTGTGACCTGCATTGGCCACTGTTAGAAACAGGACACTGGGCTTTGATAGACCTTTGGTCTGTCCCACTATGGGAATATTTATGTACTTATGTACCATCTACAAAACTATCTACACAGTAGGGTTTAGCTACCTGGGTTCCAAATGGTGAAACTCGATACCAAAAACCATAAGAAGCATCACAAATCTCCTCCCATTCAGGAAAGTAATGAAAACCTACCTCTTCAAAAAATTCTACAGCTAATCACAGATATCATCACCTTCCTTTCAAATCTACCTCTTCAAAAACAATATGAATACATATCAGCAAAACTCTACAACTGAACACAAAAGTTACCACTACCTTTTCCACTTCAAATCTGTCTCTTCAAAAACTCTATGAATAACCGCACGAACTATAGATGCCCTCTGCACGTTGCACAACACTATTGTAACTCCACCAATATGTAAATTGTATGCCACTTTGAACCAAAACGTGTTTTTAGATAATAGTGGGATACAAGAACGCATGCATAAATCAGGGGCGTAGCTGCATGGGGCCACGGGGGCCTGGGCCCCCATAGATTTGGCCCTGGACCCCCTGCCGACGACCCTCTCGACCCCCCCTCCTGCCGTCAACCCGCCGTCAACCCGCTGTCGCTGTTTGTTACCTTTGCTAGCGGGGGACCCCAACCCCCGCCAGCCGAGGTCCTCTTCTTCCTTCATTCTGTTTCTGAGTCTGACGTCCTGCACGTACATCGTGCAGGACGTCAGACTCACAGAAACAGAATGAAGCCCTGCAGATCGCAAGGCTTTGTTCTGTTTCTGTGAGTCTGACATTCGACGTCAGACTCAGAAACAGAACGAAGGAAGAAGAGGACCTCGGTTGGTGGGGGTTGGGGTTCCCCGCCAGCAAAGGTAGGCGACGGCGGGGGAGGGTTGGCGGCGGAAGGGGGGTCGAGAGGGTCGTCGGCGGGGGGGGGGGGTCAAAGTTGTTGTTGTTGGTGGTGGTGGCGGCGGGGCGGGGGATTGGCAATGGCGGGGGGGGGGGAGTCGGCAATGGGGGGGGGGGTCGGCGGTGCCGGGAGGGGGCTAAAATGTGCCTCCTCACCTCGGGCTCTGGAGCCCCCCTCCCACCAAAGTCTGGCTATGTCCCTGGCATAAATATATATATATATATATTTTTTTTTTTTCAATTTAATATTGCAAATTCTTGGTCCATTTAAAAAAAACTTCCTAATATTTTAAAAAATTCTTCCTAAAAATGTTTTTGGTCACCTCTAAAAGATTTCCCATTTGTCACTGGTCAAATGTGTTCATAGTCTTTTATCTTGTTCTTTAAATGTGTCACTTTTATTCTGTCCAGCTGGGCTATTCTCCTGTACGGATGTCTAAGAACAACAAGGGAAGAAAAGACAGGCCTAAGGAGGAAACTGTTGTTTGGGAGTCAGAGGAAGAAGAGGTGAATTGTTTCTTCTGCACTCACTGTGCACAGCCAGGGCTGGAACAACCGTCAGAGCTCACAATCACAAACACTGTCAGAAAAATGCACCCGTGCCTTGCAGAAGAATGAAAGGAAGGAAGGAAAGAAAGTGACAGGAAAACAGACAACAAGCAGGCCATCTACGAGCAACAAGAGAATGATATATTTGCCAACAGGGTGATAGAACTTGGTGCTCCCTTCCTTCCATCTTCCTCAAACTTTCTTTTTAGTAAGAAGGGTTGTTATATTGGTAATGGCAAACACATCAAAAATATTTCCTGAGGGGTCCTTTTACAAAGGCGCGCTAAAAAGAAATGGCTTGCGGTAGTGTAGGCGTGGGTTTTGGGCGCACGCCGATCCATTTTGTAGCACGCCTATAAAAAAAAAAAAGGCCTTTATTTTTGTCGAAAATGAATGTGCGGCAAAAGAAAATTGCCGGGCATCCATTTTGGGTCTGAGACCTTACTGCCAGCCATTGACCTAGCGGTAAAGACTCACACAGTAACCGGGCGGTAATGACCTGCGTGCGCCAAATGCCACTTGGCGCTTGTCCGTTGCACGCGCCGGAAAGCAAAACATATTTTTCACACCCGCGTAGCGAACGCACGCCAAAAATGAAATTACAGCAAGAGCTACGTGGTAGTCGGGCGGAAACTCCATTTTGGCGCACGTAGACACTTACGCGGCTTAGTAAAAGGACCCCAAAGTTAGAAGTTTTAGGTCTACATAAAACTCATGGTTGGTTAAAACATGTTCAATCACGTTTTCAATTACTTCAGGGAGACAAATAAAATCTGTTTGGTTAGATGGTAATCGTGTCTTCACTTAGATGTTTATTTTTCCATACTTCCTGGATTCCTTCCTTCCTCTCCTCTGTTGCGTTTTGATTGAGGATTTGATTCAACAAAAGGAAGTGAAAGGAAAAGGATGCTTAAAATTGTAATTATTGCAAAACCAAGCAGCTCTACTTTTAGATGAGTAATGTTCAAGAACGCCAAGCAGCCCTGAAGATTGTATTTCTTTCAGAAAGTGCAAGATTCATGCTTTATTTACAGCTTGCTTTCTACAGCATATTTCCGTTTCCACAGTATAAATTCTCTTTCTAGTACAACTCCCAGGCAGGATCCAGAACCTTCCCTTGCAAGCTCTTGCCTTTAACTAACCTCCTAGGCAAGCTCTAACTAGGGTTACCATTTTTTGTCCTCATAAAAAGAGGATGCTTGCCCCACCCCATTTCACGCCCTCGCCCCGCCCCTTTCACGCTATCGCCCCACCCCCGGTCGTCCCCTCTTCCCCCCATCACCTTCCCTCCCCCGTCACCTCCCCTCCCCTTATGCTACTATCCCTGGTGGTCTAGAGGTACCTCTTCGCTCGGGGCAGGAAAGAAAGAGCCCCCTCTTTCCTGCCCAGCTGCCCTGCTGCATCCTGTGTGAGTCCGGCTCTTGGCATTTCAAAATGGCCGCCGAGAGTTGAAGCAGCCTCACGAGACTTCAACTCTCGGCAGCCATTTTGAAACGCCGAGAGCCGGACTCACACAGGATGCAGCTGGGCAGCTAGCAGCAGCGCTCTGGGCAGGAAAGAGGGGACTCTTTCTTTCCTGTCCCGAGCGAAGAGGTACCTCTAGACCACCAGGGATAGTAGCATAAGGGGAAGGGAAGGGAGTCCCGTGCCCGCCTCCACTCCTGCCAGCCAGCCCATTTGTCCAGAAATCCGGACAAACGGGCAGGCTGGCCAAATCCGTCCGGACGCCCGGACATGTCCTCAAAAAGAGGACATGTCCGGGTAAATCCGGACGTATGGTAACCCTAGCTCTAACCCTTCCCTTATGGGCTTTTGCCTCAGTGGCGTAGCCAAGGGTGGGCCCAGGTCCACCACTTTGGGCTCAGGTCCACCCAGTAGCACCACACCTATGATGTTGCTGGCAGTGATCCACAAGCCCTACTAGCCAAAAAATCCCAACAACTGTCCCTCCTGCATACCTTATAAATAGTAGATCTTTGCATGCAGTGAGCAGAGACTGATACATAGTATTCGCACTGGTCCCACAGCTAGGGTTACCATATTTTGTCCCCCAAAAAGGAGGACACATGCCCCGCCCCTTTCACACCCCGCCCCTTTCACACCTGCCCTGTCCCCTTTCATGCCCTTGCTCTGCCCCTGCCACATTTTCCCCTCCCCCCTGTCACACACCCCATCACCCTCCTCCCCTTACCTTACTACTGCCCTGGTGGTCTAGTGACCTCTTCGGGGCAGGAAAGAGCCCCCTCGGCGGTGATCTCAGCGGCCATTTTGAATTGGCGCCGAGATCACGAACAGGAAGGATGCATGCAGGGCAGCGCTCCGGGCAGGAAAGAGGGGGCTCTTTCCTGCCCCGAAGAGTTCACTAGACCACCAGGGCAGTAGTAAGGTAAGGGGAGGGGGGTGATGGGGTGTGTGACAGGGGGAAGGGGAAAATGTGACGGGGCGGAGCAAGGGCGTGGAAGGGAGTGGGGTGTGAAAGGGGCGGGGCATGTGTCCTCCTTTTTGGGGGACAAAATATGGTAACCCTAGCTGTGGGGCCAGTGTGGAAGAGGCCACTACACCACCAGGGCAGTAGTAAGTAAGGGGAGGGGAGGCTAGCAATCTGCCCATTTGTCCGGATTTCTGGACAAACAGGCAGGCTGGCGGGCGGGCCGTCCTATAGAAATGTACATAAATCCAGTGTACATAAATATATCTAAAACAGGTTCATTTTGGACATTTGGAAAACCTGATCCGTTGGGCGGGGTTGGAAACCACTAGTGTAGGAAATCAGGTATCTGGGCAGGATCTGGAGTCACGATTTGAAACATTACCCTAAGAACAATAAGGAAGTTTTTACAGAAATGTTAAGCTCTTTAACATTTACAGAAAATCAAAATCCTTTTTACCTACCCTGGCTGAACTCCAGAGAGACAATCATACATTACATTGTTTCTCGTTTACCAGTACCATATTTTAATGTGTGCAGGAGGTCATTTTCAAGGAATCATAATTGAAAACATGGCTGCTCTCTTGGATGGTTTTAATCTAGTTTTGCTCTTATTTTGTTCAAGGCCCTTGTGGTATGTTTTAAAAAACAGTAGACAGAAAAGCTGCAGATCTCAGCTTATAATTTAGTTATGCGCATGAATGGTACCATGTTATAGTTTCTTATGTTGGGGGGGGGGGGGGGGGGAGAGAAGGAAGAGAGGTTGAACCAGTCCAGATTTTATCACATTACTACTACTACTACTATATAGCATTTCTATAGCGCTACAAGGCATACGCAGCGCTGCACAAACATAGAAGAAAGACAGTCCCTGCTCAAAGAGCTATGTAATAAAAGTGAGCCAAGTATAGGACAATCAAGCCATTGTGACATCACTGATGAGGTTGGCTCTTATTGGTGGCCTGAGGCATTATGACATCACAATATTAGCTCTGGTTACAAGAGACTACTACTACTACTATTTAGCATTTCTATAGCGCTACAAGGCGAATGCAGCGCTGCACAAACATAGAAGAAAGACAGTCCCTGCTCAAAGAGCTTACAATCTAATAGACAAAAAATAAAGTAATCAAATCAATTAATGTGTACAAGAAGGAGGAGAGGAGGGTAGGTGGAGGCGAGTGGTTACGAGTCAAAAGCAATGTTAAAGAGGTGGGATTTCAGTCTAGATTTAAAGGTGGCCAAGGATGGGGCAAGACGCTGAAGGCTGCTCTCTGTCTGGCAGGGTCTTTCCTCTGACACACAGCTCTCCCACTTTAATGTCCAATGCTTAAGCTAATAGTGTGCATATAATTTGCATGTTGCATTGAGCATTGGTCAGTATTTCATTTTCATTGCAACCAGTATTTTCTTGCGCAGTTCTCTACAACGCTGGAATTCTGGACATCTACCCCTTAATCCTTCCCCTGATGGCTCTGGATGGAAAATGGCATTTGTGACATCTGTCAGTAGTCATAAGAACATAAGTGTTGCCATACTGGGTCTTACTGAAAGTTCATGAAGCCCGGTATCCTGCTTCCAACAGTGGCCAACTGCTGGTTGACTACCTTTATAAAAGTGCCTGCTGTTTTATGACCAAAATTGCATCTATATATTTTAAATTCCGATTTCCTTAAGAACAGCAGGACTGCTTCTTATTGCCTAGAGTGGGGTAAAGGAGAAAAACAAGAGACAGACTGAGGATAGAGAGTTCTCAATGCCAAATAATAATTCCGTACGTTGTGTGGAGATTAAGGAAGATCAACTGGCCTGGTGAGAAAGAACTTCCAAGCACATCTTGATATGTTGCCTATATAAATTGTGGTAATCAACAATGGAACCCTCTTCCCACCCAAACAAAACTGCTTAAGCAAATCACCAAAGGTAAATCTCTAAGAGAGAACTGAGGGGCCCTTTTAAAAAAGGCGCGGTAGGCTCGACATGGGTGCAGCCTGCACCAAAACAAGACTACCGCCAGGCTAGCGTGCCCCCCCTGGTGGTAGTTTCGGATTTGGCACACGCTAATAATGCCTGGACAACTTACTTTTTTATTTCCTACAGTTGGCGGGCACTGACCAGTCACCACGCACCTAGCATGTGAGTCCTTACTTGCTAGGTCAATGGGTGGTGGTAAGGTCTCAGGCCAAAAATGGACACTCGCTGGTTTCAATTTTAGCGCACAACCATTTTCCGGCCCCCTTTTTCCTAGACGCTGTAAAACATGGCTGTCACGGCATCAATCAGCTCATCTTAGAACCCACGCATTTCCCATCGAAAGGTCCTTTTGAAGACCACATTCTTCCATCTTGTGTTTACGTTTATTGAACATTAGACATTGTTCACGTATTTTATCCTAAAGACTCCTAATGCAGACTACCAGCCGAAACACAGTACTGTGTCGAGTCTTTACCAATAAATTATCTACGATCGACTGAAGTCTCCACGTTTGTCTCCGGTCAGTCTGGTCTATTTCCCACTCCTTTTTTGTTGCTGTTGTTTTGTCATGGGATCTCGGCATTCCTCCGCCCCTGCGTTCTCTCACCGAACTTAAGAGGTTGCAAACAACGTGAAGGTAGAATGAACTGGAAATAAGAGAACTGGTGTTACTCCTCCAAACCCTGGGCATACTCTCCTGTCAAAAGATCATCCCGAACTTTCCTCAATCTCCACTTCCCTAAGTGCAAAGGCATAAAATACAAAGCACTGCATGCCTCAACCTTCTCTTACACAAGCACGAAATTCTGGAATACACTACCACGCAACCTGAAAATGATTTATGAATTAACCCACTTCCGCAAACTATTGAAAACTCACCTCTTCGAGAAAAGCTATGGCAAGAATCAAAACATATGAAGTCCTTACGCACTAACAGAGATAGGCAATACACTCTCTTCCCCTTAATCTCACCACACTTAAAACCCTACCCACAGATGGAACTGTTATACCCTACTGTTCTCTCGCCATTGTTCTATCGCCGATCACTTCCCCATTGTTACATTCTACTGTTCCATTCCCAAACTATGTTTGACTTTGACTTGTTTTCCCAAAACATGTATGACTTCGACTGTCTTCCCATAACTCTTCTCAATATAACCCATAACCATATTGTAACCAATGTAATTCCATGACTCACAATGTATTGTAAGCCACACTGAACCCGCAAATAGGTGGGAAAATGTGGGATACAAATGCAATAAATAAAATAAAATAATAAAATATGCAGAGTTCGTGTAAATAAATAAACTTTAAGTGACATGATCCAGCAGAAACTCTTTTACCATTTTGCAAAAAAAAAGATGCTCTCCAAGTTTATTACAGGCTTGATATCCCGTAAATCAAACAAATATCTATGCGGTTTACGAGACTAAAATTCAAAAGAGGAGAGACAGGATGAAACAAAGAAAAATAGCTGGGGGGGGGGGGAGAGAAAAGCTGAACTATAATATTTAATAGGAAAGAAGGGATATAAAACAGGATAGAGAGAGGGTAGGTATGTCCGAGTTGGCATGCAGACCTCACCCCATAGGCAATCTTAGGCGACTATGAACGCATTCTCAAAAAGAAGGGTTTTAGGTCTGTTTCAAACTTCATTACTGCGGTTTGTGATCTAAGATAAAGGGGCAAGGTATTCAATAGGGAGGGAAGCTTGTGGCTTTTTACTTGCTAATACACAAGATAATATTTAGGTCACGTGGTCAGATCGGCCATCGATTCTTTGTGTGTGCCCTCAACTCTGCTCCTTGATCTGCAATTTGGAGGAATATTTTGTAACATTCTCAGAAAGCTTTTCCTGCTGTATGACTGTTTTAGAAATCAATACATTTACTCACAGAAGCTGAATGTGATGCAAAAAAATAATCCCCTCAAAAGTTTTTTCTTTGCATTGCAATACCATAGATTAGATTTCATCTCTGGCTTTACCTTCCCTTCCTGCAGCTAAGGATCATTTGAGCTATTCTGATGCCATTTGAATTCCGATGCTTTTTTCTTTCTTTCTTTCCTTTTTGCCTGTACCATCTTCCCAGAGAGAATCTCCTTAAATCCCTTTCTGTTCATAATTATTTTCTTATGTCCCTGTTGCATCTTATCCCCTTCCCCCCTCCTTCTTAAACTCCATTTTCACTGAAAAACGTTCACCTTTTATGCACTGCTTTTACCTTTCAGTATTTCATACCTTTTTTTCTCACCCTCTTCTTTGTGATATAATATATATACTGATACTTGGTATAATATATACAGCATTTAATAGACTGCTAGCTGTGGCCATGGAGCTGTTTTTAAAACTGAGAGTTTCTCTCACATCTCTCAAATCTCTTCCCTTTCTTTTTTTCCATCTTCTTTCCTCTTTCTTCCTCCCAGGAAAGTTAAACAAGGATTGAACTGTACCTTGTTCCATCCTTCATCTATTGTTTGGATTATCTTCAACAGTAACAGCAAACAGCCTGATGCTCAGAATCTAATGCCTGCATTAGAGCCAAATAGCAATTGGCTAGTGCCAGCGCCAATGGAGTGGAGGAGTGGCCTAGTGGTTAGGGTGGTGGACTTTGGTCCTGTGGAACTGAGGAACTGAGTTCGATTCCCACTTCAGGCACAGGCAGCTCCTTGTGACTCTGGGCAAGTCACTTAACCCTCCATTGCCCCATGTAAGCCGCATTGAGCCTGCCATGAGTGGGAAAGTGCGGGGTACAAATGTAACAAAAAAAAATCTGTGCTGAATGCTCAGAGGGCTCTAGCGCAGAAAACATCATGTGTCCTCAGAAGCGTAGCCAGGTTGAGACTTCGGGGTGAGTGGAGTGCGTAGGCCCGATGGACCAGTGGGACCTATCCTCAGAAATGTAACCAGGTTGAGATTTCGGGGTGAGCGGACTGCAGGATGTGTCCTCAGAAGCGTAGCCAGGTTGAGACTTTGGGGTGAGCGGACTGCATAGGCACGATCAACCAGCGGGACCGCGTAAAAAAATAAGAGTTGGAATAATCAGAAGTCCGTTTGGGGGAGCGGTCGCTCCCCTGGTGATCCACCTAGCTACGCACATCTAGGTGCCCTCTTTCACCCGTAAGGGCTATGGTACTGGTGTACAGTTGTGGGTACTGGGTTTTTTTTTTGGGGGGGGGGTTGGGGGGCTCAGCACACAAGGAGGCATATTTTCAAAGCACTTAGCCTTCCAAAGTTCCATAGGTTTCTATGGAACTTTGGAAGGCTAAGTGCTTTGTAAGGGAGCTATATACCTGGGAGCAATTTCTGAAGTCCACTGCAGTGCCCCCTATGGTGCCCGGTTGGTGTCCTGGCATGTCATGGGGACCAGTGCACCACGAATGCTGGCTCCTCCCACGAACAAAGGGCTTGGATTTGGTCGTTTCTGAGATGGGCGTCCTTGGTTTCCATTATCGCCGAAAATCAGAAACGACCAAGTCTAGAGACAACCATCTCTAAGCATGACCAAAATGTCAAGATTATCGAAACGAAAGATGGACGACCATCTTGTTTTGATAATACGGGTTTCCCCGCCCCTTCTCCAGGATGTTTTGTGAGGACGTCCTCAGCAAAGCTTGGGCGTCCCTTTCAATTATGCCCCTCCACGTTTCTGCACTGTTCCCATGGTATAGGACCAGCACTGCCTGATTATCTATTTCAAAAGTTGTTGAAAATAGTTTTACATAGCAAGTTTGTACTGTGAATAATTTGATGTTTTGTACTTTTATATTGCGGAATTTATAAGTTCCCTTTAATGTAATGGAAGGAAACCCTCTCAGACTAAGCTGAGAGGGTGTTTACATTGGCTGAGATTGTCCTAAAATATTATGAGGGTATGGAATGGTTTAATTATATTAAAGGTACATAGGGCGAAGGAAAATAATTTATTTATTTATTTATTGCATTTGTATCCCACATTATCCCACCTCTTTGCAGGCTCAATGTGGCTTACAATGTATCGTTCTTGGTGGTAATAGATTAGAACGTAATCATTTATTGTTACATAGAGATGTTGAATAACATATTAGAGTTTAAAGCAAGCAGGTATTATAAAAATAGTTCTGAGTAAAGGTATGGGAGATGTATACATTTATAATTGTTATTCTGTAGGGTATGCCTTTTTAAAAAAGATGGGTCTTCAGTGATGTTCGGAAGTTTGTTAGTTCGTAGATCCCTCTCAGGTTGTGCGGCAGTGCGTTCCATAGCTTGGCACTCAAGTAGGTGAAGTTTGCTGCATGCGTAAGTTTGTATTTTAAAACTTTGCAGCTTAGGAGATGAAGATTGAGAAATGTGTGGGCTGATCTTTTGGCGTTCCTTGTCGGTAAGTCTATCAGGTCTGACATATACGCTGGGGCGTCTCCATGGATGATTTTATGAACTAGTGTACAAATCTTAAACGTGATGCGTTCTTTGAGTGGGAGCCAGTGTAGCTTTGCTCGTAGTGGTTTTGCGCTTTCATATTTTGCTTTTCCGAATATAAGTCTGGCTGCGGTGTTCTGGGCTGTCTGGAGTTTCTTGATTGTTTGCTCTTTACAGCCAGCGTATAGTGCATTACAGTAGTCCAGGTGGCTGAGCACCATTGATTGTACCAAGTTACGGAAGACTGTCATTGGGAAGAACTGTTTTACTCTTTTTAATTTCCACATTGAGTGGAACATCTTCTTGGTTGTGTTGTTTGTATGATTCTCAAGTGTTAGATGATGATCGATAGTCACTCCTAGGATAATGATAGTTTTAGGGCTGTTGAAGTTGTAAGACTTGAAGATTAAAAAAAAGGTGTGTGTGCAATGTTGAGGGTGAGGGGTGCAATGTTGACGTCAATTCTGACAGGTTGGCAGCATTCTAGGTTTGGGAGGGAGTAGAGTGGGTTGGTGTGTTGGTATGTGGGAATTTCTGAGGAGATTTGTTTCCCCTTCCCTCCCGCCCATAGATCATTTTGTTTCTTGTTGTTTTTGCTATATTTGTGGGTTTGGGTACATGGTATTTAGAGTGTTGGTGGTGGAAGTTTTAGGCAGTCACTGCAGGCCCAAATGCAAACAAGAGAGTTAGAAGGAGAAGATAACTGGAACATCATGGAGACTCATGGGTGATACCGTCACGAGTTGTGGCTTGATTCTGCGGCACTGTGAGTCATGCCTTTCAAGACCAAATAGCTCTATGTAATTTGTTAAAATCCATTTGGGTTTATAACTGTTATAAATATTGTTATTAGGAATAAAGCTGTGGCCAAAATAAATTATACTATTCAACTTAATGTAGTTTGTATTTTTCTTATTTGCTAGATGTGCAACTAGTTGATGTATGAGGTCGACTGTGCGAATGACAATGTTATGCTTTAGCGCCGGAGCTTTGAGCATTGGGGACAAAGAATGGAGTGAAAAAAAATTGAGAGTAGACAATGCAGGGGCGTAGCTACGGGGGGCCATGGGGGCCTGGGCCCTTGCAAATTTTGCCCGGGCTCCTGGTTTGGCTGGCGGGGGTCCCCAACCCCCGCCAGCCGAAGCCTTCTTCAGCGCCCATCTCCGGCACAGCCACGTTCCTGCCCTACTTTTCTTCTTGTTCCTCCTGTCCTGTGCAAGCTGACGCTCCTTTATGTGAAACTGAGAAGGAGTGTCAGCGTGCACAGGACAGGAGGAGCAAGAAGAAAGAAGAGCAGGGCAGGAACGCGGCGCTGCAGAAGGTTTCAGCTGGCGGGGGTATTTGCGAGGCGAGGGGGGTGCGAGGAGGCAAGGGGGTGCAAGGAGGCGCGAGGCGGTGGTGGGGGGAGGTGAGGCGAAGCAAACATGGTGGTGGAGGGGCGGCAGGGTGGCACTAAAAATGTGCCCCCAACCTCAGGCTCTGGCCCCTTCCTACCGTAAGGTGTGGCTACGCCCCTGAGACAATGTAGCAGATGGTACAAGGCAATGGTCATGTTTTATTCTGATAACAACTAATCTTCATAAGACATACTGACAAATGAATACAATGTTTACTATGAATGCCCAATTCTTTTGTTCTCTCTGTAGGAAGATCTTCCCTGCAAGAAAGGCCGTTTGTTGAGATTCCAACTAAAGTTGGCCTTGTCGGGGGTGGGGTGGGGGGTGGGGAATCTTCATTTCACAAGCTGGGTTTTCAAAATACAGATTCCTATCACCACTGATGTCACGGGGGCTGGAATGGAGGTACATATGTGCTTTGAAGCACACGGAGTTTCCTGCAAGGTGACCTTGTTTTGAGTTCGTTGGAGATGCTAATGGCTTGCCTGGCTTTAAAGCCAAATTGCTTGAAACAGTCCAGGAAGCTATTTCTGGATTAGCTTCAAAGTTTAAAAGGTTGTTGAAGCTTGTAGGCCAGGATGTAAACGTCTAGATGCAGGGTTGCAAAACTCCACATAGATGTCTTGTGTCACGTAAAAGTGAACAATTAATGGGCTAGAAATAATTTTCTTTACAGAAGCTTGACATCTGCGTGGTGGTTTTTGTGTGCCACATAGCTAAGCTAAGTTGTCACGTCAAACATCAAAAGACTTACATTTTCTCTGAAAGAATGCAGTCTTGTCAGTTCCAAAAATAATACTATTGTCCCCAACGACATTCATGAATGTTGCCAATATATTATTTTAGAAATTTCCCCTTGTGTAAATAGCAGCTTTTTTATTTGTAGGTTCAGATTGGCAGAGGGGATGGGGACCCGGAATGAATGAAGTCAGAAAGAGAAAGTGAAGGAAGAGACCTGCTGGAGGAGAACTGGAAGCTGAGAGAGTAGGTTCCCTCAAAAACCCAGAAGATCAACGCAGACCACAGGACCCTGAGGCAGGTGACGAAACGTTGGCCACCGTTGGCCGTGGTCGCGAGCAGCATTGATCGGAAGTGGTCTAGGAACAGCATCGTTAATTTGTTGAATTGATCAAGCAGTTGAGCGGCGTTGGAACTGCACTCTGGATAGCTGTTACTAAAGAGAGATTTGGTATATTACATGGACATTGAAGAGCTCAATATACATCAGGATTATAGGTATATATATTTCTGTATACCTTTGAGTACTAGTCACTGTGTGTAACAAGTTAAATAATATGCGTTCAAGTGAGTGGTTGGAGTAGGAGACCTGTGATTGTGAGTGGCGTGAGTGTTAGTAGTATGAATGGTAATTAGGGGGTATTGAATGTAATAAAATGGTTTGTAATGAAAATTAATGGAGTACGTTGTTGTATATTATATGAATTTTGTGGTACTCCTATTTGGTAGGTTGTCCGTCTGATTTGCGTTTAGATTAATAGATAACATTCACCAATCCTAACACATTAATTTTTACAGAGCTTCAAAACAGAATGGCTTAATTCAGGCCCGTAATCATTTTGAGTGCCAATATTTGCCAACAGTCATCATCGGTCCAAAAACGTTTTTGTATTTTTTTTATTCTCCAACTTAAACATTTTATCTTAAGTTATATAAAACTAGGAACACAAACTAAGTGCTAACTTTGAATAGAAAAAAAAGGTTTATATATTTTCTGGCGCGCGGCGATCGGCATTGTGCGTGTGCTGACGATTACCACCCGGTTAACGTATCAGACGTTACCGCTAAGTGAATGGATGGCGGTAAGGTCTCAGGCTCAAAATGGATGCGCGCCAATTTTCATTTCGCCGCATGTCCATTTTTGGCCAAATAAGGCCTTTTTTTAAAGGCGCGCTGAAAAATGGAGCTGCGGGCATCCAAAACACGCACCTACGCTAGCGCAGGCCATTTTTCAGCGCACCTCAGTAAAAGGATCCCTAAACCACTCCTCCTTTCATAGCTTGTGAGATGAGTCGGTACTAAGTTAGAGGGTATACGAGATCTTTTTTTTTGCAACGGACGCCGCAGTTGGCTTCTTTTTAGAGATTGCACCTGGATGCATTGAGTCCCAGAGGAATAGGTTAGAGCTGTGGGCAAGAGAATTTTAATTTTATTACGCCATCCATGTTTTATATGCAATACCAATTGAATGTTTTCTCTTTTTACCTGATTGCTTATTACGTCATCCATGTTCTCTATATAACACCAATTGTATCTGTACTCTGGAATGGCGTAAGCCACGACGGAAAATTGTAAGCCACATTGAGCCTGCAAATAGGTGGGAAAATGTGGGATACAAATGGGGATCACTCGGCTGAATTATGAAGCATAACAACAAAAGTACAGCGGGTATTCTATCTCAATTGTAGATAAGTGACAAGAGGGGGAGAGAACCTCAGACCAGTGACACTTTTTGTCGGCGGCTTTACTGGCTGGCCGGGTATTCACCACAGTTTGATGCTGCAGGGTGCTCTTTCCCCTGACGAAGCCTCAGTGGCGAAACGGGACCGTTGGGGAGCCCCTGGTTGGAGCAGCAATATGCTAAGTAGCTGTGGCGATGGATATCAATTGAATATGTTTGTGATACTTAGCACTGAATAGATATTAGAAACCCATTACTGGATTTTGAGGGAGGAGGCTGGCAGAGGACCAGTGATTATATGTTTGTGACTACATGAATATAATCTTATAGATTAAAAAAGTGTCACTGGTCTGAGGTCCTCTCCCCCTCTGTCACTTATCTACAATTGAGATAGAATACCCGCTGTACTTTTGTTGTTAGGATACAAATGCGACAAATAAATAAATACGTTCATAATGATGATCTCTTCTCTGTCCCGGCTTGTCAAAGAGTGAAACGCCAGATATTAGTGCACCACGGATTTCAAAATATACAAAGATCTATCATGCATCCCACTCAAGGAAACAACTGAAACCAGGGAGATTATAGAGGCTCTTGTTTTAACAAAAACACAAAACAGCACCGAGCAGTTCCCTAGTGTAAAAATAAGCACTATCACACGTCAATCTACTTCTTTCTGTTTTTTGAATTCATTTTATCCTTTACAGACCTCCCATCCCCTCTGGGTAGATCGCCAGAAATATGATCAGCAAATTACAAGCTTGGATTAGACCGTTTCCGTTTCGGGTTAGTAATGAAATACAATGTAGAGGAGGCATTCTTGTGGTCCCTTCGCTTCCCAGCTTTCTGGGCATGCTCAGTTCGACAGCTGAGGTCATTTCAGAGCAGGCTTTCTCTAGGCAAGGTCAGGCTGTGCATTTGCTGGGAGGAAGTGAGCTCAGAAAAGAGCAAGGGGATAGGGAAGACAATGGCAGGACAAAAAGGCAATGAAGCAAAACAGAGAGTTGTGTGGATGAGTGTTATAATAAACTATTAAGAAAGGCCCGTTTCTGCCTGAAATGAAACGGGCGCTAGCGGGCACGGGACTCCCTTCCCCTCCCCTTACGCTACTATCCCTGGTGGTGTAGAGGTACCTGTTCGCTCGGGGCAGGAAAGAAAGAGCCCCCCGTGTCCTGCCCGTAGCGCTGCTGATAGCTGCCCTGCTGCATCCTGTGCGAGTCCGGCTCTCGGCGTTTCAAAATGTCCGCCGAGAGTTGAAGTCTCGCGAGGCTGCTTCAACTCTCGGTGGCCATTTTAAAACGCTGAGAGACAGACTCCAGTGGCGTACCAAGGGGGGGACGGTGGGGGCGGTCCGCCCCAGGTGCACGCCGCTGGGGGGTGCCGCGGCGCGCGCCTGCTCTGAGTTTGCTGACTTCGCACGTTCACTGCAGCTCCCCCTGCCCTGGAACAGGTTACTTCCTGTTCCGGGTCAGAGGGAGCTCCAGTGAACGCGCGAAGTCAGGGAACTGTGAGCAGGCGCGCGCTGCGGCACCCTCACAGCGGCGTGCACCCGGGGGGGTTCCGCGCTGCATCGGGGGGTGCTGCAACCGGGGGGGGGTCCGCGCTGCATCGGGGGGGTGCTGCAACTGGGGAGGGAGGTCTGCGCTGCAACCGGGGGGGGGGTCCGCGCTGCATCGGGGGGAGGGTGCTGCACCCGGGGGGGGCGGGGCGCCGCCCCAGGTGTCCGCCCCCCTAGGAACGCCACTGCCGGACTCACACAGGATGCAGCAGGGCAGCTAGCAGCAGCGCTCTGGGCAGGAAAGCGGGGGCTCTTTCTTTCCTGCCCCGAGCGAACAGGTACCTCTACACCACCAGGGATAGTAGCGTAAGGGTAGGGGAGGTGACGGGGGAGGGGTGAAGAGAGGGTGACTGGGGGCGGGGCGGTAGCGTGGGCGGGGCGATGGCGCAAAAGGGGCGGGGTGATGGGCACGTCTTCGGCGGCTTGCTTTTGTTAGGCTGTGTGCAGCAATTCGTTGGAAGGGGAGGAGAAGGGAAACTGCTCCTCCCCGTTCGTTCATTTGCATTGTATACTTGTTCCGCCCTCGACGTCATCACGTGTGACGCGAGGGCGGGGCATGGAGACATGGTGAGTGTTGTGGCTTCACCACCATGAACTTACGAACCGGTGTCTGACTGGCTGCAGTGACGTCAGTGTCTTCAGAACGTTGAGGGTGCGTTTTATTATAGTAGATAGTAAATGAGAGGGAAGTAAGCAGCCAAGGAAAGTAGGGGGTCCTTTTACTAAGGCTCGCTGAAAAATGGCCTGTGTTTTGGATGCAGGCAGATCCATTTTTCAGCACACCTGTAAAAAATGCCTTTTTAAAATTTTGTCCGAAAATGGATGTGGGGCAAAATGAAAATTGGCACGCGTCCATTTTGGGTCTGAGACTTTACCGCCACTCATTGACTTAGCGGTAAGGTCTCATGCATTACCCAGGCGGTAACGGTCTATGCGTGTAGAATGTCTTTTATCTCCTGGTTAGGGCCACGCACCAGAAAATAATTAGTATTTTCTGGCACGAAATGAAATTAGCGTCGGCCATGCTATAGCTGGGCAGTAATTCCAAAGTGATGTGCGTTGGGCGCACGTAGGCACCTATGCAGCTTAGTAAAAGGTGTCTTATACGTTATCAATATGGCTGCCACTCAGACATACTGGTCTGAATTGAAAAAATGAATAAAAAAAACTAGCCCCTCAGTATTCAGCCCAGTGGCGTAGCCACAGGTGGGCCTAGGTGGGCCAGGGCCCACCCACTTACGACACAGGCCCACCCAACAAGTAGCACACATTTAGTGATAGCTGGTGGGGATCCCAAGCTGTACCAGCTGAAGACTTCCCTGTGATGCTATCAAAAACGCTACTCTCCACGATACCGGCACCTGCGCATGCTCAGTTTTCAGCGCATGCCTGCCAAGTTGGAAAGAAGCATTTTTCTGCCAGCTGAGATATTTTTGTGGTGGGGGGGGGGGGGGGGGGGGGGAGAACACTTGGTGCCTACCCACTTCATGCCTAGGCCCACCCAAAATCTGTTGCCTGGCTACGCCCCTGATTCAGCCCATGGCAGTCACTGTTTTGGAAAGCAGTGACTTCCATGAGTTGAATTAGGCTCAGATATTCTGTGCAAGACTTCATCTGAGTACCAGCCCTGAATATCCAGAACTTTTAGTGGCCACTGGAAGTTGTCCAGGTCTGCCCGAAATTCAGTGCCATTGCCAGGACACTATCTGGGCAAGTACTGTTTTTGTGGTCCAACTTGCCCAGAGAGTTATCCAAGCTCAGGCACCGAGTAGCAGCAGTGTTCAGATAACTGCCCCCAGCCTGTGCCAACGCTAACTGGAAAGGGGCACCCTCTGGTTAAGGGCTGCTGATTATCTGCTCCTCATCTGCACATCGCCTCTGTCTACTGGCTGGTTAAACTGCACTGAACAGTGCTCTCCTTGAGTCTTTGCAGATTTTAAAAAAAAACCTTTCTGGTACTAATATAAAACTTATCCACAAAGGAGTGTGTGCATGAACGTTTGAAAGCACATATGGCCTTTCTTTGGTTCAGTTTTGGCTCCTTTCTGTGGCGGAATTGCCTGCAGCACAGCTGTTCTGGGGTTTAAATGATAGGGTATGATAGTAGTTTGTTGTTCATTAAGAATTCTGTGTGAAATTCTTCTGTATGTTTTTAAGGCATTTTAAAAAGTGGCATCATTCTTCCGGCTTTTCTGTTTTCTTGCTTAGCCAAAAGCTTCCTTTTGCTCCTTCTATATTCCGTGGAGGGGCACAATCGAACGCGAACGCCTATCTCCATGGGCGTCTATGTCCGAAAACCGGTACGTGACGAGGCGGGACAGACCGTATTTTCGAAAAAAAATGGACGTTTTTCAGCTGGGCGTTTGTTTTTTTTTTTTTAGCGATAATGGAAACTAAAAACGCCCAGCTCAAAAACGTCCTAATCCGAGCCATTTGGTCGTGGGAGGGGCCACGATTTGTAGTACACTCCCTGACATGCCAGGACACCAACTGGGCACCCTAGAGGTCAGTGCGGTGGACTTCAGACAACGCTCCCACATGCATAGCTCCCTTACCACGGGTGCTGAGCACCCAACCCCCCTCCCCCAAAACCCACTACCATAGCTCTTAGGGGTGAAGGGGGCACCTACATGTGGGTACAGTGGGTTTTGCAGGCCTCCCATTTACCAGCACAAGTGTTACAGGTAGGGGGGGTGGGCCTGGGTCCACCTGGGTGAAGTGCACTGCGGTACCCACTAAAAGTGCTCCAGGGACCTGCATACACGCAGGCCTCTAGGACTGGTTGCTGCTATATAACATTGGCACACCAGTTGACACCTGAAGACTAATCTCTCCGAAAACGTCCTTTATTGGAATAAGAACGCTTATTCACAGTTAACTGCAGATCAGAGGTTGTGCCCCACTGGCAACGAGTCTCCCTGGTACTGAGATGAGCAGTAGGTCAGAGCTGGCAGAATGGTGTACAATGTCCTCTTTCAGCCACATTCAAGGGAAGAACTAAGTTCTGTAACGTGGCTAACACGTGAAAGGGATCTAAAACTGGCTTACAAAAATGGCCACTACCTCATGGACTACCGGAAACAAAACAGGGCCCACTCTGACCCAGTAAGCATGGGGAAAAGCACCATGGGAGTAGAGCCTACCAACTCTAGAGGTATATAAAATAATGAGTGGAGTGGAACAGGTGGATGTGAAGCGTCTGTTCACGCTTTCCAAAAATACTAGGACTAGGGGGCATGCGATGAAACTACAGTATAGTAAATTTAAAACAAATCGGAGAAAATTTTTCTTCACCCAACGTGTAATTAAACTCTGGAATTCGTTGCCGGAGAAAGTGGTGAAGGCGGTTAGCTTAGCAGAGTTTAAAAAGGGGTTGGACAGATTCCTAAAGGACAAGTCCATAAACCGCTACTAAACGGACTTGGAAAAATCCAAAATTCCAGGAATAACATGTATAGAATGTTTGTACGTTTGGGAAGCTTGCCAGGTGCCCTTGGCCTGGATTGGCCGCTGTCGTGGACAGGATGCTGGGCTCGATGGACCCTTGGTCTTTTCCCAGTATGGCATTACTTATGTACTTATGTAACTACCAACATTGTGAGCATTTGCCACAAGCTAGTGGAAACATGGAGCCCAATACCCTACACCCACCACAATGCATTGCTGATGTGACTCTGCAGTGCGCATAACAGAAAAGGTGTCACACTCACCCAAGAGCCACATCAGAACCAGGGAAAGGTGGTCACAGGATAGAACACATTCTGCAGTCATAGATTATACCGATTTGGGCGCCCACGGGAGAAAGACGCCCATCTCCCGATTCGGGTCGCAATATAGGGGCTTTTCTCTTTCGATTATAAGCTGGATAGTAACATAGTAAATGATGGCAAATAAAATCAATGTGGACCATCCAGTTTGCCCAGCAAGGTCTTTAGTGTTGCAACCTCCACACCATGTGGGTCACTCCTCATCGTATTCTGTTCAGGGTTATAAATGTTGCTGCATGCAGGTTGCTCTCCGTAACATTCTGTTTAGGATCGTAACTGCTGCTCCATTCAGGTTACTCTCTGCACCATTGCATTCAAAGTTGTAACTGCCTCTACAAGCAGGTTGCTTTCCATAGCATTCTTTTCAAGCTTGCAACTTCTAATCTATGCAAGTCATTTCCCATGCAATTCTGTGTAGGTTGGAACTGGCGATTCTATTGCCACTTATCCCAGTGCCTTGGCTATCATCCTGTAACAGTCTGAGGAATTCAGCAGTATGGAGTGTTGGCTGAATCCTCAATGCTTCTACTATAATCCACGAATAGAATAAAACCCTCTGGCTGACCTCATATGCAGACAGGGAGACTAGTGTTTTTTAGGTGAACTTTCTAACTTTCTGGAAGGGGATAGAAGGTGCAGGAAACTCGTAGAACAAAAGGAGTATACATTATAATCAGTGGGAGGTTCTGGTGGGAGCAGAATCCTCCTCTGACTATAAAAAATGAGACTTGCTCTTGAAACCATGTCTTCGGTTCATATCTCCCACCTCTGACCCTTCAGCTGCAAGGTAGAATCTTCAAGCCAAGCCTTATGAATGTAGGACTCAGAAATACTGAGCCTTTGTCATTCACCCAGACTAGTACATTTTTAGGCTAAAGTAGTGAAACAGAAGAATAAATGTGTTAAACCCACTGCCCTGTCAGAATTGCTAGAGGGTCGGAGGCTCCTCTGTATCCCTTGGAATCACAGAAAAGGGAAGGAGAGTCTGAGCTACTTTGTGAATTCCAGCAAGGCACCCTAGACACAATTCTTTTGTGCCAGGAACATCTCAGAGTTGAAGGAATAATGTACTTATCACCTCTGTAGGACTATTGTGTGGGTCCCGCTCAGGGCTTTTTTTGAGGGGGTACTGAGTAGCGGCACCTTTTCCACATTCTGCTAAACTTGACCATGGTTCTCGTATTTTAATGAAAGAGCTCAGGTTCTACATACAAATTCTGCCTTGTCATAGACTCTATGACCGGTTGCAGGGGTCCTGGCTATTGTAGGGTGGGCCCCTCAATGATCACTCCACCCCTGAAGGGTGGCCTGGCATTTGAGTACCGGCACCTTTTTTGCTAGACAAAATGCACTGGTCCCGCTACAGCTACAAGGATCCTAATCGGAAAGTCACGGTTGGGAGCTCAGTTTCCCTGATAGTGTCAGCATAACTGTAAGCGATAACTGATAACAGCAATGATAATCTTGTTAGAAGGTACTGCTAATTCTATCTGTACCCAACAGTAGGAACCCTGCTAAGAATAGCCGTGTCTAACCTCTGCGGCTTACAGTGTTCCGTCATGGCATTCGCCATTCCAGAGTAAAAGATACAATTGGTATTACATAAAGAACATGGATGACCATAATAGAATTAAGCAATCAGGTATAGAGAGATAACATTCAGGATATCAGGTAAGTGGTGATGCATTACAGTTCCTATAATGGATCATTGTGGTATACCTTGTTGAAGAGATAAGTCTTCAGTGATTTACGAAAGTTGATTAGGTCGTAAATTGTTTTCAGGTCAAGTGGCAATGCATTCCACAGCTTCCTGCTCACGTGGGAAAAGCTGGACGCATGTGTAAATCTATATTTTAGTCCTTTGCAGCTGGGGAAGTGAAGATTCAGGAATGTGCGCGCTGATCTTTTAGCGATCCTGGGTGGCAAGTCAATAAGGTCTGACATGTAGGCCGGGGCATCTCCGTGAATGATTTTATGAACCAGAGTTCGGAACAAACTTGCTGAGTCGTCTGAGTTATTGAGTGTGGAGAGTTATAAAAAGTCAAAACTACTAATTTGGCCTTCTGGAAAATGGCAGCCTAAGCCTTGGTCCCATAAATAAATCAATGTTTGTGTATCTGGTTCCCACTCTATGTGATATAGGTTAGGCAGCCGCTTATGCAGGACACCTGAGCCCAGGGTTACAATCCTCTTACCATTGAGACTTCCATTATGTTCATCCCATACACCCTTTGCATACCATTACTGTTTTTGTCAACCATCACTTACTTTGGGAGTCCATTCTTTGCATCCACTACCCTATTTGTAAAAATACTATTTCCAAACGTTGTTCCTTAGTCTACAGTTTTGACTTGCCCAAATAGACTGGGATCCTTCATTCTCTGCTATTGGGACTAACTTGAATCTGTTCTGAATCCTGTATGTGTGCATCCTAGTCTTAATTAGCAGATGATACCAGTGCCATGAAAAGGACCCTCAATTCTGGGGTTTCTGAACCCTGTTTCCACAGTCTCCACAAGCCTGTTGGCTCAAAATGCCCTTTTTAACTATTCCTAAAATTTATTATTTTATTTGTATCAGTATGATAAGTACATAAGTATTGCCATACTGGGCCAGGCCAAAGGTCCATCAAGCCTAGCATCTTGTTTCCAACAGTGGCCAATCCAGGTCACAAATACCTGGCAAGATCCCAAAAAAGGTTCAATACATTTTATGCTGCTTATCCCAGAAACAAGCAGTGGATTTTCCCCAAGTCATTTTAATAATGGTCTATGGGCTTTTCCTTTAGGAAGCCGTCCAACCCTTTTTTTTAAAACCCTGCTAAGCTAACCATCTTTACTACATTCTGTGGCAACAAATTCCAAAGTTTAATTAATTACACATTGAGTGAAGAAAAATGTCGATACTTGCTTGGAATCATGATAAGAATCAGCAGAGCAGAGCCCAGGTTTATTGTAGAGTCTTGATTACAGGAGTATCTATGTCAGAAGAATTTTCAAAAATAATACATCCCTCAGAAATTCAATAACAATTAGAATACCCTAGGAGGACTGATTTTGGTTTGCTTTAAGTGCCAACTGAATAAGCTAAACCATGTTTCTAGTTCTGTTGCTTTTACCATGCTGTATTATTCATGTCATAATTCAAATAAATACAATGAGCTTTATTGAAAGAGAATTTTCAGACAGGATGGAAGCATTTCCACACAGAGCAAAGCTGGGAACATATCAGGGAGTTTGTTGTTTTTCTTGAGAATTTTTTTTATGCAGTTTGGGATTGTGATTAGATGAACTGTGCCTTCAGGTAAAACCCAAATAGTTGCCAAAGATTTTGAGCAAGGTCACTAATAATGACAATCTTTCCAAGGTCATTGAATGAAAAGCTTGTAATACCGTGTTTCCCCGAAAATAGGACCTACCCCGAAAATAAGACCTACCGGGGTTTTCCTGCAAATTTAAAATATAAGACATCCCCCCAAAAGTAAGACCTACCAAACTTTTTTTTAAGCAGGGCCGCCGAGGGCCACCCGAGGTCGCCGGGCCCCCCCTCCGTCGCTCCCGGAACTAACCTGAAGCTCCTTTCACCTTCGCAAGTTCGGATTCGAAGCAGCAGCGCAGCAGGGCAGACCTCTCCTTCCTTCCGTGTCCCGCCCTCGCCTGACGTTACGTTACGTCAGGCGAGGGCGGGACACGGAAGGAAGGAGAGATCTGCCCTGCTGCGCTGCTGTTTCGAATCCGAATCCGAACTTGCGAAGGTGAAAGGAGCTTCAGGTTAGTTCCGGAAGTGACGGAGGGGGGGGGGGGGGGCCGGCGACCTCGGGTGGGGGGGGGGGCGACCGATGTTTCCCAGAAAATAAGACATCCCCCCCCCCCCCGAAAATAAGACCTAGCGCGTTTTGGGGAGGAAAAATAAATATAAGACAGTGTCTTATTTTTGGGGAAACACGGTATGCAAAATAGTTATACACAGATTAATATATATGTAATATGAATATAAAACACAATACAGTTATACCCAGATTAATGTGTAATATGCAATACAGTTATACACAGAGAACTGATAATGGAGTGAAGTCTGGGTGAGTTCCCCCAGGCCCGGATTACTGAATTATATCCGGCTCCTGGCCAGGGGCCGGGAGAAGTGACGGCAGTGATTATTGGTTGGGGGGAGGTTATACCCAGCTGATTGGCAGGTGTTGGATGTCCAGGGTATGATGTAATTGGTGGTGTGGTGGTGGTGGTGGTGGGGGGGGGGGGGGGTAGAGGAGCGAAGAGGAATAAAAGTGTCTACCATTTTAAGCACAAGGTCTTTGGTTGCCTGAACCCCCACCAGGACCCATGGAGTGAGGAGGTATCCTGCTTGGCATCAGAAGCAGGGACTGCAAGTGGAGATTGACTTCTGCTGAGAAGCAGAGCTCACAGTGAGGAGGCTCTGGGGAAAGGAGAGAGAGAGAATACCTCCCCCCCCCCACCCCCGAAAATGGAGCAGGGAACAAGCCTATTCGGACTGGAGGTGGGTGAGAGAAACTGCACCTTTGGGGAAGAAGGATGGACAGGGAGGTCTGGTCCTGGATACAGTCTGGCAGCTGGGGAAAAGCCTAGTGAAATGCTTGCCTGGCAAGGGAGCAGACAAACTGCAGCTCTGGGTTGTCCTGCAGGGTGGGATGGGCTAGAGAGTTAAGGGCCAAGGGGACACTGAACCAGGCGGCTGAATTTGAGAGATTACCCCTAAGGGAGTGAGAATAAATCACTGTTTAAACCTAACCTATTGCTGAAAGTTCCTGTTGATTTTGCTGTTAGTAAAGTTCACCTTTATTAAAAGCAACCTGTGGAATGAGAGTGGATTCTTTTTCTGGACTATGTTGAAGCTGAAAAAGGCAGTGACAGAAACCCCCAGCCTACCGGGATTTATCCTGGCCCCGGCCTGCGTGTAGCTCGGAAAGAGACACTACTTTTTGTACGCCCTAGTCTGGGTGCCTGACCCAAAGAGCTTAGCCGGCATCCAGGACTGTCTGGAAGGGACCAGGGTTGCACCTTTAAAAGTTTTGTGGATACTTTATAGGCTGTTTGAAGGCTGCTCCTATTACTTGATGAAACAGAAGAGAATGCTTTTCTATTTCTCGGAGGGATTGCTGCAGCACACCAGTGTGATTTGAAGAGGGAAACGGTTTGTTCTATAGAGAACAAAATAACCAATTCACAGAACTTTTCAAGTAGAGGAGTGTGGTAGCCGTGTTAGTCCACTCTTAAGGTTATCAATAGAAATCAAACAAAATAAAACATGGAAAAGAAAATAAGATGATACCTTTTTATTGGACATAACTTAATACATTTCTTGATTAGCTTTCGAAGGTTGCCCTTCTTCGTCAGATCGGAAATAAGCAAATGTGCTAGCTGACAGTGTATATAAGTGAAAACATTCAAGCATTACTATGACAGTAAAATAGATACCATTGGAGATTCTACATGGAATGTTGCTACTATTGGAGATTCTACATGGAATGTTGCTACTATTGGACATTCTACATGGAATGTTGCTATTCCACTAGCAACATTCCATGTAGAAGGCTGCGCAGGCTTCTGTTTCTGTGAGTCTGACGTCCTGCACGTATGTGCAGGACGTCAGACTCACAGAAGCAGAAGCCTGCGCGGCCACATTGGTGATCTACAAGGGCCGACTTCTACATGGAATGTTGCTAGTGGAATAGCAACATTCCATGTAGAATCTATAGAAATCAAACAAAATAAAACATGGAAAAGAAAATAAGATGATACCTTTTTTATTGGACATAACTTAATACATTTCTTGATTAGCTTTCGAAGGTTGTCCTTCTTCGTCAGATCGGAAATAAGCAAATGTGCTAGCTGACAGTGTATATAAGTGAAAACATTCAAGCATTACTATGACAGTAAAATAGATACTATTGGAGATTCTACATGGAATGTTGCTATTCCACTAGCAACATTCCATGTAGAAGGCTGCGCAGGCTTCTGTTTCTGTGAGTCTGACGTCCTGCACGTATGTGCAGGACGTCAGACTCACAGAAGCAGAAGCCTGCGCGGCCACATTGGTGATCTACAAGGGCCGACTTCTACATGGAATGTTGCTAGTGGAATAGCAACATTCCATGTAGAATCTATAGAAATCAAACAAAATAAAACATGGAAAAGAAAATAAGATGATACCTTTTTTATTGGACATAACTTAATACATTTCTTGATTAGCTTTCGAAGGTTGCCCTTCTTCGTCAGATCGGAAATAAGCAAATGTGCTAGCTGACAGTGTATATAAGTGAAAACATTCAAGCATTACTATGACAGTAAAATAGATACTATTGGAGATTCTACATGGAATGTTGCTACTATTGGAGATTCTACATGGAATGTTGCTATTCCACTAGCAACATTCCATGTAGAAAGCTGCGCAGGCTTCTGTTTCTGTGAGTCTGACGTCCTGCACGTACGTGCAGGACGTCAGACTCACAGAAGCAGAAGCCTGCGCGGCCACATTGGTGATCTACAAGGGCCGACTTCTACATGGAATGTTGCTAGTGGAATAGCAACATTCCATGTAGAATCTATAGAAATCAAACAAAATAAAACATGGAAAAGAGAATAAGATGATACCTTTTTTATTGGACATAACTTAATACATTTCTTGATTAGCTTTCGAAGGTTGCCCTTCTTCCTCAGATCGGAAATAAGCAAATGTGCTGGCTGACAGTGTATATAAGTGAAAACATTCAAGCATTACTATGACAGTAAAATAGATACTATTGGAGATTCTACATGGAATGTTGCTACTATTGGAGATTCTACATGGAATGTTGTTATTCCACTAGCAACATTCCATGTAGAAGCCTGCGCGGCCACATTGGTGATCTACAAGGGCCGACTTCTACATGGAATGTTGCTAGTGGAATAGCAACATTCCATGTAGAATCTATAGAATCAAACAAAATAAAACATGGAAAAGAAAATAAGATGATACCTTTTTTATTGGACATAACTTAATACATTTCTTGATTAGCTTTCGAAGGTTGCCCTTCTTCGTCAGATCGGAAATAAGCAAATGTGCTAGCTGACAGTGTATATAAGTGAAAACATTCAAGCATTACTATGACAGTAAAATAGATACCATTGGAGATTCTACATGGAATGTTGCTACTATTGGACATTCTACATGGAATGTTGCTACTATTGGACATTCTACATGGAATGTTGCTATTCCACTAGCAACATTCCATGTAGAAGGCTGCGCAGGCTTCTGTTTCTGTGAGTCTGACGTCCTGCACGTATGTGCAGGACGTCAGACTCACAGAAGCAGAAGCCTGCGCGGCCACATTGGTGATCTACAAGGGCCGACTTCTACATGGAATGTTGCTAGTGGAATAGCAACATTCCATGTAGAATCTATAGAAATCAAACAAATAAAACATGGAAAAGAAAATAAGATGATACCTTTTTTATTGGACATAACTTAATACATTTCTTGATTAGCTTTCGAAGGTTGCCCTTCTTCGTCAGATCGGAAATAAGCAAATGTGCTAGCTGACAGTGTATATAAGTGAAAACATTCAAGCATTACTATGACAGTAAAATAGATACCATTGGAGATTCTACATGGAATGTTGCTACTATTGGACATTCTACATGGAATGTTGCTACTATTGGAGATTCTACATGGAATGTTGCTATTCCACTAGCAACATTCCATGTAGAAGGCTGCGCAGGCTTCTGTTTCTGTGAGTCTGACGTCCTGCACGTATGTGCAGGACGTCAGACTCACAGAAGCAGAAGCCTGCGCGGCCACATTGGTGATCTACAAGGGCCGACTTCTACATGGAATGTTGCTAGTGGAATAGCAACATTCCATGTAGAATCTATAGAAATCAAACAAAATAAAACATGGAAAAGAAAATAAGATGATACCTTTTTTATTGGACATAACTTAATACATTTCTTGATTAGCTTTCGAAGGTTGCCGTTCTTCGTCAGATCGGAAATAAGCAAATGTGCTAGCTGACAGTGTATATAAGTGAAAACATTCAAGCTTTACTATGACAGTCTGACAGGGTGGGAGGATGGGGGTGGGTCGGAGGTATGCATGGGAACATCAAAGCATATCATTGATATTCTAACAGGATGGGTGTGGATAGGTGAGGGGAGGGTGATCAACAGAGACATACAGCATTATGGTTTATAATGGGCAAGGAACCCCAGATCCTTGTTAAGTCCTTTCTGTTGGGTGTTAAAATATTCAATCATTCTGACTTCAAAGGTCTTACGTTCTTGTATGGTTTTAAAGTTACCTTTCAGGATTCTCACTGTGAAGTCACTGGTACAGTGTCCTGGTCTTGTAAAATGCTGACCAACAGGGGTGGGAGCCCTACTGGCACCAGTATTGTTCATATGATGTCTATGTAAATTGAATCTTGTCTTAAGCATCTGGCCTGTTTCTCCAATATAGCATCCTTCGTTACATTTTTTACACTGAATGATATATAAATCTTGGCATGGGC
This sequence comes from Microcaecilia unicolor, assembly GCF_901765095.1. Taxonomy (NCBI): domain Eukaryota; kingdom Metazoa; phylum Chordata; class Amphibia; order Gymnophiona; family Siphonopidae; genus Microcaecilia; species Microcaecilia unicolor. The sequence continues at coordinate 16,297,512 of NC_044039.1, forward strand.
AGAAAAAAACCAGTGCCAAACGGTATGCTTACTATTTTGTTCATTTAACTTTAGTCTTAGTAGCAGTTTCCTAAGCCCAAAACACACAGAAATGCCCTTTGAAAATAAAGACAATACCTGTAAGCAGCCAAGTGGAAGATATAAGACACTTATTAAGATGTATAACTTGTCTACATTAAATGAAGTACTAGGCTGAAGGAAAAAACAATCATCTGTAGGCAACATCACCAAGACAATTTATTCTAGAATGTAAGAACATAAGAATAGCCATACTGGGTCAGTCCAATGGTCCATCTAGCCCAGTCTCCTGCTTCCAGCATCGGCCAATTCAGGTTACAAGTACCTGGCAGAAACCCAAAGTGTAGCAACATTCATGCTACTGAACCCTGGGACAAGCAGTGGCTTTCCTCGTGTCTATTTCAGACTATGGACTTTTCCTCCAGGAACTTGTCCAAATGTTTCTTAAACCAGATACACTAACCACTGATACCACACCCTCTGGCAACAAGTTCCAGAGCTTAACTATTTGTTGTTCATTTTAAAAGTAGTACCATATAACTTCCTTCGGGGACCCTAGTCTTTGCACTTTGCACTCGATTTACGTCTACCTGTTCTACACCACCAAGTATTTTGCAAACCTCTCAGTCATCTCTTTTCCAAGCGGAAGAGTCCTAACCTTCTTAAGCCTTTCCTCAGATGAAAGGAGTTTCATCTCCTTAATCATTTTGGAAGCCTTCATTGAACCTTTTCCAATTCTGTATCTTTTTTAAAGATACGGCAACCAGAACTGCACACAATACTCAAGGTGTGGTCGCTCCATGGAGTGATACAGAGGCGTTATAATATTCTTGGTCTTATTTTGAATCCCTTTCCTAATAATTCCTAGCATCCTTTTGCTTTTTTGGCTTCTCCACACACTGGGCAGAAGATTTCAGCATATTGTCTACGATGACACCTAGATCTCTTTCTAGGTGCTGACTCCTAAGGTGGATCTTAGCATCAAATAACTATGATTTGGATTACTCTTCCCAACGTGCATCACTTTGCATTTGTCTACATTAAATTTCATCTGCCTTTTGGATGACCAGCCTTCCAATTTCCTAAGGTCTTCCTGCAATTTTTCCACAATCCTTATGCGTTGAATAGTTTTGTGTTGTCTCTAAATTGAATCACCTCACTCATCGTTCCCATATCCAGATCATTAATAAATACGTTAAATAGCGTTGGTCCCAGTACAGATCCTTGGGGCACTCCACTATTCACCCTCCTTCACTGAGAGAATTGGCCGTTTAACCCTACTTTCTGTTTTCTATCCATCAATCAAATCTTAATCCACGACAGAACTGTGGCCACTGATCATTCTACCTCGGTACTCTCAGACACCCCCCAAATCAGTCTCCTTGGCTCCCTTCTCTCAAGCCTGCACAGTATGAAAGCTGAGGAAGCTGATCTCTTGGCCACTCCTTAATCTGGTCAGTCTATCCTGTCCTCTTATCCTCAGAAATGAAAATACTGTAGCCTATGAGTCGAAGCAATTTCACATGGGGCAGCTGCACAGTCCTTTGTTCCCTTCCATGAGCAAACTGTGCACCTTCTCAAACAAGACATTCCCCAATACCTCTGAGGGTTTTTGCTGAACAGACCAAGTAAAAAAAAATTTTCCCAGTCCCTGGAGGATAAGCAGATGTGCAGCTTTTACGAATAGTAGTCATGGATTTATGCATCTAAAACTTTATGTACTGTATAGAACTGGGACATCTGGTACTGCCGTCTGTCTCCTGGTGATAGGAGTTGATCTGCACCAGCACAGAGAGTAGTTGTCAGAATCAGGAGTCATCCATTTAGAGGTTTTCTTGCCTGCTTACTCTTAGACTTGCATAAGAACCAGTCACCTGGTAGGGAGCTGTCAAAACACTTCATAGGAGTCCTTTGCACAAATCCATTAAGTGAATAATGCATAACCTCTCTACTGCTGTGCAGTTTGAAAATTCATCTCTCCGGTTGTTCACTTGGGCTACATTATTTCCTCGTACCGTAACGGCTGTAACTTTCTGCTGACATACTGAGGTTGCGGGTTTTAGCGCAGCTCGAATTCTGTTTCTATCACGTAGCTAGTTTGTTATTCATGCGAACGTTTCACTTAGAAACTACAGAGCACAAATGCCATTGTAGTTTTTAGGGTATTAACATATGAATCTGAAACAAGCTTTTGTCTTCCATTGGTTGAATAATGACGGTTATTTGGGTTTTCACAAACAGTAACTGTCGTGAAAGGATCTTTTCAGGAACTGTCTGAAACTGACTAACAGATATTTGCCATTGCAGAAAGAAAGGTATTTGTGGAGAGCAGGAAATGGAGCAACATAGAACCTCCTCCATTTTTCTTCCGTTCTGTCCCTGAACCACCTTCAAAGAGGTTCCTTAGCCACACTCCGATACAAGCTTTATCTACCTTCTGGAAGTCTCCATCCTGAACATCATAGTCGGTCGGTGGCCCAACTGTTTGGGGAGGCTAAAGGGGGTGGGGTTGTGGGCGGGGTTGGGGGGCAGAGCTTAAACCCATAATTGTCACCCAGCATCAAGCACCCCTTCCTCCCACCCACCTAGCACCAGGCACCCCTCCCTCCCTCCCACCCACCCAGCATCAAGCGCCAGGCACCCCACCCAGCATCAGGCCTGCCTGCCTGCCTGCCTTCCTTCCTTGCTTCCTTTCTCCCTCCCTCCCACCCTGCAGCATCAGGCCTTCCTTCTTCCCACCCACCCAGCATCAGGCCTTCCACCTTCCCTCCCTCCCACCAAGCACCAGGTCCAGTTCCCGCCCCCCCTCCGAAATTTAAAAGATACCTGCTCGGGGTTAAGGGAAGGTGGCGTCGGCAGCAACACAGCACGTCAGCACCAGTGAAACGCGTGCTGGCTCGGCACGCCTTCAGCTTCCCTTCATTCCCTTGAGGGCGGGACCACGAAGGGAAGCTGAAGGCGCGCCGAGCCAGCACGCGTTTCACTGGTGCTGACGTGTCGCTGCCGACGCCGCCTTCCCTTAACCCCGAGCAGGTATCAAGTTTTAAATTTCGGAGGGGGGGGAGGCAGGCGGCGAAGGTCACAACTGGGCTGGGGAGGCTTAGCCTCCCCAAGCCTCTTATACGGGGCGCCTATGCTGAACATGGTTCTTTTGGCCTAGGGCATGGCTAAGTTTATCTGGGAGGAAATTTATCTGAATATTTTGTCTTCCATGGGAAGTTATAAAGGCCATACCACATGATTTCCTGTCGTCTATTTATTTATGGCATTTATATCCCACATTATGTCAAATGTCAAATAAGATTCAAGTTCAATGTGGCTCACAATATAACAAAAGTAGAACCGACAAGGCGTTCTGATTACATAGAACAAAGTATGTATGTATGTATATATATATATATATATATATATATATATATATATATATATATATATATAGTGATGAGGCAGGTGAATGGGGATATAGCAAAAGGACATGGGCCCCAGAACTACAAGGTCCAGAATTCCCTGGGGGAACTTGGAGAAAGGGGAGGGACCGAAAACCCGGGAGGGATTCTCAGAAAAAGTGGGAGGGAAGCTAGCCTAGGATATAGAGAGCCAGTCTCCTCAGTAACCAGCAGGGGGAGAAACAGCCAGGAAGAGGCCCAGTTCTCATGGCTGCGTAATCAATATCGGATTCCTCCCAGCTGGGAAGTGGGGAGGAGAGATTTTCTGAATGTTCTGAAGTTGGAGGAGAGGAAGGAGGAAGCAGAGTTACCTGAAGAGCTGGACATGCCTGCTGAATTGCCAGTTCCAGGAGAAACAGCTAGCATGGACTGGGAGAATACCCAAGGTTAATCCCTCCAGCACAAGAGCAGGTGGGAGGCCACAGGTGTTTGTTCTGTGAAGAGGGAGGTGTGCTACCAGCCTTGCAAGTGACAGAGCTGGTGGAAGTGCTGGAGGAGGAAAAGGTAGGACGTTTCTGGGTCATATGATTTCCCCCTCTTCCTTTGGAGAGTTTTTGCTCATTTTGTGGAACTGAATTTTGCTAAAGACTGAACTGCATTTGACTGAATGCTGAACTGAACTTTGCTAAAAGGCTGGGTGAAACCAGTTTGAAAATAGAACTGAACTTTGTGGAGTGTTGAGTGGAACTGGGCTAAAGTTAAACTTGAAGAACAGTGGCGTACCAAGGTGGGGGCGGTCCGCCCCGGGTGCACGCCGCTGGGGGGGGGGGTGCCGCGTGCCTGTTGGCCGAGTCCGCTCGTTCCCTCCCTGCTGCTCCCTCTGCGCGGAACAGGTTACTTCCTGTTCCGGGGCAGGGGGAGCAGCAGGGAATGAGCGGATTCGGAGCCAACAAGCGCGCGCCCTCCCCCCCCAGCAGGTAAAAATGCATCCGGGGGGGGGGGTCACGCTGCACCCGGGGAGGTGTAATTTTGCCACGGGGGGTCGCACTGCACCCGGGGGGGGGGGGTGTAATTTCACAGGGGGGGGGGGCTGCGCTGCACCCGGGGGGGGGGCGCATCGGCGATCCGCCCCGGGTGTCAGCTAGCCTAGGAACGCCACTGTTGAAGAAATAAGGTAAAGCAGAACTTTGCTACCAAAAGAAGGTGCAGTGAGGATAATTGGAACTGTTCCCCCCAAATTGAGAGGATCTTTGTTTCTTTTGTGTGCAAGTGAAGTTGGCATTAAATTTTTTTTCTTTCTGTTCTGAACTGAGTCCGGCTTCAAGAGCTACTGCATAAGCGTGGAGGCGGTGGTCTGAATTCCGGGACACATTCACCAGGAAAGGGAAGCGGTATCGCAATATATAAATACAAAAATTCTAATAACAGCATAACATGAAATCCTGATCATATAACATGTTTGTAATACGTAGGGTAGAATGTGAATATGAAAGTGTTATTTTGGAACTATTGTTAGGGGATCGGAGGTAGTACTACTACTACTACTTGACATTTCTATAGCGCTACTAGGGTTACGCAGCGCTGTACAATTTAACAAAAAAGGGGGGGCAGTCCCTGCTCAAAGGAGCTTACAATCTAAAGGACGAAATGACAAGTTGGGGTAATCTAGATTTCTTGAGTAGTGGTTAGGTGCCGAAGGCGACATTGAAGAGATGGGCTTTTAGCAGGGATTTGAAGATGGGCAGGGAAGGGGCCTGGCGTATGGGCTCAGGGAGATTATTCCAGGCATGGGGTGAGGCGAGGCAGAAAGGGCGGAGCCTGGAGTTGGCGGTGGTGGAGAAGGGTACTGAAAGGAGGGATTTGTCACTTCAAATCTGCTTGTGGATTAAAAACTGGTTAAAAGATAGAAAACAGAGAATAGGGTTAAATGGTCAGTATTCTCAATGGAGAAGGGTAGATAGTGGGGTTCCCCAGGGGTCTGTGCTGGGACCGCTGCTTTTATAACTGATCTAGTGATAGGAGTAACTAGTGAGGCAAATTTGCTGATGACACAAAGTTATTCAAAGTTGTTAAATCAAGAAGATTGTGAAAAATTACAAAAGGACATTACAAGACTGGACAACTAAATGGCAGATGACGTTTAATGTGAGCAAGTGCAAAATGATGCACGTGGGAAAGAGGAATCCGATTTATAGCTATGTCATGCAAGGTTCCACGTTAGGAGTCACAGACCAAGAAAGGGATCTAGGCGTCGTCGTTGATGATACGTTGATGCTCAGTTTGCTGCTGCGGCGGCTAAGAAAGCAAATAGAATGTTAGGTATTATTAGAAAAGGAATGGAAAACAAAAATGAGGATGTTATAATGCCTTTGTATTGGTCCATGGTACGAACTCACCTCGAATATTGTGTTCAGTTCTGGTCGCCGCATCTCAAAAAAGATATAGTGGAATTAGAGAAGGTACAGAGAAGGGCGACAAAAATGATAAAGGGGATAGGACGACTTCCCTATGAGGAAAGGCTGAAGCGACTAGGGCTCTTCAGCTTGGAGAAAGGATGGTTGAGAGGAGATATGATAGAGGTCTATAAAATGAGTGGAGTGGTAGACGCAAATCGTTTGTTTACTCTTTTTCAAAAATACTAGGACTAGGGGGCATGCGATGAAGCTACAAAGTAGTACATTTAAAACAAATCGGAGAAAATGTTTCTTCACTCAATGTGTAATTATACTCTGGAATTCGTTGCCAGAGAATGTGGTAAAGTGGGTTACCTTAGCAGAGTTTAAAAAAGGCTTAGCCGAGTGGGTGGCAGAGCTGGTGGTGGGAGGCAGGGCTGATGGTTGGGAGGCGGGGATAGTGCTGAGCAGACTTATAGACTTATACGGTCTGTGCCAGAACTGGTGGTGGGAGGCGGGGATAGTGCTGGGCAGACTTATACGATCTGTGCCAGAGCCGGTGGTGGGAGGCGGGGCTGGTGGTTGGGAGGTGGGGATAGTGCTGGGCAGACTTATACGGTCCGTGCCAGAGCTGGTGGTGGGAGGTGGGGCCAGGGCCGCCGAGAGGGGGGGATAGGGGGGACAAAGGTCCCCGGGCCTCCAGAGGGGGCCCGGTGACACCGCAGTCCGACCCGCCCTCCCTCCATTGCTCCCAGCACTAACCTTAAATGGCTCCTTTCACCATGTTCGCAGCAAGCAGCAGCAGGGCAGGCCACTCCTTCCTTCTGTGTCCCACCCTCGCCTGACGTAACGTCCGCGAGGGCGGGGCACGGAAGGAAGGAGAGGTCTGCCCTGCTGCTGCTTGCTGCAAACGTGCTGAAAGGAGGCATTTAAGGTTAGTGCAGGGCCCGGCCCAGTAGCGGGTGGAGGGGGGGCCGGCGGCGACAATGACGACCTCGGGTGGTGGTGGGGGGGGGGGGCGGCCTTGTCCCGTGCCCGGCTCTGGCTGTCGGCGGCCCTGGGTGGGGCTGGTGGTTGGGAGGCGGGGATAGTGCTGGGCAGACTTATACCATCTGTGCCCTGAAGAGGACAGGTACAAATCAAAGTAGGGTATACACAAAAAGTAGCACATATGAGTTTATCTAGTTGGGCAGACTGGTAGGACCGCGCAGGTCTTTTTCTGCCGTCATCTACTATGTTACTTTGTTACTATGTTCCTAAAGGAAAAGTCCATAGACCATTATTAAAATGACTTAGGGAAAATCCACTGCTTATTTGTGGTATACGCAGCATAAAATGTATTGAACTATTTTTGGGATCTTGCCAGGTATTTGTGTCCTGGATTGGAAACAGGATGCTGGGTTTGATGGACCTTTGGTCTGTCCCAGTGTGGCAATACTTATGTACTTACACATAGGAATGAAAAAAAAAACAAACTTCTTTGAACTTAGCTGTACTGTGCCATCAGAACATTGCTGTGTTCTAATGGCACAAAATTTCTATACAAAAAGGCACAATAAAGTTGCATATCTGATCCACCAGAAACTTTGTAAACGCTATAACCTTGCTGTTCTGGAAAAGCATTGGGATCATGACCCTAAGAGAACTATGGAGAATGAAGAGATTATGATCACCTGGAATGTCCCCATTCTTAATGAAAAGCTATGTGCAAGAAAACTAGATAAAGGATGACTTTTAGAAAGGACATTCAAATCAGAACATGGACGTCCAAGTCTGTACCTCACATATGGAAGTCCATTTCTCATATATTTTAGAATAGGATCTGCCAACATACAGTCTGTTCTAAAATATTCATATCCATTTTAGAAACTGAAACACCCAAACTAAGAATGGGACAAAACAAAGAACACGGACATCCATGTGACAGCAGAGGAACATCTATGTTATAAAATGGCCACACAGGTGTCCAAGGGGAGGAGCAGCCTAGTAATTAGAACAGCCAGCTGAGAACCAGAGCAGAAAACAAGAGGATGCTGGTTCAAATTCCACTGCAGTTCTCATTTTCTTTTGTTTGCACGTTCGGGGGGGGGGGGGTAAATATTTAACTGTCAGCGATGAGCGTTTTGCTGACCCCCACCAGCGTTATTCTTGGATACTCAATGCCAGGCCATGTCAAGGCACTGGCATTGAATATACAGCTTATGTGGAGCCAGCTAACACATAGGGGGAGATTTCAAAACTAATCTGAAAACAAATCTTTTTTCCCTTTATAACGCAGCAATTTCCCTTTTTGTTTTCCCTTACCCTTATTTTCCTGCCCCTCAAATAAGATTCTACATTTGTTTTCGTCTTGTACTTTCCTTTGTTTCTCATATCGCTTACCCCCTTTTCTGTATATTCCCTTGATGTGTATATCCCCATTCTCTGTTTTTAATAGTAACATAGTAACATAGTAGATGACGGCAGAAAAAGACCTGCACGGTCCATCCAGTCTGCCCAACAATATAACTCATATGTGCTACTTTTTGTGTATACCTTACCTTGATTTGTACCTGTCCTTTTCAGTGCACAGACCGTGTAAGTCTGCCCAGCACTATCCCCGCCTCCCATCCACCAGCCCCGCCTCCCACCACCGGTTCTGGCACAGACCATATAAGTCTGCCCAGCACTATCCCCGCCTCCCAACCACCAGCCCCACCTCCCACCACCGGCTCTGGCACTGACCGTATAAGTCTGCCCAGCACTATCCCCGCCTCCCAACCACCAGCCCCGCCTCCCACTACCGGTTCTGGCACAGACCATATAAGTCTGCTCAGCACTATCCCCGCCTCCCAACCACCAGCCCCACCTCCCACCACCGGCTCTGGCACTGACCGTATAAGTCTGCCCAGCACTATCCCCGCCTCCCAACCACCAGCCCCGCCTCCCACCACCGGCTCTGCCACCCATTCTAGGCTAAGCTCCTGAGGATCCCTTCCTTCTGAACAGGATTCCTTTATGTTTATCCCACGCATGTTTGAATTCCGTTACCATTTTCGTTTCCACCACCTCCCGCGGGAGGGCATTGCAAGCATCCACTACTCTCTCCGTGAAAAAATACTTCCTGACATTTTTCTTGTCTGCCTTAAACTGCCTATAAACTGCTTAGGTATTTTATTATGATATTCCAGTATATCAACAATAAATTGAACCTGAATCTGACCACTTCCAGCTCTTTCTTAGAAAATCTACATATGTCTGTTCTACCAGTTTCTCTGTATTCACTGTGAACCATCTCGTCCATAATCTACTATCTCGGGCTGCATTTATCAATCTCTTACCCTTAAATTTCAGTTCACCACTTCTCTGGTAATAGTTCTGTAGTAAGTCTGAAAACTTGTGCTTTCAAATATTCTATGCAAAGCAAATGGTTAATGTCCCAAACAATTGTATCAAAAGCAGGATTTTACAGCACACCATCTAGTGCATGGGGATAATCAGATTAACTGCTTCCCACAACCATATGAACAATATTGTTCTCTCGCACAGGCGAACTGGTGTGGAGCAAATCCTCATATAATCCCCTTATTTCTTTTTTCTTTTATCTGTATTCTTGCATCTTTTATATACCAAAACTGTGCAAATTCACATGAATAAATATATACATTGTTTCTAAGCATTCACTTATCTGTAAAAGGCAGCGATTTAACAGTAACAGGGAACTCCCGCCGACATGGCCAAGTTTCGCGTAATGCTTTATCAAGGAAGAGGCTCTCTGCAACATAAACCATATAAACATTACTGCTCACACTTAACAAAAACAACCATCAACTTCCCCACATTAAAATAAACTCATTACCGTTTCATCCTGCATATAACCCTGTATATCAGAAAATGGCCGCGGCGTTTCTACGCGAACCTTGGTTTATAACGAGCTACAGCTGATCAGAAAAAGAGCAATGCGATTGGATCATCAGTCCACACCAAACAGCCAATGAAATCGCAGCCCATGCAGTTACATCATCGACCACCAATCAATTTCCGAATTGAGCCCGTCAGGAGCTAAAGTCTGTAACCTGAATATCCATTTCTGCTCCCTAAAATTTAAAAGTTGAGCAATGTTACCGCCCTCCCACCCCATGCTGACCTGATCAATTATCCTCCATTTGAGATCAGAAAGTAAGTATTAAACCGAACTTTTCTACACCAAATATTCTGTGGCACTGGAAAAGTTCATATATCTACCTTCCTATGCTTTTTTTTTATATATATTTTTTGGACTACATTTAAACTCATTTAATTTCGGTTTGATAATAGCACAACGCTACTCCCTTTTTGCTTTCTCATAAATAGGATTATAGATCTTGAGACTGCAAAATGTGGTAATTATTGCTGCATTAGAGGTCACTGCTGGAGCCCGAGGGGTCGTGGATTCCCATTACGGTTATGTTTGAGTATAATTTATGACATGACTACAGATGCGATATCCTATTATCTCCTATACCTACAATTGTCTGGTTGTTGATTTATTTATATGAATTGTATAGATCCCTGGGCCATTTATTGTTATCATTGTTTTGTTTTGTTTTTTGTCATTATTCCTTTTTTCTTCCCATCAGCCCTCTTGTAGATAATTGCCAGGAAATAAAATGCTCTTTTGCTTCTGGAGGATTGAAGAAAGTCTCCACTGAGATGCTTAGACCAGCAGGAGGCGCCTCTGCTGTCTTCTTGCCCTCTCTGGATTCATTTTATTCCCATTGTCCTCAGTAAAAGGGGAAACATGAGGACTTGACTTCTATGTACCCAATGGCTTTCCAAAGTTCAAGTATTCTCTTTCAAAGATTTGTAAATATTCCCTTTCTATGATTTGTATATTCACTTATTTTTATTTGGTTTCTAAAAATACAAGTTATGCCTGCTTTTCATACACTGAGTCTGGCAGTCAATAGAATTGAAGATTGATCAACTGGACTGCAGACTGAGTTATAATCTGATTGGCTGTCACAAAGCACAACAGTAACTTCCTAGCGTAGCTGAACTTAAACACAAGATCCTAGTGGTGGAGGGTGGGAGAGGGGGAAAATCACAGATCACGTAAGACCAGTGATGGCAGTGTAATCAGGCACACATGAATGAAACACAGAGGGAGGTGGATGATGCACATAGGGGGGGATTCTATATACGGTGCATAAAATATCGGCGAGGAAATCAGTGCTGACTAAGCGTATTCTATAAGCGGCGCCTAGATTTAGGTGCGTTATATAGAAAACTAGTAAAAAAGGCCCGTTTCTGACACAAATGAAACGGGCGCTAGCAAGGTTTTCCTCGGAGTGTGTATGTTTGGGAGAGTGTAAGTGTGAGTGTGTGTGTGTGAGAGAGAGAGTGAGTCTGGGTGTGAGTGTGTTTGTGAGAAAGTGTGTGTGTGCGAAGGAGAGTGTGTGCAAGTGTGTATGTGAGACACAGTGTGAGAGAGAGTGTGTGTGTGTGTGTGCGAGAGAGAGAGTGTGTGTGAGACACAGATTCTCTGTGAGAGTGAGTGTATGAAACCAAGCGAGTGTGTGAGTGACTGTGTGGCACATAGAGAGTGAATGTGATACAGTGTGAGACAGAGTGTGTGTGAGTGAGAGTCAGAGTCAGAAAGACATTGTACATGAGAGAGAGAGTGTGAGCCTTGCCCTCCCAATCCATGCCCATCTGTCCCCTGCCCCCTCCATTCATCCTTTTCCAGCAATTCCCCTCTCTCCCTGAGCCCTGCCCTTCCAATCCATGCCCATCCATGCTCCTGTCCCCTGCCCCCTCCATTCATCCCTACCCAGCAATTCCCCTCTCTCCGAGCCCTGCCCTGCAATCCACATCCATCCATGTCCATCTGTCCCCTCCATTCATCCCTATCCAGCAATTCCCCTCTCTCCCTCAGCCCTGCCATCCCAATCCATGGTCATCCATGCTCCTCTGTCCCCTGCCCCCTCCATTCATCATTTTCCAGCAATTCCCCTCTCTCCCTTCCATGACCCCCCCTCGCATCCATGCTCCTCTCTCTCCCATGTCCCAGCCTGGCCCGCCCTCTTCTCCCCCCCCTTCGCATCCATGCCCCCCTTCGCATCCATGCTGTCGTTTCTCCCCTGCCCTCCCGCTCCCATTGTTCAACTGCCCACCCTCTTCTCTCCCCCCAACATCCTTTTTTTTTTTTCTTTGTAAATTTACCTCCGTGGCCGGCGGTTCTGGCAGCGCAGCGTCAGGGAAGGAGGCGGTGCTCCCGACGTCTAGCCTTCCCTTCGCTGTGTTCCGCCTTCTTCTGACGTCATCCTTGACGTCAGAAGAAGGCGGAACACAGCGAAGGGAAGGCTAGAGACATCGGGAGCGCCGCCTCCTTCCCTGACGCTGCGCTTTGTTTTTTTTTTTCGCCGTCGACGTCATGACATTTGCCCTCGACGTCATGACGTTTGACGTGAGGGCGGGGCATAGACGGCTGGCAGCCTGGCTGGCTTCACACCACGAATCCACGAACCCTACAGCCAGGGAGTGTTTCAGTGGCTTCAGAACGTTGTCTTCAGAACGTTCACGGTGCGTTTTATTATATTAGATGTCTAGTTGATTTCCCAGCACCTAAGACTACGCTACTACACACCTCCATTTATACTAATGAAAATGTGGCGTAAATCCCGGTGCGTAGATTTAGGTGCGCTAGTCCATATTCTATAACTACATGTGTAAATTTTGCAATGAGGGTCACTTTAAATATCGAATCAGGGCTTGGATAATTCTCACAGTCTATTCACCGTGACCAGTGAATTATGACTACAGCTGTTGAGAGTGCATTCTATACCTTAGAACCTTTAAGATACCAATCAGGTTCAAGTGTAAGACTACTTAAAACGAGGTTTTTCAGCCTATGATGAATGAAAGGTTGCTCCCTTATGTTGGGTGACTAACAAAGGAGCTTTCCTTAGCGTTTGAGGCTTTTCCTCGTGTAAACCATAACAGGATATACACACAGAGCTATTGGATATTTTGGTGAGCTTTATCGTGGATAGACTGTGTAAATTTTGCAATGCCCATGAAACGCCCAATTCTCCACCCATAACCATGCACCTTTTGCCTGCACACGTTAGAAGTTAGGCGTACTGCATTACAGAATGCACTAAGGGATTTGTACACGTAAATTATAATTAGTGCTCATTAGTTGTTAAGAGCTGTTATCAACGCTGATTAGCTTGTTAAGCCAATTATGTGTTGTTAACACTTGGATTTTGGTGCAGATCTCTAGACGTGCTATATAGAATCCGGGGGATAGTCTTTTTGTGTTGGCATCTTCTATATTTCTCTCCTTTTCCTACCCATATGTGAATTTTCGAATTTGAAACTAATTGAGACTGAGACTTACTACTCAAAAACTCATTTTTCAGATGTATTAGCTCAGGAAAATAAAGGGAAGACAGTTAAGGACAGGGGCAGGTGACATGGATAAAGATGATTCTGCGAAGAGGGAGAGAGGGAAGAGTCTAGGGTCTCTACTGTCAGCTGGTCTGAATATATTAAAATATAATTAAAAATCACATAGAGGGAAGGAAAATGGCAGGTTTACATGAAGAACAAAGAAGAAGAGTTAGGGGAGACCAATGTAGTTCCAACCAGGGGAATTGCCCCAATTCCTTTTTCCCTGCTCTTGTGTTGTGCTTCGAGGGCAGTTGTCTTCTTCTTTTTCATAGGCTAAGCAGAAGAATCATAGCACGTCTTAGTTTTTACTTACAATATAGGTTTTAGAGAGTAGACGGTAAGAAGTCAGGTAACTTGGGAAAAAAAGAAAAAGCAAATCTGACTTCCGACCAAACCTATCGGCAACGTTTTATTGAAAAATGTTTCATACATCTCCATATCAGTCATTATACATAAATTGTGCTGTACCTTTAAAAATATTTTGGAATTTTTACTAAATCCCGTTATGTTTCCAAAGGGAGCAGTACCACATTGAATATCGATAAGTCTAGTCAACACTGCTGTATGCTTTCAGCTTTCTGGACCAGTTGAGGTTTATTGAATGCCCCTTTTGTGCCTTGGGGCTTTGCTTTGGGCTCAGCCTCAACGGACCTGTGTTCTAACCATGGCTGTGAACGTTGAATAAACAGTTGCCTGATGAAAGCGGGCTTCATGTATGTATCTATTTACACCTGGTGAGTCACCTGTCCTCTAGGCTGAAGGCCATCATAGAAGCCAACATCTCAACTAGATATCAACATGTCTGGGTTATATTTGTTGGGCAGTGCCTTGGGTGAATGTCTTTAAAAAGTGGGTAAAATAAATCCAACTAAATAAATAAAGAAAATCCTATACATCAATGGGTCAATATTGAGCTGGTGGCAGTTATCTTTGAAACCTGACTATCAATGGTTAAAGCAGGCCCAGATATATTGGTGGAACCAGAAGTTATGTGGTTATAAGCCAATTTTCAATGCAGTTAGCTGCATACCTAAGCAGGCAAAAACAGGACGGCTGTTTATGAAGGCCTACATGGTCGCTATATCTTCCTGGTCTGCCCTGATTCAAGTTTCATATTTGATAGACCGCCTATGAGAAGCCTTTCTAGGCTGTTTACAGTAAGTAAAAATATAAATCATTTAGGAAGAAAGGAACTCAACTTGTCGATAGGACAGTAATAGAGAAGGGATTGTAATACAGTTGTGTTGTGAAAATAGTAGGCTAAGGTATCAGAAACCTATACAGAGAGGCAGGGGTGAATTGACCATTCGGGCAACCGGGCAGCACCCGAGGGCCCAGAGGCTCTTCCCGGATGCCCGCCTGGGGGGCAATCATGTTCTTTCCTGCCCATTGTGCTGCTGCTATTCCCCCTGCCCGGCACCGCTATATTTTAAAAATGGCGGCCGAGACTCCCGAGACCTTTGAGACTACCACGGGAAGTCTCATCCATGGGGAATAGTGGTAGTGCAGAGGGCAGGAAAGAACATGTTCCCCCCCCCCCCCTGCAGAGGCCACTAGACCACCAGGGCCCTTCAGGTAGGACCGGGGCAGCAGGGACGTCATCTGCAGAGGTAGGGGGGGGGGCAGCAGGACGGCGGTGGTGGTGGTGGGGGGTGTCGAGCAGTGGACGGGTGGGGAGCCCAGACCAACCTCAGTGCCCAGGGGCCCAGACCACTCTCAGTCTGCCCTTGCAGAGAGAGTAGCCAGAGTGGGTCACCTTGTGGGTCAAAGTGAGGATCTTGTATGATACAGACGTTCAAATATTTGAAAGGTATTAATCCGCAAACTAACTTTTTCCGGAGATGGTAAGATGGTAGAACGAGAGGACATGAAATGAGATTGAAGGGGG
The DNA here is from genome assembly GCF_901765095.1 of Microcaecilia unicolor. NCBI lineage: Eukaryota > Metazoa > Chordata > Amphibia > Gymnophiona > Siphonopidae > Microcaecilia > Microcaecilia unicolor. The sequence continues at coordinate 16,312,613 of NC_044039.1, forward strand.
GCAGACTCAAGAAAAATGTCAGGAAGTATTTTTTCACGGAGAGAGTAGTGGATGCTTGGAATGCCCTCCCGTGGGAGGTGGTGGAAATGAAAACGGTAACGGAATTCAAACATGCGTGGGATAAGCATAAAGGAATCCTGTGCCGAAGGAATGGATCCTCAGGAGCTTAGTCAAGATCAGGAGGCGGGGCTGGTGGTTGGGAGGCAGGGATAGTGCTGGGCAGACTTATACGGTCTGTGCCAGAGCCGGTGGTTGGGAGGCGGGGCTGGTGGTTGGGAGGCGGGGCTGGTGGTTGGAAGGCGGGGATAGTGCTGGGCAGACTTATACGGTCTGTGCCAGAGCTGGTGGTTGGGAGGCGGGGCTGGTGGTTGGAAGGTGGGGATAGTGCTGGGCAGACTTATACGGTCTGTGCCAGAGCTGGTGGTTGGGAGGCAGGGCTGGTGGTTGGAAGGCAGGGATAGTGCTGGGCAGACTTATACGGTCTGTGCCAGAGCCGGTGGTTGGGAGGCGGGGCTGGTGGTTGGAAGGCGGGGATAGTGCTGGGCAGACTTATACGGTCTGTGCCAGAGCCGGTGGTTGGGAGGTGGGACTAGTGGTTGGGAGGCGGGGATAGTGCTGGACAGACTTATACGGTCTGTGCCCTGAAAAGGACAGGTACAAATCAAGGTAAGGTATACACAAAAAGTAGCACATATGAGTTGTCTTGTTGGGCAGACTGGATGGACCATGCTGGTCTTTTTCTGCCGTCATCTACTATGTTACTATGTTACTATGTTGTATGAGCAACAGGAAACCAATGGCACATATTTATAATTCTGAAATACAATGAGCAATCTAAAATTCAACAGGAGAACTGTGAATAAGAATCCAGAGGATGGAACAGGGGCGTAGCCAGACACCCAAGCTTGGGTGGGCCTGGACCCAAGGTGGGTGGGCAGAACTCCGCCTTCTTCTACAAGTGATTTGGTTTCTCCCTCTCTCGCCTGCATGCCATATGGCCTTTCAAACATCCCCTCTCCCCCATATACCTTTTAAATAGCAGATTTTCAACGGCAGCAAACAGTTGTCGGGAGTTTTTGGCTGGTGGGGCGCTTGGGGTCCCTGCCAGCCACATTATAGGTGTGCTGCTACTTGGTGGGCCTGAACCTAAAGTGGGTGGGCCTGGGCCCACCCTTGGCTACGCCACTGGGATGGAAGACTGATAGTTTGAAGCAGGGGCGTATCTGGACTCTGGTGGTAGGGGGGCCAGAGCCAGAGGGAGGGGGCACATTTTAGCCCCCCCCCCCGGCACCATCGATCCCCCCCCCCCGCCATTTCCGGCCCCCCCCCCCCCGCCACTGCCAGACCCCCCCCTCACCACCAATGACACTCTCCACCCCCTCCCGCCGCCGCCGCCAACCCTCTGCAGGACGTTAGACTCAGAAGAACAGGAAGCGTTGCAACTTGCATCCTGCACGGAAGCGAGGACTTCGGCTGGCGGGGGCTTGGGGTCCCCCGCCAGCAAAGATCGGCGACGGGTTGGTGGCGGGCGTGCGGGAGGGAGGTGGAGGTGGAGAGGTTCGATGGTAAGGGGGTCCAGGGCGAAATCTGCGGGGGCCCAGGCCCCTGTGGCCCCACATAGATACACCCCTGGTTTGAAGAGCTAATGCAGTTAGCCATGCTTCTGTTTAATCTAGACATAACTACTCTCTTTCGAAAGACTTTTATAGAATTTGAGTGGGAAGGTATCTGTTGTTCTTTTATTACCAGACAATTTCACATCATGAAGCTTATTTAAAAAAAAAAAATCCTGTTTGTGAAAAATGTCACAACAAATAATCTAACCACACGTTAAAAAACATTGCAATAAACTGATGTAAATTCAATCCAAACTTTTTACAGCAGGTTTAAAAGAGTTTGCACGGTTCTATTTTCTGTTGTTTAGTTTCACAGGGCAATGCATTTCTCTCTTACTTTCCAAATAAACCCTCTTTTTTTTCTCCTGAAGCTTGCTTGCACAGTTTTAACTTGTAATATTATTTGTAGCAACTTTCTGATTGAAAACTGAGATTTATCAGGATTAAGGAAGGGCAAATTTAAGCCTAGGAGAATTCCGCTTCCTGTTCCGGGGCAGAGAGAGCAAGGAACCAGCGGAGCCGACGCAGCTCCCAACGACGTGCACTCGGGGGCGGATCGGCCCTCTCGCCCGCCCCTCGCTTCCTAATTGAAGTAAGAATGCGCTCCGGGGGGGGGGGGGGGGGGGGGGGGCCGGGGGGGGGGGCCGTGCTGCACCCAGGGGACGGGGGTGTGCGCAGCGGCGACCCGCCCCGGGTGTCAGCCGCCCTCGCTACGGCACTGACTCTACTAAAACTTGACAAAACCGAACTTTTCTACACACGATTGCTTCAACCACTCACTCTATCACTAATGAAACGTTAACGAACTACCAGTCTACTTCTCACGCTGAAATGAACTCTCTATATTTGATTGTTTTAACTAACTCTATAAATTATTGTCTAACTTACTCTACAATTTACTCTATCATTTATGAACTTTGTATTTCTCACTCCGGAAATGGCGATCGCCACTACGGCATAATGTAAGCCACATTGAGCCTGCAAATAGGTGGGAAAATGTGGGATACAAATGCAACAAATAAATAAATGATGCAGCAGTGGTGCAGGGTCAGTGGCGTCGGAGAGGTAGACCAAAATGTGCCCCCCAACCTTGGGCTCTGGCTCCCCTCCCCCTCGAGGCCTGGCTACGCCCCTGGTGAGCCCTTACCACCTAGAAAATAGGTGTCAGTAAGAGCGCACACATTAGTGACCATGTGCTAGTGGGGAAATTAGCTTGTGGCCATTAAATGGAAAAGGGGGCCATTTTAGCACTGCATAAAAGTGGTCTCAGCGTGCCACTGGGGACTGCGCTGGCCACTTTTTAGCGCAGCTTAGTAAAAGGAGTGGAGGAGTGGCCTAGTGGTTAGGGTGGTGGACTTTGGTCCTGAGGAACTGAGTTCGATTCCCACTTCAGGCACAGGCAGCTCCTTGTGACTCTGGGCAAGTCACTTAACCCTCCATTGCCCCTTGTAAGCCGCATTGAGCCTGCCATGAGTGGGAAAGCGCAGGGTACAAATGTAACAAAAATAAAATAGATACTATTGGAGATTCTACATGGAATGTTGCTATTCCACTAGCAACATTCCATGTAGAAGGCTGCGCAGGCTTCTGTTTCTGTGAGTCTGACGTCTCACAGAAGCAGAAGCCTGCGCGGCCACATTGGTGATCTGCAAGGGCCGACTTCTACATGGAATGTTGCTAGTGGAATAGCAACATTCCATGTAGAATCTCAAATAGTAGCAACAGTGGAGGAGTGGCCTAGTGGTTAGAGTGGTGGACTTTGGTCCTGGGGAACTGAGGAACTGAGTTCGATTCCCACTTCAGGCACAGGCAGCTCCTTGTGACTCTGGGCAAGTCACTTAACCCTCCATTGCCCCATGTAAGCCGCATTGAGCCTGCCATGAGTGGGAAAGCGCAGGGTACAAATGTAACAAAAATAAAATAGATACTATTGGAGATTCTACATGGAATGTTGCTATTCCACTAGCAACATTCCATGTAGAAGCCTGCATGGCCACATTGGTGATCTGCAAGGGCCGACTTCTACATGGAATGTTGCTAGTGGAATAGCCAATGTCTCTGGTAACATTCAACTGCTTGTATACACAAACCAGGACTCAAAAGCCACCTACTTCAAAAAAGTGCTTTAACAAACAGTTGTTTCACCAGTATTTCACCAATATTCCACCAATATAATATATAATTTTTGTGTGTAGAGTACCCTCAGATATAAACCACTGTAACTGCAGTCAATAATGCTGCTAAAACGTGGCATAGCACCTCTTTCATTAGGTAACTCTCACTCTGTTTTTTGGGAGAGAGCAATCTCTGCTCACATTTTTTTATGCTTCCCAATCACCACAGTGCTATAAAATCATTTATTACTTTTAAAATATATACTAGGTGAAAAAACTGTGCACTTATCTCGTGAGTTCTTGCCTCCCTGGCAGAACTATATTGCCTTGTTGACACATTAAGCAATTGCCTTCCCCTGGAACCGCCCGACTCCGCGGGGTTTCAAATCACTTTCCTCAGGGACAAAGGGTTAAGGCTGCATAAATCACTTCTTCCTCTTTCATTCTGTCTCGCACACTCCACAGATCAAGGCAAAGCCTGCTTGTTGCCCCGTGGCTTATGAGGCATCCGCATCCATGTAAGGTCGGAAATGACGTCACTTTTTTCAACTAACTTTATGCTAACAATTCTAAAAACTGACTGAAAGACGAATGGCTAACAGATCTAAGAAAGCTTTTGAGATCAGATCAGATTATAGTGTTCCATTCCACATTTTCATTAAGCCCCAAAGGGTTCATTGTCTTTAAAGTAAAAATCCACCACTGCTCACGTCTAGCTAATGCCGTGGTCCGATCCGTATTGTTTATCCAAACAGGAATGTGGTCAATAATAAACCACCGTAGATCTGCGAATGTGTGTTTAAATTGTTGGCAATGAGGAACCAATGGAGCTGTCATAGTTTTTGTGGATAATCTGCTTTTGTGTTCTATCAATCTTACCCTCATATGCCTAATAGTACGCCCTACATAAAACAAATGACAGGGGCATTCAATGATGTATACTACAAAAGATGTAGTGCATGTCGTGTTATGTCTCAGTTGGAATGTTCTAGACGTTTGTTGGTGCGTCCACTGTGTCATAGAATAAGTTTGACTGCAGAATTGACAAGAACCGCAGGGTTGGTGCATACCCTCCTCTCTATTGGGATTGTTGTGTCCAGTGGAAGTATGCACTAATCGGTCCCTGAGGTTTTTCCCTCGCGTATAAGCAATACATGGCTGTTCCAAAAAAATGTTGTGGAAAGTTAACACCTGCCAATGTTCCAGGGGAAGGCAATTGCTTAATGTGTCAACAAGGCAATATAGTTCTGCCAGGGAGGCAAGAACTCACGAGATAAGTGCACAGTTTTTTCACCTAGTATATATTTTAAAAGTAATAAATGATTTTATAGCACTGTGGTGATTGGGAAGCATAAAAAAATGTGAGCAGAGATTGCTCTCTCCCAAAAAACAGAGTGAGAGTTACCTAATGAAAGAGGTGCTATGCCACGTTTTAGCAGCATTATTGACTGCAGTTACAGTGGTTTATATCTGAGGGTACTCTACACACAAAAATTATATATTATATTGGTGGAATATTGGTAAAATACTGGTGAAACAACTGTTTGTTAAAGCACTTTTTTGAAGTAGGTGGCTTTTGAGTCCTGGTTTGTGTATACAAGCTAGTGGAATAGCAACATTCCATGTAGAATCTCAAATAGTAGCAACAGTGGAGGAGTGGCCTAGTGGTTAGGGTGGTGGACTTTGGTCCTGGGGAACTGAGGTCGATTCCCACTTCAGGCACAGGCAGCTCCTTGTGACTCTGGGCAAGTCACTTAACCCTCCATTGCCCCATGTAAGCCGCATTGAGCCTGCCATGAGTGGGAAAGCGCAGGGTACAAATGTAACAAAAAATAAAATAAAAAAATGTAACTTGCAGAAAATCCATATGCTTGTTGAACTTTTTTTCTGATCCCCCTATCTTTTTTAAAAGAAATAAGGTGGTTATTCCCAACACTTTCAATGGATCTATCTAGATCTACCAGCGGACTGCACAACAACAATGAATTTTCTTGGATCCGATGTAGATTGCCATGGATTTGCTGGAGTTAGCAAAATTTCTATGGATTTGCAGTGAAGCTGTGTGTGACATATGGAAACTGGAGATGCGATGGTGGTCGCATCTGTCAACTGACTTTCTGAAATCCTGACGATCTGGTTTAACATTGGCCCGTTCCTCATCCTGTGTGTTCTTTGGAGGATACATTGTTACACCATGTTTTAGGAATAGAAAGAAAACATGTATAATGGGAAAAAAAATCCAGAGCAGGAAATATACAGTCTATTTAACACCATCAATAAAATATCACTACGATAGCCGCAGTGCTACAGTCTGTTGGGGTTTGGTTTGTTGGACTCAGTCTTGAGCAAAAGGGCTGTGAGCCCATGCCAGGGGTTGTTCCTGGAAACATTTATAACAATACAGATCTGTGAGAGACAGTAATGGTATAAACAGGACAAAGGAAATGCCAGAACTGCAAACAGATGCGATTGATTCTATGCCTGGAGGAATATTCCACTTGTTTATTTTGAGTCCAGTCAATGTAAATCCAAAGGCTCCGATGCTGTCAGAAAGACACATTGCAGAGGTTGAAATGTGCTGTGACGGTGCTCTTGCTTTAGGGATGCAGCATGTCCAGGGCTTAGAAATAAGCAGCAGCCCGTCTGTAGCCTCATTCAGGCATTGTGCAGGAGAAAAATGATTGGACCCCAATGTACGAGTAGCTATGAACTGTGAGCTTATGCTGAAAATGTACAGTGATGGGGCTACTTTAGGCTTGGTTGACTACTCATTGGAAGTGGACTTGGTTAGGGATTATCTCCCTAATTCTATACATAGCGCTCAAAACCGCACATCCAAATTTGGACACATGTCTAAATTGTGTGCACAAATGTAATCACTTAGAGGTAAATTCTATAAGTAGCACCTAAACATCAGTGTTGATCATTTTTTTTTTTTTACAGGTGGTGCATTCCCCCCTCCACCTCCCTCCGAGTTCCAGGCCTCCCTCCCTCCCAGTTCCAGGCCCCCCTCCCTCTGAGTTCCAGGGTCCCCCTCTTTCTGAGTTCCAGGGTCCCCCCTCCCTCCCTCCCTCCCTCCCAGTTCCAGGGTCCTCCCTCCCTCCCAGTTCCAGAGTTGTCGTCCCTCCCTTCCTCCCTCCCTTCGAGTTCCAGGCCCCCTCCCTCCAAATTTTAAAAGTGATCTATCTTACCTCATCCGGGTTAAGGCGGCCTGGGGGAATGAACTTCCAGTGGGTGAACGAACGTCCGGTGGGTGAAATATTGGGGGTGCTCGAGCACCCACAGCAATCATGGAGTCGGTGCCTATGGTGTTGATATTGTGTCATGCTTAGCGGGATTCTATAAAGAGTATGCGTCCTTTACAGAATCGCGCTTAGCACTAAGCAACATCTAACTGTAAGCAGCTGCAACTAGGCGTGCTATAAGCAGGTCTAAATACTGGCAGCTAATTTAGGCGCATTTAGGCGTGATTATGTATCGACATGCATAAAATCCAGGAACGCTCTCAGGAACGCCCCTAACCATGCCGCCAAATTATTATGTGTGATAGGATTTAGGCCCAATCTGTTATAGAATCCGATTTGTGTCGGAAGATGGCCGACCTTCTCTTTCGAAGATAAGCTGGATATTCAGACCACTAACTATATAAGAAACTGGATAAACTTAGGACGGCGAAAAGGCTGTTTTAATTAGCAGTCTGAATATCACTGCTAACTGGATAGCACTTCCAGGTCAGCGTTGAAACTGGATATTTATTGCTCACTGGTACCTTGGAACCAGTACTGAATATCCAGATTTAGTTCAACTTCGGCGGACAGCATTTTGCTCAAATGCGGTTTGCCTGTAGGTTACTACTTGTCAGCAATCTCGCTTTTATTGGTAGCTTCTGTGCCTCTATTATCACTTTTCAGTTACAGAATTTTAACATGAATGATTTATTTATTTATTTGTAGCATTTATATCCACATTTTCCCCCCTATTTGCAGGCTCAATGTGGCTTACATTGGTCCGTAACGGTGATCACCTATTCCGGAAAAGAGAAAATACATAGTTAAGATGAAGGTGACGGAGTGGATTAGATATTCAGGTAAAGAAAGTTCATTTTCATGCTGAGAAGTAAAAAGGCATAAGATTAAACTTCAATCGTGATAAATCAGTTTGAACGAACAGAAATAATAAACTTCAACCGTGAGTAGGTTAGTTTGAACAATCAGAAAATTAAAGGTTATGTTTTGTGTAGTTCCGGTGGAAATTTCTTACTGGTGTTTAGGATGGATCTTTGTGATATGCCTTTTTGAATGGGTTGGTTTTCAGTCATTTGATCTTTCACTTGCTCATCTTCCAATGTGGTATATATCATTCAGTGTAAAAAATGTAATGAAGGATGCTATATTGGAGAAACAGGCCAGATGCTTAAGACAAGATTCAATTTACATAGACATCATATGAACAATACTGGTGCCAGCAGGGTTCCCACGCCTGTTGGTCAACATTTTACAGGACCAGGACACTGTACCAGTGACTTCACAGTGAGAATCCTCAAAGGTAACTTTAAAACCATACAAGAACGTAAGACCTTTGAAGTCAGAATGATTGAATATTTTAACACCCAACAGAAAGGACTTAACAAGGATCTGGGGTTCCTAGCCCATTATAAACCATAAAGCTGTATGTCTCTGTTGATCACCCCACCCCTCACCTATCCACACCCATCCTGTTAGAATATCAATGATATGCTTTGATATCCCCATGCATACTTCCTACCCACACCCCTCCTCCCACCCTGTCAGACTGTCATAGTAATGCTTGAATGTTTTTCACTTATATACACTGTCAGCTAGCACATTTGCTTATTTCCGATCTGAGGAAGAAGGGCAACCTTCGAAAGCTAATCAAGAAATGTATTAAGTTATGTCCAATAAAAAAGGTATCATCTTATTTTCTTTTCCATGTTTTATTTTGTTTGATTTCTATTGATAACCTTAAGAGTGGACTAACACGGCTACCACACTCCTCCAGTCATTTTCGGAAATTATTTATGTTGTGTGTTGTCTTTATGGATTTTGGTAATTCATTCCATATTTGCATGCTTATATAGGAGAAACTGGAAGCATATATTATATTTTAGACCTTTGCAACTGGGGTAGTGGAGATTCAGGAACGTACGTGATGATCTAGCAGAATTCCTGGTTGGTAGGTCTATAAGACTTGACATATACCCCAGAGCTTCACCATATATGATCTTATTTATATGTACAAGTTGACGAAAGTAACACCGATGTCTACCTACTGTGACAGTTGGATTGAGGGAGAATGCTAGATGTGGTATAGACTTAGATTTTAGCAAAGTCTTTGTTACAGTCAGTGACGTTCCTAGGGGGGCTGACACCCGGGGCGGATCGCCGATGCGCCCCGCCCCCCGGGTGCAGCGCCCCCTCCCGAACAGTGCGACGCCCCCCCCGGCGAAAGAACCCCCCCCGGGTGCACGCCGCTGGGGGGGGGGGGTGCCGCGCGCCTGCCGGCTCTTCGTTTTCATGCTCCCTCTGCCCCGGAACAGGAAGTAACCTGTTCCGGGGCAAAGGGAGCGTGAAAATGAAGAGCCGACAGGCGCGCGGCACCCCCCCCCCCCCAGCGGCGTGCACCCAGGGCGGACTGCCCCCACCGCCCCCCCCCCTTGGTACGCCACTGGTTACAGTTCTGTATAGGTGACATAAATAAGCAAGAGTACCCTTGCTATAGGCCTAGGTTAGAAACTGGTTTAGTGGACGGTAGCATAGGACGGTGGTAAATGGAGTTCACTCCGGTGTTACCAGTGGTGTGCCACAAGGTTTAATTCTTGCATTGTTTTTTGTTTTTTTTTCTGGTCGTAGTATTTTAATTAAATTTAAAAGAGAATAACAGAAGACAATTCAGTGTAACAGTACAACAGCATACAAATTGCAAAAATCATGTAAAGGACAAAAGACAGAGAGAGTGGAGAGGAAGAAAAGAAAAAAAAGAAAAACACTTCTCATCAAGCATCACTAAAGTAGGACAATAACAAAGACCACTTCTCCTTATAAGTGATATACTGGCATGACGTTTTAGCCAGAAAGGTGTCATGTTTATAAATCTGAAATACCAAATTCCACCATTCTTGATATGTGACTCGACCCAGGGTCTTCCAGTGCCCAAAAACTATGTTCAAGGCTAAAGTGAGCAAAGTATGGGATTTGCGTTACAAGACGTATGAGGAGAGACTTGCGGACCTGAACGTGTATACCCTGGAGGAAAGGAGGAACAGGGGTGATATGATACGGACGTTCAAATATTTGAAAGGTATTAATCCGCAAACGAACCTTTTCCGGAGATGGGAAGGCGGTAGAACGAGAGGGCATGAAATGAGATTGAAGGGGGGCAGACTCAAGAAGAATGTCAGGAAGTATTTTTTCACGGAGAGGGTGGTGGATGCTTGGAATGCCCTCCCGTGGGAGGTGGTGGAAACGAAAACGGTAACGGAATTCAAACATGCGTGGGATAAACATAAAGGAATCCTGTGCAGAAGAAAGGGATCCTCAGGAGCTTAGCCTAGAATGGGTGGCAGAGCTGGTGGTTAGGAGGCGGGGCTAGTGTGGGCAGACATATACGGTCTGTGCTGGGGCTGGTGGTTGGGAGGCGGGACTAGTGCTGGGCAGACTTATACGGTCTGTGCCGGGGCTGGTGGTTGGGCGGAGGGGATAGTGCTGGGCAGACTTATACGGTCTGTGCCAGAGCTTGGTGGTTGGGAGGCGGGGTTGGTGGTTGTGAGGCGGGGATAGGGCTGGCCAGACTTATACGGTCTGTGCACTGAAGAGGACAGTACAAATAAAAAAAGTAGCATATATGAATTTATCTTCTTGGGCAGACTGGATGGACCCTGCAGGTCTTTTTCTGCCGTCATCTACTATGTTACTACTTAACATTTCTAAAGCGCTACTAGGGTTACGCAGTGCTGTACAGTTTAACAAAGAAGGACAGTCCCTGCTCAAAGGAGCTTACAATCTAATGGACAAAATATGCAGTCAATCAAATTGGGGCAGTCTAGATTTTCTGAATAGAGGTACAATGGTTAGGTGCCGAAGGCGACATTGAAGAGGTGGGCTTTGAGCAAGGATTTGAAGACGGGCAGGGAGGGGGCCTGGAGTATGGGCTCAGGGAGTTTATTCCAAGCATAGGGAGAGGCGAGGCAGAAAGGGCGGAGCCTGGAATTGGCGGTGGTGGAGAAGGGTACAGAGAGGAGGGATTTGTCCTGTGAGCGGAGGTTTCGGGTAGGAGCGTAAGGGGAGATAAGGGTAGAGAGGTAATGAGGGGCTGCAGATCGAGTGCTTTTGTAGGTTAGTAGGAGAAGCTTGAACTGTAAGCATTCATTATGCATTGGTTCTTTTTTAACATTTTTGCATCAACATTGCACGAAGGACTGTCTGGTAAGATTTGCCTCTTTGCAGATGACAGCAAAATCAACGCATGGAATGCAAATGCCTATAAAAGGAACACATTATACAGCTAGTCCTGTCTTTTCCTAACAGAAAACCCCCTTCTCTTAATATAGATGTTTCAGTGATTTATAGAATGCAGTAAACCATGTCACCTTCACCCCCCCTCCCCTATAAAAGTCTATTCTACACTTAGTCTCAAATTACTCTGAAGTACAGACTGGATTCCCCTAAAGTGGCAACTAGCATTTGGAAAGATTTGGCTTGTTTCACTGACCCATAATCTTTGGATATTTAATATACCCCAGAGGGATACTTGAAACTTGACTAGAATTTAACGAACAGATACAGTTTCAATCTTTCGAGAGAAGTTCCAGGATTTCTCCTTTGATTTGATTCTCTGTCTCTTCCTAAAATAATCCAGTTAACAACGTGGTAGGAAAATGATCTGGTGCGTGTCTGCAGGGCTGGGAAGTCAATGATATAGAAACTCGGTAAAACCGGAGGAAAGATCAAAGATGAAATGACAATTTTTCTTTCTCCTGTAAGGAGCCAAATAATATACCCTGAGACCAGTCCATCTGCAGTTTATAACAAAGTCAGAAGAGAAAATGGAGGTTCCCATGCTGTCTTCGTTTCCGTAAACACAAGCATTGTGAATGACCTAAAGGTACAATTTACAAGGTTTCAAGCTGTTGTTTGGTTCCAGAAGACGGTGGCTACAGAAACCAAACAAATCGCCAGCCAAATAGAGCATTAGTACCAGAAGACGATACGATAATAAACAAAGAATGATGCATGATTCTGGTTTGTTTTGAATACTGCTGTGTCTCATCTGCACCAGCCTTTTAATCACCGCAAGGGAACAATACATAAGAAGCTACTGGAATTTGATATAATTACCTGGCATATGTAGCAATAAATATTAGGCAGTGCAACTTTGGGATAGTTACACCCTTTTAGAGTTAGGAGGCCATTTCAGAAGGCTCGAGTGGCCCTTGCGAGTCTAAGTAAGCCACGCGATATTCAAAAGGGTTTAACCGGGCAATTAACATCACATCAGTCAATTAAGGGGCTCATTTTCAAAAGAGAAAAATGTCTCAAGAATAGCACAAAGTGGCATGTGCAATTTAACTGAATAATGAGCCAATTAGCACTATGTGCAGGGATTTGCGCCTTGTTTTCATTGGTTTATTTATTGAGATTTATTAACCGTCTTTATGAAGAAATTATAAATGGAGGCGCATAGTTTCAGGCACTGGGATATCACCTAAATGTATTTTATATACCGCACCTAAATGCAGGTGTCGCTTATAGAACGCGCTTAACTGGAAATGTTTACCACACGGATTTTTTTTGGCTCCCTATCCGTTTCCGCATTCAATTCAAACATCTCCTATTGACCTATAAGTGCATTCACTCTGCCGCTCCCCAGTACCTCTCCACTCTTGTCTCCCCCTACGTTCCCCCTCGAGTACTCCATTCTGTAGATAAATCTCTCTTATCTGTCCCTTTCTCCTCTACTGCTAATTCAAGACTCCGTTCCTTTTATCTCGCTGCACCTCACGCCTGGAATAGACTTCCCGAGCCTGTACGTCTAGCCCCGTCTTTGGCCGTTTTCAAGTCCAAACTCAAAGCCCACCGCTTTACCACTGCTTTTGACTCCTAACTCACTTACCCTGTCCTTTATCATCACCTCTTATTCCCTTCACTTCCTAAAAGGAGCGTGCAGGACATGAGGGGAAGACAGACCAGGGCAGGCAATGTGGCGGCACCGAAGACTGGCGCTGGACAACGCTTCAGCTGGCGGGGGTTGGGGACCCCCGCCAGCCAGGGTATTTGCTGCGGCAGTGGGTGGGGAGGCCCCTTCCCACCGCGAGGTCTGACTATGCCTCTGCCCGACACTGGCCGTGTTTCGGCTTTTGAACTGATATGGTGGCTGCTTATGCATCTACGTCTGACTAGAACAATTGCTTTTGGCTTGCATGGTGGTAATGAGCATTTCTGCACTAGTAACAATTGGCCATTCGTATAGAGTATTGTTGTGACCCCTGAGACAGGCGGTTCCCCCCAATGAAACGCTGCCAGTGTCGGGTCCTGCTACTGGTGCTTTGAATAGAAGATTTATCAAGCAACATCTCCTGTGGTTGTTCCTCCTTTGGTCAGCCTCTACTTCCTCCCGACTGTGCAAGCAACGAAACAGCAACTTATCTCAAAATTGCTTATTTTCTGGGCTCCATTTGTAGGTCCCACTGTAAAATGTAACATTCAGTTGTAGTGATGATCTGCACCAGTGACTCTATCCCTTTAAGACTGAACAGATGTGTCTTCTCTTTTATCATCCTGAGTCAGGCTTTGGGGATGCTGTCAGTTCATGTAAAAGAAGCAAAAATGACTTTCAGCTTGAATGGATATCCAGAGGCTATTTTGCAGAACCAGTCATTCACTTTTGTGCAGCTGTGTTGCAATGCAAACCTGTTCACCGATGGGTATGATAAACCCTTGAGTTAGATCATTTGAGTTCAATAAAAATATTTTGAGCTAATGGCTCGTTTGCAGTTACATTTCTTCAAACCAGTTATGAAAGTTTTTTTTTTCCTGATGATTTGCAAGGCTATATTTGAGCATTTTTTCAACTTTTAAAGCTTAACTGGGTCTTTTATAAAGCTGCACTAGCATTTTTAGATCATGGTAAAAATCAACTGACAGTAAACGCTGAGATTCCCATTATATTCCTATGGGTGTCTCAGCGTTTATCGCCAGCTGATTTGTACCAAAAGCTAAAAACGCTAGCGCAGCTTTGAAAAAGGCCCCCTAAATTAGCTAGTCTAGTATACTTTTCATGCAGACTTTTCCACTGTATAAAATGTTTGTGCCTACTCATAGCTTGCCAGAGGCATGGTTTCAAGATGTGCATGCAACTAAATTAGTTAACGAGCCATCAAGTATGACTTAAAAGGTCTTAACAATCATTAATTGCACTTAATTGGCACTAATTATCTGCCTATGCATATCCTATAACCCCCTGAGTCCAAATCCCATAGCACCCAACTCAAAAGGAGTGGTCAGGGGAGGGGCATGGAAGGATCAGGGGCATTCTGAAAATTTCCATGCAGTTTTATAGAATAGGGTTATTTTATTTATTTATTTATTTATTACATTTGTACCCCGCGCTTTCCCACACATTGCAGGCTCAATGCGGCTTACATAGTAATTTGAAATACAAAGTCTTATAATAGAAATTTCAAAACGGTAATGAAACATTATAAAGTTGAGCTAGATAATGTATGATTAGGATAAGAGAGGGTAGACAAGATAGGATAGTATATGTTGGGAGAAAAGAGGTAAGGTGGGATATAATAAAGGAGAGATGGAGAAGAGAAGGATGGAATGAGTAGAGGGGGAATGGGGAGGTGGGGTAAGTAAAACCAATGATGAGGTCAGTATCTAAGTCAGAACAGAATTGGGAGTGGAGGTTGGTAAGATTAGGTTGGGACATTAGAGTAGGCTTGCTTAAATAAATGAGCTTTCAGTATTTATCTAAAGGGCAAGTAGTCGTTAATTAATTGGATAGATCTTGGTAGAGCATTCCAAAGCTGGCTGCCCAAAAAGGAGAAACTGGATGCGTAGTAGGTCTTGTATTTAATTCCTCTACAATTGGGAAGGTGTAGGTTGAGATAAGTTTGTGAAGAAATAGATCTATTTCTGTTAGGGAGGTCAATCAAATCACTCATGTAGCCGGGGGATTCACCGGGTATGATCTTGTGGGTCATTGTGTTGATCTTGAAATTTATGCATCGACATGCCATGAGTCGAGCGCTCATTATATATACGCTCAACTTCTCTGTTAATTTATCTCTGATGTATTCAGGTCTATATAATCAGACAGTCATAATAGGATCATCAGATCAACGTATCCACCTCTTAAATGGCTAATACATTTCTTCATGAGCCAAGCATTTTTATAGAGGGGAACCGTAATCCTCATTAATCCCATTCATATTTTGAATATTTTTAAACTTGGTGCGCCGGCGACCTCGGGACACCGTGCTCTCAAAGGTGGTTCCCATGGTGGACTCTGCGGCCGTCCGGTTCTCAGGGAGGGGGGGCTGCTGCTGCTCTTTCTGCTGTCTCCCTCCCCTTAGCAACGCACATAGCCTCCGTTGGTGGAAGGGGCGGGACAGCGACGCAATGGATCACTGTGACCTGGCAGCTGCTCTCTACTGCGCATTTGCAGGTGAGTCGGTCACCTCTCGTTTATATAGTTAGATGGGCCACATTTGCTAGTTTTATGCAAAGATAGTGATATCTGAGGACATTTTTTAAGTCTCCAAAAATTGGCACCTCTTTGAAGATCATTTTTCAAGTACTGCAATGAATGTGTCATAGACTTGAGTGCTCTGAACACTAGAAAATTCCAGAAGGCTGTAGAAATTTCAGATCCTACAATGTGCAGTGGTTATACAAATTGTGAATCCTCTCAGTGTAAAGATTGAGTCTGACTGTAATTAGCAATTACATGACTGATTACATTTTTACAGATACCTTAAGAGTAAAATTGTCTTAAGCGTGACTAATTCATTGCCAGTAATGAAACCTAACTGTGAAGTGGTTTGTAACACGAGTTACAAAATTATCCTCCATTGTAATAAAATCTGGAGCCCCTATGCCTTCACCCTGGTTTCTGAGTGTTTTGGTTGAATGCCTTTTATTTAAACAGTGAATAATTTACATGCAAACACCTGATCTAGTTCATGCTCATCTTTCAATGCCGCAATTGTAAAACAGAGCACTGAGGGGTCCTTTTACTAAGGTGTGCTGAAAAATGGCTTGCAGGAGTGTAGGCGTGGGTTTTGGGCATGCGCTGATTGATTTTTTTAGCGCGCCTATAGAAAAGCAAACGGACGTGTGGCAAAATCAAAATTGCCGCGCGTCCTTTTTGGGTCTGAGACCTTACCGCCAGCCGTTGACCTAGCGGTAAAGAATCCAGGCGGTAATGACCTACGTGCGTCAAACGCCACTTGGCGCACGTCTGTTATGCGTGATCGAAAATAAAAAATATTTTTCAGATGCGCATATCGGACGCACACCACAAATGAAATTCCTGCAAGAGCCACGCGGTAACTCCATTTTGACACACGTTGGGTGCGCGTAGACACTTACGCGGCTTAGTAAAAGGGCCCCTGAATGCGTTAAATACCACGTTAAAGTGACATCACTGCAGACTACATAAAGAAAATGGTTTCAGAATAAGGTCTTTGTAACATCCATATCTAACCATCCCCAAATATACTTTTAAAGATCTTATTTCTTTGTTATTATGGTTCTATATTCGGTCAAGATGGCTGCCATAGATTGATTAAGGAGCCCTTTTACTAAAGTGCATTAAGCACTGACGTGCTGGTTATCGTATTATGGGATTTTGTGATAGCTTAGCAGTTTACTGTGCAGTCATCTGAGCATTAAAGGGAAAAATTCTACAAATGGGGTTAGATTCTATATAGGGAACCTGAAAAATTCCCCAATCTATACAGTGGGGGAAATAAGTATTTGATCCCTTGCTGATTTTGTAAGTTTGCCCACTGACAAAGACATGAGCAGCCCATAATTGAAGGGTAGGTTATTGGTAACAGTGAGAGATAGCACATCACAAATTAAATCCGGAAAATCACATTGTGGAAAGTATATGAATTTATTTGCATTCTGCAGAGGGAAATAAGTATTTAATCCCTCTGGCAAACAAGACCTAATACTTGGTGGCAAAACCCTTGTTGGCAAGCACAGCGGTCAGACGTCTTCTGTAGTTGATGATGAGGTTTGCACACATGTCAGGAGGAATTTTGGTCCACTCCTCTTTGCAGATCATCTCTAAATCATTAAGAGTTCTGGGCTGTCGCTTGGCAACTCGCAGCTTCAGCTCCCTCCATAAGTTTTCAATGGGATTAAGGTCTGGTGACTGGCTAGGCCACTCCATGACCCTAATGTGCTTCTTCCTGAGCCACTCCTTTGTTGCCTTGGCTGTATGTTTTGGGTCATTGTCGTGCTGGAAGACCCAGCCACGACCCATTTTTAAGGCCCTGGCGGAGGGAAGGAGGTTGTCACTCAGAATTGTACGGTACATGGCCCCATCCATTCTCCCATTGATGCGGTGAAGTAGTCCTGTGCCCTTAGCAGAGAAACACCCCCAAAACATAACATTTCCACCTCCATGCTTGACAGTGGGGACGGTGTTCTTTGGGTCATAGGCAGCATTTCTCTTCCTCCAAACACGGCGAGTTGAGTTCATGCCAAAGAGCTCAATTTTTGTCTCATCTGACCACAGCACCTTCTCCCAATCACTCTCGGCATCATCCAGGTGTTCACTGGCAAACTTCAGACGGGCCGTCACATGTGCCTTCCGGAGCAGGGGGACCTTGCGGGCACTGCAGGATTGCAATCCGTTATGTCGTAATGTGTTACCAATGGTTTTCGTGGTGACAGTGGTCCCAGCTGCCTTGAGATCATTGACAAGTTCCCCCCTTGTAGTTGTAGGCTGATTTCTAACCTTCCTCATGATCAAGGATACCCCACGAGGTGAGATTTTGCGTGGAGCCCCAGATCTTTGTCGATTGACAGTCATTTTGTACTTCTTCCATTTTCTTACTATGGCACCAACAGTTGTCTCCTTCTCGCCCAGCGTCTTACTGATGGTTTTGTAGCCCATTCCAGCCTTGTGCAGGTGTATGATCTTGTCCCTGACATCCTTAGACAGCTCCTTGCTCTTGGCCATTTTGTAGAGGTTAGAGTCTGACTGATTCACTGAGTCTGTGGACAGGTGTCTTTCATACAGGTGACCATTGCCGACAGCTGTCTGTCATGCAGGTAACGAGTTGATTTGGAGCATCTACCTGGTCTGTAGGGGCCAGATCTCTTACTGGTTGGTGGGGGATCAAATACTTATTTCCCTCTGCAGAATGCAAATAAATTCATATACTTTCCACAATGTGATTTTCCGGATTTAATTTGTGATGTGCTATCTCTCACTGTTACCAATAACCTACCCTTCAATTATGGGCTGCTCATGTCTTTGTCAGTGGGCAAACTTACAAAATCAGCAAGGGATCAAATACTTATTTCCCCCACTGTATATATAAAAGGCAACCCCAATGTTCTGAAGCCTCCACGGAAGTTGAGGCGCCCGAGATATCCGGTGTGCCCTGGAGTGTCTGCACCGCCCTCGCGTCAAAACGTCATGACGCATCAAAACGTCATGACGTCGAGGGCGGAGCTATTGACACTCTAGGGCCGAAACGGCCCACAGCGAACAAGGCAAGTAGCTTCGAGGGACGGAGGGAGGGGGCCCCTTGCTAGCGCCCGTTTCATTCCGCTCAGAAATGGGCATTTTTTCCTAGTGTGTCTATAACATATGAACCTATTCCACCAGATTAACTCCTTGTATCTGTTTCCATGCCGGAGATGGCAAATGCCTCTACGGTACAATGTAAGCCACATTGAGCCTGCAAATAGGTGGGAAAATGTGGGATACAAATGTAACAAACATAAAAAATAAAATAAAATAAAATCCATGCAGAAAAAATATGCCTAGGTGTAGTCTATAAATTACACCCAAATCTAGGCATACTCTAGAATAAACCTAAATTTCCACGCAGATTATAGAATACACTGAGCGCCTGTCTGCATGGCAGTTATGCCAAGAAAAACGGGGTGTAAATCCCAACGTCTAAATTAGGCGTGGACTGGGTATATCCTATAACAACTTGCATAGATTTTAGAACCGACCATGACCCACCCGCCCATTCCACAACCATGGCCACAACCGCTTTTCAACGACACGACTTAGAATTTACGTACATCATGTTACAGAATATTTATTTATTTATTTGTTGCATTTATACCCCGCGTTTTCCCACTCATTAGCAGGTTCAATGCGGCTTACATAATTGGTCAGGTTACAAGGTAACACATAAAGAATATAGATGGAGTATAGTAGAATGATATGGTGGTCGTGTAGATGAGTTTAGATGGGTGGGATGGGCAAGGGCAAGGGGAGAGGGTGGTCAAGGGGGGGTTAGTGGGGCGTTTAGTGTTGAAGAAGTGGGGGGTGGTGGTAGGTGGGAGATTGATAGGAGAGCATGGTCTAGTTTCTAGCCGTTAATGCCTGATCAGATGTGGTGTGGATGGGTTCGTGATTTGTCGAGGCATTTGGGTAGGCTTGTTTAAAGAGGTGAGTTTTTAGCAGCTTCCAGAAGGGTAGATGATCGTTGATTACTCAAATGGAACTTGGTAAGGCATTCCAGAGTTGACTGCCAATGACGGAGAAGTTGGATGCATAGTAGGTTTTGTAGTCTCCTTTTGCCAGGGCCCGGCCCAAGGTAAGATGTCGCCTGAGGTGGTGCTTGCATGCTGCCCCCCCCGGTCCGAAATGCCACCCCACACCGGGCGCTTTACCTCGTCATGGTGACGTCCCAAACCCGGTAGCAGCAGCGATTCCCATACGCTGCCTCCCACCACCGGCATATGCTTAGACAGTTGTGCATATAAATTCTAATTAATGCCAATGAGTGTCAATAATTGCTTGTTAATTAGCAATTATCAGTGCTGATTGGCTTGTTAATTAAGTTGGACACACAAATCCAGAACACGACCTGTTTTGCATGCACAATTTAGGGGCCCTTTTACTAAGCTGCGTCAATGTCTACTTGTGCACAATGTGCGCCAAAATGGAGTTGCCGCATGGCTACCACGTGGCTCTTGTGGTAATTTTGGCGCATGTCCGATACACACATCCGAAAACGAATTTTTATTTTCAGATGCGCATATCGGATGTGCACCAAGTGGCACTTGATGCGTGTAGGTCATTAGTGCCCGGTTACCGCGTGAGCCTTTACCGCTAGGTCAATGGCTGGCGGTAAGGTCTCAGACTCAAAATGGACGTGCGGCAATTTTGATTTAGCCGCACGTCCGTTTTCGCTAAAAAAATTTTAAAAAGCCCTTTTTGACAGGCACGCTGAAAATGGATCGATGCGCGCGCCCAAAACCCACGCCTACACTACTGCAAGCCATTTTTCATCACACCTTAGTAAAAGGACCCCTTAAGTTGCGCGATATAGATTCTGGGGATTGGTGCCCAAAGTTAGGTGCTGGTAAGATCCACGCTCAACTGGTATTCTGCGCGGAGCTTCCTTTTTAGAATGTTAGTTTAGGCAGATCTCACACCTAACTCTGGATGCGAGAATTTACGCCTGCTGAAACCTGGTGTAAATGCTGGTGCCTGTTTTATCTCCAATCTTATGGGCAGACAAGATTTATAAGAAAACATCCATATATATTCAGCTCAATCACAATAATGCTTTCTCAAGAAATAGCTTAACCTCTGACCTCAGCGGTGCGGCTCGCCAATATGTATCTTTCTTAATTGACTAGGCTTACTCCCCCGTATCGTCATCGGTCATTATGGTGATTATTTATTACCTTTTATCTATTAATATCTTTTCCTTGCATAGTAAACTTTATCCAATTTAAAATTTTCTTTCAATTTTTAGAAAAATATACTAATCCTTTAGATTCTTTGGAGGCTTCCTGATGCCCGTTGATGTTAGAGAATTTCCTTGAGACAGTTCTTTGTATATAGCAAAACATCGGCTATGTCGGAAGACGTTCCCAGGGCAAAAACTTACATCTAAAAGATGAGTGCATTTTTCTAAAAATTGAAAGAAAAATTTAAATTGGATATATTCAAGGATTAGGAAACATTTACAGTGCCCCTTCCATAAAAAAAATTTATTTCAGCGGCCCTTGCCTGGAATTTGATATTTTACATGAGCTTAAGAAAGCCTTGATGTTACTCACCAAGAAACAGAGAGGCCTAGTTCAGAAATGAGAAATTATGTCAGCCCAAAAGGTACTTTTTCTACCCCCTGTTCACTTCTCCTCCTTTTCAATCCAATAAAATATGAAGCTTACCAGAAATTTCAAGAGATTCAGAGATAATTATGATTATACAGTCTTGGTCAGTAACAGATGTCTTTTTCGCTATCTTTGTTTGTACCATGGGGTTCCTAATTCAATTTTTATTAATGAAAAGATTTATAACATATGTCTCTGGAAGACGGTTTCTGTTCTCCAGAGCTCTGATGTGACAAAAGGTGGTGGGAAATCACGTAAAGGGCAGAGTAAAGCAATTTTCACCAGATTACTCTGAATAAACATTTTCACTATTGTTTTTGATGCTTATTGCAAGCTGTAATGCTGGGTGTTAAAGGGAAGGGTGGATTTGTCAGGGGGGAGAAGCAGAGCTAATGACTGCTGAGCTGTTGCTGCTGGTTAAGCTTCGGACCACTCCCACAGACTGAGCGGAGTATATCAACAAGCGTTGGTGAAGAAACACTGCAGAGGTGGACAGGAATGCATTTTGGATACATTTTTAGGGGCTGCTTTACAAAGCTACAGGAAAAAGTGGGCTTAGGGGTCCTTTTACCAAACTGTGGTAAAAAGGGTCCTCTGGTAGTGGTGGAGGCAATTTTTGCCATGCCCCAGAGCCCTAAAAAAGCCATGGCCATGTGGTAAGACTAGGGTTACCATATGCTCGGACATGGCCGGGCAACCAGGAAGGTTTTGCCAGCCTGCCCGTTTGTCCGGATTTCTAGACAAATGGGCAGGCTGGGGAGCGGGCCTAATGGTGTCCGATCCCCTCCCCTTACCTTACTCTACTGCTCTGGTGGTCTAGTGACCTCTTCGGGACAGGAGAGAGCCCCCTCTTTCCTGCCTAGAGCGCTGCCCTGCATTCTCTCTCTTCCCGTTGCAATGCTGACGGACGGTCTCGGACTCCCGGTGCCGCTTCAAAATGGCCACCGAGAGTTGAAGTGGTCGAGTCTCGCGAGGCCGCTTCAACTCTCGGTGGCCATTTTGAATCAGCGCCGGGACCGTCCGTCTGTCTTGCAAGTTCTGGGTTGCTGCGTGGCAAGCCTGTTGCCGCACGGGCAACCCTTTAGTAAAAGGGCACATCAGTGCGCTCTTACGTGGGTCTTTCCCATGCGCTAAGACCACTTCTACTGCAGCCATGCGCTAATGTTGCCATTAGAGCACAGTTATTAACAGATGGCATCAGCCTGTCTAGCCCATTATATAGGCTGAAGCCAGTAGGCAGAAACGGCCACCATTTTTGCTCACCCAAAATAGCAAATGCTATTGAAAACAGTAGCAAAAGATAACTAACAGGCAACAGTCAAAAGCTGTTCCAGTTGGATAGACATTGCCTTAAAAGGTGAAGGATAAAAGGTTTTGGGATTTTTTTAATTATTATTTTTAACTTAGTTGACAAGCGTCTTAAATTGTTTGAAATCTTCCCAGATGTAGATATAAATATCATGAAATAAAGAATTAACTGTACACCACCTTGAGTGAATTTCTTCAAAAAGGTGGTAAATAAATCCTAATAAATAAAAATAATAATAATAACAAAAATTAGAGCATAAGCTCTTACTGCCACCTGTTTTACAGGCAGTATGGGTTCACATGCTGATCCTGGGCTAATCAATTAGCATTTTGTGGAATAAGTCATTAGTTCTGAAAGTAGTGTCAGGTACCAGCTGTTTTTCAAGAACAATTTTTTTTGTAATGATTCTTTTGTACTTGCAATTATTTTGGGAATTTTTTAATGCAGTGATTGGGGAAGGAAAGTGTACTCTGAAGTAGAGCCATCACTGGAAACGTGATCTCATTGGTGCTTCCTTAGTTATTCCACTTTATTTTTCTGTATAATTGAGTGACCAATGATGAAACATATACTGGGCTAGCCATAAACTTTGCATTTGGTTGAATTGGCATTATAGCTCTGTAGTTGATGGTGACAAAATAAATAAATAAATAATTTGAATGCATAGATTTTTCTATACCTGACTGTGGGAAGGTGTTATTGTGCATGTATGTATTCCCCTTGCAAATAAGCATGTTGGCATATATGCACATACATGTATATGATGGCATTATAAACATTTATATATATAATAGCATGTAAATGTTCGTGCTTAGGTTATAGAATGACCCCCTTTACTCACAGCAAGGAACATTTCCATGTGGTAAGTAGTTGAGGACATGCTGGAGAACTCTTTTATTAATAGAGATGAAAAGCAATAACAATGACAAATAAAAAACACATAAAATAACCAGCATGTATGTACAGAAAAATATGCATCCCCCTACCCTAAAAAACCCAAAAGAACAAAACTACAAAAACATCATTCTTATCGTGGTTTCAGTCGTACATGCTTCCACCAAAGGGAAGCCTTATAAGTCCTCACCTCCGCCCGTTCCCATTTATTATTATTATTACTAACATTTGTATAGCGCTACCAGACGTACGCAGCGCTGAACACCTGACATAGAGAGACAGTCCCTGCTCAATAGAGCTTACAATCTAAAAATAATACAGACAGACAAGACAATTAAGGGCGAGGGAAGTGCAGGGTGAGAAGGAACAAGGGGAGGTAATTGAGTAGTAGCTAGGAGCCAAAAGCAGTGGTGAAAAGGTGGGTTTAGTCACCTCTTGCACAGCTCTAACCATGTCCCAACTAACATCCTCCACTGACCTAGATGTCTGGTGTAGAGAAACCCCACAGCGTGCCATCCAATCCCCATGGACGTGTCCCATGCATCAATTTTTGGTAAGTGCAAAAATCTACTGTTCTTTTCAAAAACAGGTCCATCAGTGCCCACAAAAGCACTTTAAGGTCTGCTAGTGAATTGAATGCATAACTCTGAGGAGCACATTCTAGAGTTTCAAATGTGCTTTTTAGAAGGCGGACCCTTGGGCTTTTCCCCCCCCCCCCCATTCTACGGTGAATAAAATAGCTTGCAGGAGCACAGTAATATAAATGGAGAAAGTTCCGGCAAGATGATCAGGAGGATAATATTCTGCATGAAGAAAGACCCAGCAGGTTCCAGCGAAATGATAGAATAATGTGGTGCAACTCAACTACTTCATTGTCTGGAAATGTTTCCCATTGCTGCATTGTAAATGATTGTCCATAATTGTATGGAAATTGACATATTTATGGTGAATAGTTCCGAAGAGACTGACTTTTTCCATGCGCATATAGATTTGATTGCTTCCATTCAGTAGCAAAGGCTTCAATGAATCAGAATATCTTGCTTTTTAATCATTATCATTCCATTCTTGATCCCTTGAAATTAATAATTTTGGCATTCAAAGCCAGTACTTTGGGTGCACCTACAAGAACATACCTCAGACTTGAATTTAGAATGAATATGTCAAGCCATGATCTTATTTATTTATTTATTTATTTGTTGCATTTGTATCCCACATTTTCCCACCTATTTGCGGGCTCAGTGTGGCTTACAATAAGACTTGAATAATAGAAATACATTTGTTACAACTAAGTTATGGATTACATTGAACAGAGTTGTGCGAGGCATTCGAATATCATTGGTAGTATAACAATGGGACAACAACATAGAAACATTAGAAAGAGACAATGGGAAAAAAGGGCATTATTAGGCGCCTAGACATATAGTGTACATAGTTCCGTGGACGAATGTATGGTTGACTGGATAAAGGGATGATGGATCAGATGTGGATGTGTATTGCATTGTGGACAGTGAGTGGTCTCTATGTGTTTTGGCAGACAGACTCGGATTTCTCTGCCAAATGTGTGTGTACATCTAATCCATTTACAACTTGACCCGGCTTTCCAAATTCAGTGTAGGGTTACCATATTTATGGAGATATAAAAAAATAAAAATGGTTGTTACCTTTGCTCAAAACACATTTAATCAATTTTTAAATTTTTATTTGGTTTTTTTTAATGTTTAATTGTAACAAATGCCTCGACTTTCTTTCATCTCAAGCTATTCTTGATCCACTCCAATCTGGCTTTCGCCCCCTTCATTCAACCGAAACAGCATTTGCTAAAGTCTCCAATGATCTATTCCTGGCTAAATCCAAAGGGTTACTACTACTATTTAGCATTTAGCATTCTATTCTATCCTCATCCTTCTCGATCTTTCTGCTGCTTTTGACACTGTTGATCACAGCCTACTCCTTGGCACACTGTCCTCACTTGGATTTCAGAACTCCGCTCTTTCCTGGTTTTCTTCTTATCTGTCACAGCATACTTTTAGTGTATACTCTGGTGGATCCTCCTCTCCCTCTATCCCACTGTCAGTGGGTGTACCTCAAGGATCTGTCCTAGGACATCTCCTTTTCTCCATCTATACTTCTTCCCTTAGTGCTCTGCTCTGATCTCATCCCAGAGGTGGCCGATTCAAATCCTACTGCTGCTCCTTCTGATATTGAGCAGATCACTTAACCTTCCATTGCCTCAAATACAAATTTAGATTATGAGCCCTCCTGGAACAGAGCTACACCCAGCATACATGAATGTAACTCACCTTGAGCTACTACTGAAAAAGGTGTGAGCAAAAATCTAAATAAATAAATATATATTTTGAAAATTTGGCTGGTTCTAGGCTCTGTAGGGCAATTTTGCTAAACAAGCCAAAAAGAGCTAATGTTCTCAACATTAGCAGTAGAAATAAAGGGACAGATTCTACATATGACACTTAGGAAATCCACATAGAAAACATTTTCACCTAAGTGTATTCCATAAGCGGCACCTAGATTTAGGCACAGTATATAGAATACACTTAGTTGATATCCTAGTATCTAAAACTACGCACCTCCATTTCTATCAATGAAAATGTGGCGTAAATCCCGGCACGTAAATTTAGGCGCAGAGAGCCATATTCTATAACAACGTGTGTAAATTTTGAAACGCCCACAAAACACCCATTTCTCCACCCATAACCACACCCCTTTTTGCCTGCGCACATTAAAATTTAGGTGCAGCACATTACAGAATGCGCTTAGGGAGTTGTGTGTGTAAATTCTAATTATTGCTAATTAGTGCTCATTATTGCTTGTTAAGTGCAGTTAACAACGCTGATTGGCTTGTTAAGTCATTAGGTTACGCATGTTGTTACAGAAAATACTTTGATTTTGGCAAGGATTTCTCGATGCGTTATAAAGAATCTGGGGGTGAAAGCGTAATATTCAGCCAATGGCATTTGGCATTTTTTAAAAATTGCAGACTGCTGAAGCCGAAATTATGCATGGATATTCAATGTTGGCCATGGCAGAGTACTAGTATTAAATATTTGGGAATGTACAGATGGCCAGCATTAAATCCCGATAACTGCCAATATTCAACTCTTAACCAGATAAGGGAAATTCTGGCAGCTCCACTTTGTGACCTTTTCAATGCTTCTCAAGAGTCAAGAGTGGTTCTGGAGGACTGGAGAAGGTCAGATGTGGTTCCTCTCTACAAAACATGGAAGTAAGGAACAGGTTGGGTACTACAGGCCAGTTAGTCTGACTTCTGTGGCAAGTAAATTAATGGAAACACTTCTAAAGCAGAGAATAGTGATGTTCCTGGACTCCAATGATCACACGACCCAATGCAGAATGGTGTCACTAGAGGCAGGTCTTGTCAGACAAATTTGATTAATTTCTTTGACTTGGTGACCAGATAGATGAATCAAGGGAGAATGCTAGATATGGTGCACTTAGATTTTAGCAAAGCCTTTGACACAGTTCCACATAGATGACTTATAAATAAGCTGAGTGTCCTCAGCAAGGGGCCTAAAGCGACTGACTGGGTTAGGAACTGGTTGACTGGAAGGCGACAAAGGGTAGCGGTAAATGGAGCTCAATCTGCGGAAGTGGTGGCCTGGTTTTTTCAAACATTTTTGTAAGCAGTATTATGAAAGGGCTGTCTGGTAAGGTGTGCCTCTTTGCATATGATACCAAAATCTGCAGTAAGGTAGACATCCCTGATGGTGTGGATAGCATGAGAAGGGACCTAGCAAAGCTTGAAGAATGGTCCTGAATTTGGCAGGTATATTTAATGCTAGAAAATGTAGGATCATGCATTTGGGCTACAAAAGCCTGATGGAGCAGTACAGTTTCGGGGGTGAAGTACTTTTGTGCACAAAAGAGGAGTGGGGCTTGGGTGTGATCATATGCGATGATCTTCAGGTGGCCAAACTGTTAGAAAAGGCATCAGCGAAAGCTAGGACGATTGGGTGAATAGGGAGAGGAATGGCCAGCAGGAAAAAGGAGATGCTAATGCCTCCGTATAAGTCTCTGCTGAGACCTCTTTTAGAGTACTGTG
This sequence comes from Microcaecilia unicolor, assembly GCF_901765095.1. NCBI lineage: Eukaryota > Metazoa > Chordata > Amphibia > Gymnophiona > Siphonopidae > Microcaecilia > Microcaecilia unicolor. The sequence goes on from NC_044039.1 coordinate 16,339,984, forward strand.
TACAGTTCTGGAGACCACACTTTCAAAAAGATATCAACAGGATGGAGTCGGTCTTCAGGGTGGTTACTGAGATGCTCAGTGGTCTTCGTCATAATGTGTATGGGGACAGACTTAAAGATCTCAATATGCATGCATTGGAAGAAGGTCCCAGAAAACAGCAAGTCAGACGATCCGCAAAATCCAGAATAAAAATAGAAGAAAGTTGGTAGAAGATGTTCATCAGCAAAAAGCAGCAGGGCCCAGAAGATTGTCCATCATCAAAAGCATTTATTCATCACACAAATATAACACATTAAATGCTTTTGGTGATGGTGAATACATGGAGCCTCCCAGTAGACATGGTAGAGACAAAGACTGGACCTGAATTCAAGAAAGCTTGGGATAAGTACATAGGATCTCTAAGAGAGGCAAACAGATAGTAGATGATACGGATGGGCAGCTTGGATAGACCACATTGTTTTTATCTGCTTTCATTCTTCTCTGTTTCTATTTTCATTTTGGTGTGTCTGGCTAGTTCATAATATTATTGTATAATTGTATGTTTCGCCTATAAATTTTTCTTTTGACACAGAGCTGCATAATTCTACCATTCAATTTGAATGTGATGTATAACGTAGCCCAAAGCATGGCTGCACGATGTCTACAGTTAAAGGTTCTCTGATGCTTATGCAAATATTTTAAAAATAGTATTAAGACTCTTTACAGCATGTTAAAGCAATTCAGATCATAGGAAGTTCACAACATAATTGCTTTGTCATGCGTCCAATGGTACAGTTTAGCCACAGGAAGCATCGTAAAGCTAATCCCATAAAGGCAAGTTAATTTTTTATGTCTTTTATGGAGTCATGTTGCCTTTATGCTTCAGTGAAGGAGGGAAGGGGGTGGATTTGTAAAGAGATGCAAATGTTCAGTTGGCAAATAAGGAGTATTGTTTAAATTTTAAACCCACACAAACTTCCATGCTCTGGAGATAACAATTTGTAGACGGCAAGCGAGTGGTATTATCAGATTGTAGACCTTTTCTGGTTAGTACTGTGCCTTAGTCTTGAGAAGATTAAGATAAGTAACAAGAACTAAAACCCATGAAACCGCTATAGTGAAACAATACTTTCTATTCATAGCCTTTGTGATCTCATGCGACTGTGCAGCGAGTGGGACTGTAAAAGCCGTGACAAATGTACAGTTAAATTTCCTATTTTTGGTCTTATTGTATCATATCTAGTGGTCTAGTGGTTAGAGCAATAGGCGGTGTGCCAGGAAATTCAGCATTTAAATCTCACTTGTTTTTCCCATTAATATTCCTTATGACTCTAGGCAAGTTATTTTTTCTTCAGTTGCTTCAGATAAGCATTTAGATTGTAAACGTTTTGGCGAAGGCTCTTATTGTACCTGAATTACGAATAATGTGAGTTGCCTGGAGCGTTATTTGGAAAGGCCAACTCATGAACAAAATTATTGTTTATACATAAATCCCATTTTCAACAGTCTGAGGGCACCGTTGAATAGGCATTGTCATGAAAGATGCAAAGGGGACCCTACTATAAAAGAAACCAAAATTTAGGACCCCAAAATCTGTGAGCTAAGAGAGTATGTTATGATAGCATCTGGGTGTCCAGATCCCGTTATACAATAGAAACTGTTGACATTTGGGTGCCAACAAGGCACCAACACTTACATCATGTAAACGGCACCACTGCTCCTTCTAAGCTGAGTGGGAGACATCCAATTGCACTGCTGCCAGTAGGAGGCGGTGCTTCAATGCTATATTTTCAATCACTAGAAAGAGGTAGGTTCCCTGAAGTCCTTCACAGCTTGCCTGTCACTCACCATTAAAAAAGTGATAGTGAAACAGCACCACCCACTGGCAGGACTGTAGGTGGAGAACTCCTGCTCAGCTTAGAGGGAACAGTGGTTGGCACCCACGTGAGCAACACACAGTATTCTGTAAGTGTGCCCCACCCAAGCCATGACCACATGCATGCTCCCATTGCAGTTCTATTCTAAACTACTTAGGCACTAAATGAAATAGAGCCTATGGGCAGTTAGGCGCCTAACTGCTCTTTACCCCCATTTGGGTGCTTAACTTCCATCTGAGCACCTAAACCTAGGCACCTAACTTGTGGTGACTATATAGAATTAGGGGGAGGAGGGGCAATTGTAGAACTGGGCACCTCCATTTAGCACCCTAAGGGGGGTGGTAGGAGCCTATTCTAGAACACAGTAGCTGCATACCTATGTATTTATTATCTCATTTATACCCCACATTTTCCCAACTGTGTCAGGCCCAATGTGGCTTACATCACACTGCAAAGGCGGACGCCAATACAGCAAATTAAACTAATACACCATGTAACCTACATAAGAAATGAAGGAGAGAATGAGGAAGAAACGAAAAGAACAGGGAAGTCAGGGGAGAGAAGGGAAGGGTGGATGTGGATCATTTGCTCACCCTCAGTTATACCAGCCATAGGGCTGGCATAAGCCCTGGTGCCTCAATGCTGCAGGGACGCATGTAATTGATAATATTTTGCAAGTTACAGGTGTGACTAGAAGCTGCACCTACGTATGTCCCACCCAGACAGCAGGCAACATATCTGAAAGACTGCCACAGTTGGGGACCAGCAGAAGACCATCTTTAAGGTAGACAAGCGGAGGGGGGGATTGAGAGGGGGCAGGTGCTGAACCCTGGGTGAAGGGGAGGGAAGTGTGCTGCGGGCTCATGAGCAGAACTGGAGGGGCCACAGGTAGAAGGTATGGCCAAGACGGTGGGATCCAGCAGTCACAAGAAGAGCTTGGTGTTGCTGGCTACTAAGTTTGTGTTGCTGCTCAATGAGGTGGAGGAGAAGAAGGGATAGGTGCAGGACAATGAGAAGGAGAGAGAGAGAGAGAGAGAGAGAGAGAGAGAGAGAGATGGTGGATCCTAGGAGAGAAAGAGAGATAATGGACGTGGGGAAAAGAGAAAATGGACCTGGGGAAAAGAGGGAGGAAAGGAAGAGAAAGGGAGAGATGGATCTGAGGATGGGAGGGAGGGAGATTATTAGTCCTTTAGTGAAGGAAAGAGAGATGGGATTTAATATATCGCCTTTCTGTGGTTACTTTCAAAGCAGTTTACATAGTATATACAGGTACTTATTTGTACCTGGGGCAATGGAGGGTTAAGTGACTTGCCCAGAGTCACAAGGAGCTGCAGTGGGAAATAAATAAATTAAATACCTATAATTGCACAATTAATCATAATTATAAATTTTAATCAAAATGAAGCCCTGTTTACTTTAGCAAATAAATATTATATCTGTGATAACAACAACACTGTACAAGATATTTCACGCAATTACAGCTACTACTTATCATTTCTATAGTGTAACTTATTTATGCAGTGCTATAGGCATCCATAGGAGAAGGTCCTTGCTCTATGGAGCTTACAATAAATATGGTCAAATATGTTAAGAATGGGATCAGAACAGGTCAGACATTAAAACAACCACAAAAATGTATTGCGGAGATGGGGCATAAGAGCTGAAGAATACGTCAAAGTCCGACTTTAGACATTTTGCAAAAAAACGTCCAAAATCTGAATAGGAAAGAAGTTCATTTTCAAAAAAGAAAAACGTCTATCATTTGTTTTCGAAAATACTGTTTCTAATAAGGTTTTGTGCTTTGGCCATTTTGTTTTTTGGTCCATTAAAAAAAAAAAAAAAAAGTCCAAGTGAAAAATGTAGAAAATCAAGCCATTGCGATGTAGGAGGGGCCAGCATTTTTAGTAGCCTGGTCCCCCAAATATCCCAGGAGATAAATGGGGCACCCCAGGGGGCACGGCAGTGGACTTCAAAAACATGCTCCCAGGTACACATCTCACCGTTGCTTCCTTATCTTGTCTGCTGAGCTCCCCAAAACCCACTGCCCACAACTGTACACCACTACAATAGCCCTATAGGGGGCACCTATATGTGGGTACAGTGGGTTTCTGGTGAGTTTTGGAGGGCTCACAGTTTCCCTCGCAAATGTGACAGGTAAAGGGAGATAGGGACCAGAGTCCCCCACTCCATGGTGCACTGCACTGACCACTACACTACTCCAGGGACCTGCATGCTGCTCTAATAGACCTGGCTCTAATATCTGAGGCTGTCATAGAGGCTGATAAATCATATTTGTATTTACATTTTGGGGGGGGTGGGAGGGGGTCAGTGACCACCTTTTGTGCCTTTTTCGTTATAAAAACAAGTCTAGCTCAAAACATCTTAGTTTTAGAACTGGACACTTTTGTTTTGTTTCATTATGGCTGAAAAATGCCCCAAGTTTTAGGAACACTCAGATCCCGCCCTTAACATGCCCCTGACATGCCCCCTTGTGATTTCAAGGTACTTCTGACAGACTTCGTAGAAAAACGCCTAAAAATTGGTTTTGAAAATACCAATTTGGACGTTTTTTTTGTGAGAAAAACAAGCAAATGCAGATTTATGCCACTTTTTGGACATTTTTCTCTTTTGGAAAATGAGCTCCTTAGTGTCTGAGCAGAAGGAAATGAACTGGTTACGTATTTCCCTATCCTTATACGTTACTACCGGTACTCTAGTCATGGATATTTTATTTATTTATTGCATTTGTATCCCACATTTTCCCACCTTTTTGCGGGCTCAGTGTGGCTTACAATATGATATGAATAATAGAAATACAATATGTTACAACTTGGTTATGGATTACATTGTGCAGAGTTATGCGAGACAATCGAAGTATCGTTAAGAATGTAACAATGGGACATAGACATTGAAACATTGGAAGGAGACAATGGGAAGCTTAAAGGGCAGAATTAAGACACAAAGACATATGGTGTACATCTTTCTGTGAGTAAATGTATGAGTGATGTGAGATTACGGGGGATGAGAGATCAGAAGTGGATATATGGTGCATTGAAAATTAGAGAGTGTGGACTCTATGTGTTTAGGCTCTTTTTGTAAATTTTTTCGAAAAGATGGGTCTTTATCTCCGTACATTACGAATTCACTTCCTCCTTCCCCTGTTTATAACCATAGATGAAAAGGTTCTTTGTATTTAATCTGTGATTACAACGACATAACAGGTAATGACAAGATGCGACTATACGCAGTCTCGTGTGAGTCCCGGTTTATAGCAGTTTTCCATCCTGTTGATCTGTCCTCCCTGTTCTCCTAGAAAGAGACCTCCTCTGGGAGGTCTGCCTATAACTTTAATATTTGATACACAACTCGCAACCAGCTTAAGGCCTCCTAATATGTGGTGAATGGGGAAATAAAACCGTGGTCTATAAATTCACAGCTCTGCATTTTAAACCACAGAGCTGAGCTATAAAAATAAGCCATGTCAGCACATGAAGACTACTAAGCTTCATCTCATCTGACATTTTCCTTTCCTGTTGCACAATTGTGGCGTCTCCCTGGTCTCTGACTTTGTCTGCTCTTCCTCTGCGCTTATTCCTATATTCTCTACGGATTTGCAGGCATTTGAAAGGACATAGGAAATGTCAAATAGCATTTGAGAAGTCTCCCCGATGATTTGTACAGGGACACTGTCCTCTTGGTTTGTTCTGCTAGTGACAAGTGTTTCCTATTTATCGTTCACTATTAGCTTTTTCTTGTGAGTGTTGTTAGCACACATAGAGGGGCATAATCGAAAGGGACGTCCAAATTGCGATTTGGACGTCCTTGCAAAACGGCGAAATCTAGGGGTGGGGAAACCCGTACTTTCGAAACAAGATGGACGTCCATCTTTCGTTTCGAAAATACCATCCGGGACGTCAAAATCCTTAAATTTCTCCATCCCTAGATTTGGACATCCCTAGACATGGTCGTTTCTGATTTTCGGCGATTTTCAAAACCAAAGACGTCCATGTCAGAAACAACCAGATGCAAGCCATTTGGTCATGGGAGGAGCCAGCATTTGTAGTGCACTGGTCCCCCTGACATGCCAGGACACCAACTGGGCACTGCCGTGGATGTCATAAATTGCTCCCAGGTACATAGCTCCCTTACCTTGTGTGCTGAGCCCCCCAAACCCCACTACCCACAACTGTACACCACTACCATAACCCTTATGAGTGAAGGGGGGCACCTAGATGTGGGTACAGTGGATTTCTGGTGGGTTTTGGCTTGCTGTTTTCTCCACAAATGTAACAGGTAGGGGGGATGGGCCTGGGTCCACCTGTCTGAAGTGCACTGCACCCACTAAAACTGCTGTCACGGACCTGAGTATGACATCTGAGGCTGGCATAGAGGCTGGCAGGACATATTTTGAAAGATGTTTTTTGAGGGTGGGAGGGGGTTAGTGACCACTGGGGGAGTAAGAGGAGGTCATCCCCGAATCTCTCTGGTGGTCATCTGGTCATTCCGGGCACCTTTTTGTGCCTTAGTCATAAGAAAAACAGGTCCGGGTGAAAACGTCCAAGTGTTTGTCAGGGACGTCCTTGTTTTTTTCGATTATGGGTCAAAGACATCCAAGTGTTAGGCATGCCCAAGTCCCGCCTTCACTACGCCTCTGACACGCCCCTTTGAACTTTGGCCGTCCTTGCGACAGAGTGCAGTTGGGGACGTCCTAAATCGGGTTTCGATTATACCGATTTGGACGTCCTGGGAGAAGGATGTCCATCTTCCGATTTATGTTGAAAGATGGACGCCCTTCTCTATCGAAAATGAGCCCAATAGTTTTTGTTTTCATTTTCAACATCTGTATCCTACTGGGCCTCTATTTACTAAAGTGCTTTAAGGTTTTTCAATTACTGGGAAATTCTATAAATGTCACCTAAAGTTAGGTACTAATTCCGTTCACAACTTTCGGCACCGAAACACGTTCTAACGGATGTAAGGGGCTGAAATTGCAGATCAGCATGGAGATATGCTTAAGTAAGCAGTTATAGGATAGCGCCTAAGTGTATCCACATGCAACTGCAAATGGGATGTTCCCATGGGAAGAGCATTGGCAGGTAAGGGTCACTCTGGAAAATTGTGCTCAGTATTATAGAATATCACGGATGCATGCACAGCTTGCATGCCAGGATTTACACCTGGTGTCAGTTGGGTGCGAGAATCTGAACTAAGCACAATTCTATAAAAGGTGATCAGCCCCCCCCCCCCCCCCCACACCCACGTCCACTACTTCCAGCAAAGTAAAACGTGCAGTAGGAATGGCTCCTCAGAAGCTTAGCCAAAATTGGGTGGCGGAGCAGGTGGGGGAAGAGAGGTTGGTGGTTGGGAGGCGGGAAATACTGCTGGGCAGACTTGTACGGTCTGTGCCCTGAAAAAGGCAGGTACAAATCAAGGTAAGGTATACACATATGAGTTTATCTTGTTGGGCAGACTGAATGGACCATGCAGGTCTTTTTCTGCCGTCATCTACTATGTTATATAAAGGTGGGTAACTGCTATCTAGGCCACACAGCTGATGACTCTGTTGGGCCTTCCCCCTTCTGACATAGACTTCCTGTTTCTGAGTGGCAGAACCAGCAGAGCCATGAGCGTCTTATCCTAGACAATGGCTCTATGCATTTATGCCTTATTGTATTTTGGCAGGGGGCTAAGGAAGGTGTGCTGCTGGACTGGAGTGGGGTGGGTGGATGGGAGGCATCCATAATATTTTGCCCAGAGCCCCATAGGTCATTAAAGCAACCCTGGTTAGCAGCATAGACCCTTTGAATATCGACCTTGATATGAGTAAGAAAATTCTGAGTAAAACAATCACATAAGGGTATGTTGGATACATTATATTTTTTTCTAAAATGATTGTGTCCTCTGTAAAAAGGATAGGAAGACAGGCGGATTGCTTGACATACTTTCATAAACTGAGGCTCGGACAGGGCAATATATATTGCTTCCATTTCTCTTTGGTTTTATAGTATGGTAATACAATTACAGAAGAAATATGAAGCAATGCATTTCATCTTTACTTAAAAAAAAACAGGGCCATGAAGAAAAGGATGCAAGTTTTTTTTCAGAAATAAAGCCAATTTAGTATTGCTTACCCTCCATGGGAGACTTCAAAATACTCTGAACAGAAGTTAGCATTAAACTGCAGACAATTGAAAGCTGGCACACAAGAGTCCGCTTTAGACTCATTTTGATACATTTCATTGGCTGGGAATTCACAGATTGGATTTAAATTATCCAAAAGCTGGCTTGAAGAAGCTGGGAAGTAACACTGTAGTGATGCTTCCCCCTGGATTCTAACAATATCTGAGCTCAACACCCTGGCTGCTTACAGGAGTGAAAATTGGATTGGGGAAACTATCAGAACCTATTTTCTGAGCTGTCAAGATGTAAGTTGAAGATGAGGGTCAGCCCAACCATTAAGCAGCACTAGACAATGGTCCAGGGCAACAGCTTCCTGGGAGGCAGCAGAGAACAGCTTCAGTCAAAGCAAAACAACAGATCTTGATAGCCACGTACGTTTAAAGAACCATCAATATATAGTTTTACCTGCAGGAAGGGTAGTCAAATAGCCCATTTATCTGTCTAAGGGGCCATTTTACTAAGTTGTGGTAAGCACCAATGCATGCCTACTGCAACAAAATAAAAGGGTTTACCTTGCGGTGTGCTCAGGCGTCTCACGGTAATTTTCACATGTGTGTGCAATTTATTTTTTAGAGCTGGGGACAGGTCAGGGCAGACAGTAGGTATGCTCTGTGCTAATCAGTTAGTATTGCTACATTGCCATGTGCTAACCGATTAGTGCATGGTTAACGCGTGAACCCTTACCGACCAGGGTCGTAGCTACTATGGGACCATAGGGGCCTGGACCCCCGTAGATTTGGGCCTGGACCCCCCTGCTGACGACCCTCTCAACCCCCGCCCGCCGTCGCCTACTTTTCCTGACGGGGGACCCCAACCCCCGCCAGCTGAAGTCGTCTTCCTTCGTTTTGTTTCTGAGTCTGACGTCCTGCACGTACAATGTCAGACTCAAACAGAATGAAGGAAGAAGAGGACCTCAGCTGGCGGGGGTTGGGGTCCCCCGTCAGCAAAAGTAGGCGACGGCGGGCGGGGGTTGAGAGGGTCGTCGGCGGGGGGGGGGTCTCAAAGTTGTTGCTGGTGGTGCTGGGGGGGGGGGGGTGTCGGCAATGGTGGGGGGGGGGGGGTGTCGGCAATGGGGGAGGGGGTTGGCGGCACCGGGGGGGGGGGGGGCTAAAATGTGCCCCCTCACCTCGGTCTCTGGACCCCCCCTCCCGCCGAAGTCTGGTTACGCCCCTGTTACCGACCACAAAATAGGTGTTGATAACTGCTCATGCACTAATGAGGAACTTAGGGCTCCTTTTACTAAGCAGCGGTAAGCCCAATGCGGGCTTACTGCTAGCTATAACGGAAGTACCTCCAAGCTACTGCAGCAGCCCGGCAGTACTTCCCACTCCTACCGCGCCGTCATTTCCAGGGCTACAAAAACACATTTATTTTTGTAGCACCAGACTGTACCCGGTGGTAATCAGGCAGGGCTGTGCGCTGCCCTGTTACCACTGGGTTAGCATGGGAGCCCTTGCCACCACCTCAATGGGTGGCGGTAAGGGCTCCCTCCCGAAATGGCTGAGCGGCAAGTGCTTTACTTGCCACCCTGCCATTTCCTGCAGGAAAGCAAGACCTTCCCTTTTACCAATTGTTGTAAAAGGGGGCCTCGGCGCGCATGTGAAACACGCACTCACGTCAGCACCAGCCCCTTTTGCCGCACCTTGGTAAAAGGGCCCCTTAGTATATGTGTGACATGCTATTTTTCCTTAGCGTTTTATGTATCCAAGCTCTTGGCATTTTGGTTCAGTGGCATTTTTGATGCTGTATTAGTGAATGTACATAAGTACGTATGTATTGCCATACTTGGAAAGACCCAGTCAGTGGCGTAGGAAGGGGGGGGGGCGGTGGAGCGGTCCGCCCCGGGTGCACGCCGCTGGGGGGGTGTCGGCGCCTCACTGGTTTCTTGCTCTCTCTGCCCTGGAACAGGTTACGTCCTGTTCTGGGGCAGAGAGAGCAGGGAACCAGAGAGGCGCCGACACCCCCCCAGCGGCGTGCACTCGGCGGATTGGCTCTCCCGCCCGCCCCTCACCGCCTTCCAGGTATGTTCTCGGGGGGGGGGGGGGGTTGCGCTCCAGAGGGGGAGGGTGCGCCGCGCTGCACCCGGGGGGGGGGGGGTGCGCAGCGGCGACCTGCCCCGGGTGTCAGCTGCCCTCGCGACGCCACTGGCCTTAGTACAGGGGAAAAGCCTGCGTAAGTGCGTTCTAAGGCCATTTTTTCCCGCAGCTTAGTAAAAGGACCCCTAAAATATTTGCAAGTTCAGAAAAACCATAACAAATTCCTGGCACTTGTGTTCATATGTTTGTGGTATGTAGATCCTTTAAATGCATGGATCTTTATTTTTGTTTATTTTTTCTTTTGAGTTGTTTGTGTGTGTTTTTGTGGTTTATTTCCAATTTTGGAATAAAGAACCTCAAAATATTTGACTTGTATTTTCCATTTCCTCCTTGAGTTCATTGAAGCGCCTGTCCTTACTTCTAAAAACAAGCAGACAAATAAACACAGGAAAGGGTTTTTTTTTTTTACCTGTGAAAGTTTGGCTAAGAAGGCTGCACAATTTCCAGCTCATGCCTTTATTTTACAATATTAATATAACCAGGCTAACAAACCTTTTGTTTTCTGAATGAAAGAGTCGTACGAAACTCTGCAGGGTTCTGACCCGAGACACTAAAAGAAAACAAGTCTTCTTTGTAACCCATGCAACGTTTCAGCAAGTGGCCTCCAGGAAACAGGAAACAGTAACTGGCATCCTTGGACATCCTATATCCTTATTTTCTACCCCAGGGGGATTCCTGAACTTTTGAGGTGAAAGGCCAGGTCAGTTGTAGCTTTCAAAGAGCTGGTCCTTAAGGCACTTGTCTTGGTACAACCATTTCTTTGTATGATGCAAAGTATGAGTGGAGGAGTGGCCTAGTGGTTAGGGTGGTGGACTTTGGTCCTGGGGAACTGAGGAACTGAGTTCGATTCCCACTTCAGGCACAGGCAGCTCCTTGTGACTCTGGGCAAGTCACTTAACCCTCCATTGCCCCATGTAAGCCGCATTGAGCCTGCCACGAGTGGGAAAGCGCGGGGTACAAATGTAACAAAAATAAAATAGATACTATTGGAGATTCTAGATGGAATGTTGCTACTACTGGAGATTCTACATGGAATGTTGCTATTCCACTAGCAACATTCCATGTAGAAGGCTGCGCAGGCTTCTGTTTCTGTGAGTCTGACATCCTGCACATACAGGATGTCAGACTCACAGAAGCAGAAGCCTGCATGGCCACATTGGTGATCTGCAAGGGATCTCAAATAGCAGCAACTGTGGAGGAGTGACCTAGTGGTTAGGGTGGTGGACTTTGGTCCTGAGGAACTGAGTTCAATTCCCACTTCAGGCACAGGCAGCTCCTTGTGACTCTGGGCAAGTCACTTAACCCTCCATTGCCCCATGTAAGCCGCATTGAGCCTGCCATGAGTGGGAAAGCGCAGGGTACAAATGTAACAAAAAAAAAATTTACAAATAATATGCCGCAGCACAGTTACAATGAAAGACTGGACGGCTGTAGACGTTTCAAATTATATATATTATATATTTGGTGATCAAATATGTTGAGACAGTGTCATTGAATATATGGATAGAAGCAGAGCGTACAAAGTTGATATTCCATCTGATATCTGCTTTTCGTCTGCCAATGCTGGATGTATCATTTACACATGTAGTAGGTGTTTATTTTCATAGGGCACCCCGCTGGTCTGGGAGGAGAGCGAAAAGGGGTTTAAAAACCCCTGGGCGGAGCCCGGACGACCTCTTCAGGCGTCTGGCCACCAGCCTGCACCCAGCCCCCCCCCCACCCCAGTTTAGTGTGAATTGTACCTGTATATATCTTGTCGCAGCTTTGGCGGGGTACCCAAGCCTGATGGTGTAAGCTGGGCAGCTGGGTTAACCGCGCTTACGGTTGAGCTCCCTTGCTGTGCGGCGGGGAGCTCGGTTTACGATCGGTCAGTCTTGCTAATGGCGGCGGACTGGGTTGGCTAATAAGCCAGAGGTTGGATTGGCTTGGGTATACCCAGGGTTAAGATATTTGTATCTAAATAAAGCTGCGGCCGAGTTGTGCCATTTTAAGAAAATGCTATGTGTCGTGTGATTATTGTGTTGCTATTGTAATATCAGAAAACCTTTAGGCCCGAGGGGTCTCGGTTGCCTATGTTAAAGCGTGGCCTACACATTCTGTCTAATGAGGTTGCTAAGGTTGTCCCCTGCTGTGCAGTACAAGTTACCATCTCCGTGCCTTTGTTTTTAGGGTTTGTACCTATTGCGCAGTGCTGATTTCTTCTCCTGCAGATATTCTGTTCTCTTTTATCCTTCACTTCAGGGGTCTAGTTGCTCTTCCATTTCTCTTTCCAGCACTAACGAGCAACCCCTGTGCGTTGGGTTAATTTGTATGCCCTTTGGAAACAAGCAGCAGGAACTGAAGGAAATATTGAGAAAGCGGTGATTTTTTCCCTGTGTTTGTGCAGATATTTATGTGAAGATCGATTGGTTTATTAATAATATTCCTGCAATACATATCACGGAAGCTGGGATGTTTCTTTGAGCCCTGATGCAGCAAGGTGGACTCTTGCTGAAACACGGCCCGTGTCGGGTCATTTTCTAAATAAACCATTTCTTATTGTCCCGGTCTTGAAGGCTCTTGTGTGCTTTTTTTTTGCTCTGTTTTGCTTGGTGTGCTCTTGATCCCTCTTTGTTTTCCGTAACATTTTTGCTTTACCACACGTACCTTGAATCACATGTTAAGTGGCATGTTGGAGGACAATTTGAAAAGGCATTTTCATAGTAACATGCTGCACTTTTCATGCGCTAATTAATAGGAGACACTAAGAACTAAATTCTATATATCACGCCTAAACAAATTGTCAACAAAACAAAATATACCAGTGGCGTACCAAGGGGGGGGGAGCGGTGGGGGTGGTCCGCCCCGGGTGCACGCCGCTGGGGGGTGCCGCGGCGCGCGCCTGTGGGCTCCGACTTCGCGAACTTTGCTCGTTCGCTGCAGCTCCCTCTGCCCCGGAACAGGTTACTTCCTGTTCCGGGACAAAGGGAGCTGCAGCGAACGAGCGGAGTTCGCGAAGTCGGAGCTCACAGGCGTGCGCCTCGGCACCCCCCCCAGCAGCGTGCACCCGGGGGGGGTGTCATTTCGCCGGGGAGGGGGGAAGGTGTCATTTCGCAGGCGGGGGGGGGGGGGGGGGCATCGGCGATCCGCCCCGGGTGCCACCCACGCTAGGAACGCCACTGAAATATACCTAGGTGTTTTCTATAAAGTATGCCTAAATTTAGGTGTACTTTATAGAATAAGCCTAAATTTCCACATCTGTCTATATAAAATGCACCTCCAATGTTCTAATGAAGCCGGAAGCCTGAAGCGAAGCCGGAAGCCGTAGTTGTGTAGATCGCTGTTTCCCCATGAGTGTGTGCCCCGCCCTCGTGTCACAACGTGATGACGTCAAGGGCAGACCACTGACACTCACCGAATCGCATCGCTCACCCGTTCCTACGCCACGAAACGTTACGTCAGACGCATTGGAGCCAACTTTTCAAAATTATTGGGGGTGCTAATCCCAATGAAAATAACCCCTCCCTGGACACATACAAGAAATTTTCTCAATATTGGGGGTGCTCAAGCACCCACAGCACCCACAGAGTCGGCTCCATTGGTCAGAGGCATCACGGACCCATGAGAACGATGGCCATGAAAAAAGTAAGGAGTATCAGCAGCTGCTGGAACTCGGAGGGGGGCGGGGAGGACCCTGGAACTTTTGAGGGAGGGAAGGAGGGGAGACCCTGGAACTGAGAGGGAGGGGATGACCCTTGAACTTGGACAGAGGGAGGGAGTGAGTGGGGACACGGCCCTGCAACTCGGAGGGACGGAGTGAGGGAACGGCCCTGCAACTCCGAGGGAGGGAGGGTGAGAACATATTTAGCCTTACAATCCCTTTCAAAACATTAATTGCACAAAGGCAATACCTTGCTAGCGCCCGTTTCATTGGTTTCAGAAATGGGCCTTTTATCCTAGTGGTTTATAAAATAATCCGAGCATCCATCCACATGACTAAATTTATTTGCGGGCAGTTGCACCAAGTAAAACTTGATCTAAATTCCGATGCCTAAATTAGGCACGGACCAGGTGTATTCTATAATAATGCGCATAGCTTTTAGAAATGTCCAAGACCCCCCCATTCTACGCCCACGGAATCCCCAGATTTCCCAGCTCTGCTTTTCTTAAGGTAGGTTGCGCTCTCATTCTTTAAGGAAGAGTGGGGATATTACCTGTGTTTTCATTTTCCAGACTACGGATGCTGTGTCTACAGTCTAGAGAAGTGTTTTAGAGGTTGACCATTTTCTGGCATGTAATGCTCTTCTCAGTGCTTCCCGCCAAATTCCATGCTAGCTACTGATAATAGTATATAACATATTGCCTGCGGTGTGTAATACAGACAGCTCTATACAGACAACATTAGGGTACTCCGGAGGCAGGCCAGTTGGCTGAAACATGGCCGTGTCGAGTCTTTGTTGTTGGACAATATACCTTTTAGACCATTGGAGCATCATCTACTTTTTGAGTCACCTTCGCTGTTTTCTGAGTGATATCACCTATGTGACATATCTACCCAATTATTATTCCTACCACTGCCCTCTATATTGTCTCAAACAAATTTAAATTGCATCACAGTTCTACGATAGACCAGTGGGTCATACAAATATCAAAGTTTATACTCCTATATCTTGTCACCAAAACTGGACAAAGACGTCGATTGAACATCTGGCAACCCCAGGCTATTGATTTAAAGATTACAACAGTCTAGGAAACTTGATGCAACCGTGCCTCTAATGTTGACATTGTAACGATGACAATTCCTCGTATTTAAGGATCACACGTATCCCAATTATTCATAGAGGGGCATAATTGAATGGAAACGCCTATCTCCATGGGCGTTTATCTCCAAGAACGGGTCCGTGAAGGGGCGGACCGAACCGTATTTTGGGAAAAAATAGACGCCCATGTTTTATTCAACAATGTGTGAGCTGGGCTTTTTTGTTTTTCAGCGATAATGGAAAATGAAAGCGCCCAGCTCAAAAACGAATAAATCCAAGGCATTTGTTCGTGGGAGGGGCCAGGATTCGTAGTGCACTGGTCCCCCTCACATGCCAGGACATCAACCGGGCACCCTAGGGGGCACTTTTACAAAACCAAACAAAAAGGTAAAAGAGCTCCCAGGTGCATAGCACCCTTCCCTTGTGTGTTGAGCCCCCCAAATCCCCCTCAAAACCCACTGCCCACAAGTCTACACCATTACTATAGCCCTAAGGGGTGAAGGGGGGCACCTACATGTGGGTACAGTGGGTTTGGGGGGGTTGGACGACTAATAAGCATTAAGCAGCACAATTGTAACAGGTAGGGGGGATGGGCCTGGGTCCACCTGCCTGAAGTCCACTGCACCCCCTAACAACTCCTCCAGTGACCTGCATACTGCTGTCAGGGAGCTGGGTATGACATTTGAGGGTGAAAATAAAAAGTTGAGAAACTTCATTTTTTGTGGTGGGAGGGGGTTAGTGACCACTGGAGGAGTCAGGGGAGGTCATCCCCGATTCCCTCCAGTGGTCATCTGGTCATTTAGGGCACTTTTTGGGGCCTTATTCGTGAAAAAACAGGGTCCAGGAAAAGTGTCCTAAATTCTAGCTAAAAACGCATACTTTTTTCCCATTATCGGTGAAATGCGCCCATCTCTGTTCGGCAGATAACCACGCCCCAGTTCCGCCTTCGCCACACCTCTGACACGCCCCCATCAACTTTGTCCGCATCCGCGACGGATTGCAGTTGAAAACGTCCAAAAATCGGCTTTCGATTATACCGCTTTATTCGTTTTTGTGAGATAAACGTCCATCTCCCAATTTAGGTCGGAACTTGGGCGTTTTTCTCGTTCGATTATAAGCAGGTTAGTAAACTAAAAGGTGGCGTGCAGACTTAAACTTATCCAGCTATAATTACAAAACTCAAGTACAGTACGCTTGGAACTAGCACTGTAGCTAGGAAACAATGACAAGCATAATTTGCAATCTCTTCCGTTGCTGCATTGCTATTAGATGATATTAACGAATCAAAGGTTAACAGGGGTTTTTGTGTCTAAATGGCTTAATTAATGGAATCAATATATGATAGATTTTTTAAAAAATACTCTAATTACTGTCAGTTAAATTAACTGTAATTCGGGATAAAAAGCTAGTTATTTTGCAATTGTTAATTTCTTTTCTCTTCTTTCTTTTTTTTTTGTACCTTGTTCTGTGGCTAAAGGGACCAGTACCTGGTACGTATTTGGGCCTAAGGCTGTAGCATTCAGTAAAGCACACATCGTACATTGGGGTGTGGAAACTGGTAGAGTCTGGCTCATTTCCCAGACTTTTGCAGACAAGAAGAGGGAAAGGATGGCAGAGCATGGAATGGGTCAAAGGGTCATGGGTCAGTGGGTCAAGTGGGTTGAGCAGAGGCGTAGGTAGGTGGGGTTTAAAAAAAAAAAAGGTGATGGCTGTGTGGTAAGTTAAGCATAACATAGTAACATAGTAAATGACGGCAGATAAAGACCTGTGTGGTCCCTCCAGTCTGGCCAACAAGATAAACTCATATTACATGGTATGTGATACTTTATATGTATACCTGAGTTTGATTTGTCCTTGCCTTTCTCAGGGCACAGACCGTAGAAGTCTGCCCAGCACTGTTCTTGTACTAAGTTCTGAAGCTAGCGTCGAAGCCCCTTAAAATTTACACTCCAGCCCATCCCTAGCCAGTCACGATCAGGGCGTAGGCTGTAGAATGCTCAGCTCCCGTTTCGTTTCCCAATTACCAGCGTCGCCACCCAATCTCCACTAACATTCCACAGAACCATTCCTTCTAAACAGGATTCCTTTGTGTTTATCCCACACATGTTTGAATTCCATTAGCGTTGTCATCTCCACCACCTCCCGCGGGAGGGCATTCCACATATCCACCACCCTCTCCGTGAAAAAATACTTGCTGACGTTAGTCCTGAGTCTGCCCCCCTTCAACCTCAATTCATGTCCTCTAGTTCTACCGCCTTCCCGTTTCCGGAAAAGGTTTGTTTGCGGATTAATACCTTTCAAATATTTGAACGTCTGTATCATGTCACCCCTGTTTCTCCTTTCCTCCAAGGTATACATGTTCAGGTCAGCAAGTCTCTCCTCGTACGGTTTGAAACGCAAATCCCATACCATTTTCGTAGCTTTGCACCGCTTCCAGTCTTTTTACATCTTTAGCAAGATACGGCCTCCAAAGCTGAACACAGTAATCAAAGTGGGGCCTCACCAATGACTTGCCGCACGCCATTTCCTGGGGGAGCCCTTACCGCCTCCTATTTAGGGCTCCAGTGCTAACCTGGAAATGGTAGCCCGGTAGTAGGACTGCCACAAGGCATTGCCACGGTAGCCCTACTACTGTGGCTTTGTAAAAGGGTCCCTAAGTCCAGGCTGTATAGCAGATAGGCTAAGATTGTGAGACCCATCTTCCCAATTGCCTCTGCATTGGTCCATGTTGTTTGATGGGTTTTTTTTTTGTTGTTACATTTGTACCCCGCGCTTTCCCACTCATGGCAGGCTCAATGCGGCTTACATGGGGCAATGGAGGGTTAAGTGACTTGCCCAGAGTCACAAGGAGCTGCCTGTGCCGGGAATCAAACTCAGTTCCTCAGTTCCCCAGGACCAAAGTCCACCACCCTAACCACTAGGCCACTCCTCCACTCAACAAAATTTCCTTCTTGTACCTCCAAACTCTTCTCAATCATTCTTTCAAAGTTTTCAGGATTGAAATGTAATGCTTTGAATGATCCTCCGATGGCGAGTTTGTGAACCATTCTTGTGCGAGACTCGTCTGTTGCTGTCACGGGTCATCCACTTTGTTTTTGATCACACAAAACAGCCCTTC
The DNA here is from genome assembly GCF_901765095.1 of Microcaecilia unicolor. Lineage (NCBI taxonomy): Eukaryota > Metazoa > Chordata > Amphibia > Gymnophiona > Siphonopidae > Microcaecilia > Microcaecilia unicolor. The sequence continues at coordinate 16,357,973 of NC_044039.1, forward strand.
CCGATTTTAGGCCTACTATTTATGCGGCCTATTTTAACCACTGAACGTAGATGATTAAGTACTGAATATCCGCGTCTAAATGTCTATGTTGCGTGATATGTCCGGTTAGGGGAAGATTCTATACATGGCACCTAAAAAAATCGGCACAGTGCCAACTAAGCATATTCTATAATCAGCGTCTAGATTTCGGCACGGTATATAGAAATACTATTAGTTGATATCTCAGTACATAACACCACACACCTTCGTTTACACCAAGGAAAATGTGGTGTGAATCCCAGTGCACAGATTTACACGCGCTGGGTCATATTCTACAACTACGCACGTAAATTTCAGAATGCGTACAAAATGCCCATTTCCCCGCCCATAACCATGCCCCTTTTTGCCTCATGCATTAGAACTTCGGCACACTTCATTACAGAATATGTGTAGGGCCCTGATGATTACTAAGGTGCGTTAATGTTTTTAGCATGCCTACACTTAGCGTGCACGCTATCCGTGTATGTGTCTATAGGGATATTGTATGCACGTACATGGTTAATGCGTGATAACAATGTTAACGCACCTATAATGCTGCTTAGTAAACAGGGCCCTTAATGATTTGTGCACGTAAATTCTAATTAATGCCAATTAGTGTTCATTATTGCTTGTTAAGTGCTGTTATCAGCACTCATTAGCTTGTTAAAATTATTAAGTTGTGCGCATTGTTATAGAATCCGCTTGGATTTCGGCACGAATCTCTAGGCACGTTATATAGAATCCAGGGGTTAGTGGTTAGCCTATAACTTTATACTTGTATATACCTTGACAAGTTCTTAAGAATGCAAGGAATTCTCTTAGGGGCCCTTTTACTAATCCGCGTAAGCGTCTATGCGCGCCCAATGTGCGCCAAAATGGAGTTACCACCCGGCTACTGCACGGCTCTTGTGGTAATTTCATTTTCCGTGTGCATCTGAAAAATAATTTTCATTTTCAGACGCGTGTATCGGACGCGCGCCAAGTGGCATTTGACGTGCATAGGTCATTACCGTCCGGTTACCGCATGAGACTTTACTGCTGGCGGTCAGGTCTCAGACCCAAAAAGGACGCATGCCAATTTTGATTTTGCGTCACGCTCATTTTCGGCAAAAATTAAAAAAAAGGCCTTTTTTCTCAGGGTTTATAGCTTTTGTGCAGAGGGCAACATTAACTGCGAAACAAGTCATTTTATCCGAATGGTTGACTTATGAAAAGCCTTCAGATCAGCAATGGCGCTAACGTATGATTCTCCTGTTGAGACTAGAACGTTTTGGAAATTCAAGATTTTTCCTCTACTGCAGGCGACGGCTTTCAGAAATGTTGGAGCCCATTTTGGAATACACTAACGCCCACTGCATGGAGTAGACTGCTCAATATGTAATGGACTCTCTGTTTTGATTGCGATGGACTCAGCACTGCTCTTTAATAGGTTTGTTTTGGGAGGGTTGGGAAGGGCGGGATGTTGGATTTAATGTTCAAATGTTACTCACATAATTGACTTGTTGGTTTTCTATCTGGCTTGATAAAAATGATTGGAATAAATAAAAAAAGGTCTTTTTTACAGGTGCGCTGAAAAATGGATCAGCCTGAGCCCAAAACCCGCACCTACACTATTGCCAGCCATTTTTCAGTGCATCTTAGTAAAAGGACCCCTAATTGCTGTAGTTAAACGATTCCCCTTTTCCTAAGCAGGTACTGAGTGACTGAAAAGTTAAAGTGCTCTGAATATGTTTATGTGAAGAGACTTATCATTTCAGCACACTTGAAATCGCAAGAAAAATATTTTCTGCCTATTTCTAGCAATGTGAAGGAGCTCTAATTACATTTCTATTTCCTGGCGCCCTTCTGGTCTTAATTTCTAGTTTCATTCTACATGACTTACCTCAGGGCTTCAGTGGATACCCAAGATGATAACTTGGTTTTCTTTTGTGCTTCATTTCTCAGTTTCTTGTTCAGTGGGAGATTATTATCATCACATATCCTTCTAAAGAGATAACAAAAATGTAATAACTTGGCGAGTTTGGTTGTTTTTCTAAACAACCAATCTCGCTTTATAAAACAATGATTGATTTAATAAAGGATGAAGAAATTGAAAGGCAGTTGTGTGAAGAGAAAAGTTTCATGCTGAGCATTTGCTTCTTTTGATATGTCAAATTTGTGTACTTGGTGTGTCAGTTACACATGTTGGATGTGTTTCTATTGATTTGTTCTGCAACTGATTTTTTTTAAAGGAATGTACATTGGTTAGCAAATGAAAGGGTAATTTTATTAAGACAATTTTGCCTTATTTGACCCCTACGCCTGGAATAAACTTCCTGCGCCCCTACGTCTTGCCCCATCCTTGACCATCTTTAAATCTAGATTGAAAGCCCACCTCTTCAACATTGCTTTTGACTTGTAACCACTTGTAACCTCTCGCTTCTACCTACCCTCCTCTCCTCTTTCCTCTACACATTAATTTATTTGCTTACTTTATTGTTTTTGTCTATTAGATTGTAAGCTCTTTGAGCAGGGACTGTCTTTCTTCTATGTTTGTGCAGCGCTGCATACGCTTTGTAGCGCTATAGAAATGCTAAATAGTAGTAGTAGTAGTCTCTTGTAACCAGAGCTAATAGTGTGATGTCATAATGCCTCAGTCCACCAATAAGAGCCAACCTCATCAGTGATGTCACAATGGCTTGATTGTCCTATACTTGGCTCACTTTTATTACATAGCTCTTTGAGCAGGGACTGTCTTTCTTCTATGTTTGTGCAACGCTGCGTACGCTTTGTAGCGCTATATAAATGCTAAATAGTAGTAGTAGTAGTAAAATGCCACGTACAAAATTATGAGAACAAACACAAGTGAGGGAATGACCAATGCGATGAATCAAGGTGGAAACAAGGAACCAAGGTTTCGGTCTATGACTTCATCAGGAGTCCAAACCCTTGCTAGTGTAAAAGTGTTGAAAAAAGTAAGCAAACAAAGCAATAGACGTGGAGGGGCATTTTCGATATGACATCTAAGTCCAACTTTGGACATTTTACTAAAAATATGCAAAATTCAAATGGGGAATATAGCCATTTTCAAAATAGAAAACATTTATTTTTGTTGAAAATGGCTATTTGCTAGATGTTTTTGTGCTCTGTGTGTTTACATTTTTGGTCCATTTAAAAAAAACAAAAAACTCCAAGTGAAAAACGCACAAAATCAAGCCATTGGGATGTAGGAGGAGCCAGCATTCTTAGTAGACTGGCCACACAGACATCCCAGGAGAGCAATGGGGCACCCTAGGGGGCACTGCAGTGGACTTCAAATAAATACTCCCAGGTACACATCTCACCACTGCTCCCTTATCTTGTCTACTAAGCCCCTCCTCCGAACCCACCCAAAACCCACTATCCTTAACTGTACACCACTACAATATCCCTTATGAGTGAAGGGGGCACCTATATGTGGGTACAGTAGATTTCTGGTGAGTTTTAGAGGGCTCACAGTTTCTAGCACAAGTGTAGCAGTTAGGGGGAGGTATGTCCTGCACCCACCATTAGACTACTCCAGGGACCTGCATGCTGCTCTAAGAGACCTGAATATTACATCTGAGGCTGGCAAGTAATGTTTTTAATCACATTTGGGGAGCTTTGGGAGGGAGAGAGGGGTCAGTGACCTATGGGGGAATAAGGGGAGGTCATCCCTGATTCCCTCCAGTGGTCATCTGGTCATTTAGGGCATCTTTTTGTTGCCTTATTTGTTATAAAAACAGGTCTAGCTCAAAATGTTGAAGTTTTAGTCCTGGAAGGTTTTGTTTTGTTCCAAAATGGCTGATGAATGCTCAAGTGTTAGGAACGCCCAGATCCTACCCTTAACATACCCCTGACACACACCCTTGTGATTTGATTGCACTTCTGACAGACTTCATAGAAAAACGTCTAAAAGTTGGTTTTGAAAATACAAATTTTGACGTTTTTTGTGAGTTGTTGACCGCGTGGTCATTTTTTGTTGGTGGGGGGGGGGGGGGGGGGGCTTTTTAGAGTAAATAGGGCCCTGGCATGTGGGAAAAACAGCCCCCGCCGTGACTGCAGGGCCCTTTTTCCTGCAGCTTGGTAAAAGGGACCCTAAGTCTTATTCTCTCTTCTGTATCTATGAGGCATCCAGATTCGAATGATTTATATGGGACATTCAGGAATGTAACTCTGACTTGTATATCAAACCCTAGAGGCAAGTAAAAAAATAAATAAGTGAATTTCTTCTCTGATCGGGAGCTTGTATCTGTTCAGTGAAAGTAATACTGATTAGTCAAAATTACTGTTAGGGATAAGATGGCACAACAGCATGAATTGGGAAGGGGAGGGGAGAGGTCCCAAAGGCAAAACAAAAAAATGAGAGAAAACCTTTCAGAAATCCAGTCTGCTGCCTTGAGATATAACAACAGAGTTGGCTTCTGAACCATGACAAATGATCCAGCAACTCATGATTTATTTTATAGGTCATGGATCTTAATTTGAAGAGCGCTCTATCCCTAATTGGTTCCGGTGCATTGTGTGGTGTTAGCAGAACTCAGGTTGTCGCAGAATGAAGGGCATTGGCACCCAGTGGATTGCTGCCCAGGCAAAACATCTCTTTGCCTATATTTATTTATTTGTTACATTTGTACCCCGCACTTTCCCACTCATGGCAGGCTCAATGCGGCAGGCAATGGAGGGTTAAGTGACTTGCCCAGAGTCACAAGGAGCTGCCTGTGCCGGGAATTGAACTCAGTTCCTCAGGACCAAAGTCCACCACCCTAACCACTAGGCCACTCCTCCACTGTTGCTACTATTTGAGATTCTACATGGAATGTTGCTATTCCACGTAGAAGTCGGCCCTTGCAGATCACCAATGTGGCCGTGCAGGCTTCTGCTTCTGTGAGTCTGACGTCCTGCACGTACAGAAACAGAAGCCTGCGCAGCCTTCTACATAAAATGTTGCTAGTGGAATAGTAACATTCCATGTAGAATCTCCAATAGTAGCAACATTCCATGTAGAATCTCCAATAGTATCTATTTTATTTTTGTTACATTTGTACCCTGCGCTTTCCCACTCATGGCAGGCTCAATGCGGCTTACATGGGGCAATGGAGGGTTAAGTGACTTGCCCAGAGTCACAAGGAGTTGCCTGTGCTGGGAATCAAACTCAGTTCCCCAGGACCAAAGTCCACCACCCTAACCACTAGGCCACTCCTCCACTGCTATATTATTATTAACCAAGGTTTGATGTTGCTACAAACCCTTTTAGAAAAAAATTTTTTTTTCTGGGGTGGAAAGTTGCTGTATAAGTATTTCTGCAATGCAATGAATTTTCCATTTTGTCGCTTGCGAAGTTCTTCTAGAACACTGCAACTGAAACAATTGCCCAGTGGCAAGTTCTTCCTTCATTTTTCATGACTTTCACATTTTGTGCTGTACTGAACAAACATGGCTGAAAAGTCTATAGACTGAATCTACAGTACGTGATTGTCTTATTTTCTCTGCCCCAGGAAACGGTATAATCAGGTTAGGAGCGTATGCAAACTGGAGGATGGTAAGAGTGTATTTTTCTCCACAGGCCAAGTCATTTACATTTTGTGGAACTCATGTTCATGGTTTTTTTTTTTTAAAAGGTATGGACTGTGTTTAAAAAAGTAACAGCTTCCTAAGATTAGCAAGCATTGTGCAAAATCACATTTTACAGATATTTACATTTGTGAACAAAAATAATGAACCGTTTTCCATAATTATGTAATCTGTTAATTATTTTTCCTCAGAAGAGTTACACAATGTATGAAAACCTAGTAGCACTTGCGAAATTTTGCAAATGAAGTAACACCTATTAAATAGCATTTTTTTTTTACACGGGTTAATGCTTTGCGAAGCACCACACAAGCTAATATATTGGGCCTCAAAGGGGAGAAGTTATCAAGGATTGACCACAAGAGTCACCAACCAAAAGGAGTTTCAGTACCATGTTGAGTATAATTAGGAAAGGGATGGAAAACAAACACGAGGATTTTATAATGCCGTTGTATCGCTCCATGGTGCGACTGCACCTCGAATATTGTGTCAAGTCTGGTCGCCGCATCTCAAAAAAGATATAAAGGAATTGGAGAAGGTGCAGAGAAGGGTGACGAAAATGATAGAAGGGATGGAACGACTTCCCTATGAGGAAAGGCTGAGAAGGTTAGGGCTCTTCAGCTTGGAGAAAAGGCGGCTGAGGGGTGATATGATAGAAGTCTACAAGATAATGAGCGGAGTAGAGCGGACAGATGTGAAGCGTTTGTTTACACTTTCAAACAATAATAGAACCAGGGGACACAAGATGAAGCTAGACTACGGTAGATTTAAAACAAATAGGAGAAAGGTTTTCTTTACTCAGCGTGTAGTTGGACTCTGGAACTCGTTGCTGGAGAATGTGGTGGCAGCAGCTGGCCTTATGGAATTTAAGGGGGGTTTGGACAGATTCCTGAAGGAAAAGTCCATTGAACATTATTAATTTTTTGTTTTTTGCCAGGTTCTTGAAGCCTGGATTGGCTGCTGTCAGAGACAGGATGCTGGGCTTGATGGACCCTTGGTCTTTTCCCAGTATGGCGGTGCTTATGTGCTTATGTACCATAGGTTGCTGAGTCCCGGGTATACAGAATAATGCTGTTTTTTTAGCCATCTTGCAAGCAGTAATATTCCAGTGGCCTGGGAGCAACTTAAAGGCGCTAGAAACCTTAGAAAAAAGTTGTGGCCAGAGCATCTTCCCCACCCCCATCACAAACCCCCTCTAGTGCTTTGACACTTTTCAGGTGTCAGGGTCTTCCAGCCTATCTTGCTGCAATGTTGGTCCAGCTCAGGTGTTTTGGGTTCCTGTGGCCACTGCTTTTGGACCTTTTTACAAGTATCTTCTGTTCTGTATCTAAATCTCTCAAATAGTCCGTGAAGCTTTTCCCCAGTCCAGGTGGGACCTTCACTACAGGTTCCTATGCTGGAATAAAAGTCCTGCGTGCTGGGACTCTAACTTGCAGGCATACAGCTTAGCTGACTTCACTCCGCTTCTACTGCCTGGGCTTGTACAACCTATCTTGCTAGTGCATTGACCTTCTTCTGGTGTTTTACAGCCTTCCAACCTGTCTTGATGCTGTGTTGGCGCTCTTCAGGTATTTTAGGGCCTACCAGCCAATCTGGGTACGGTTTTAGCTCTCTTCCAACCAATGTTATTGCTGCTTAACCTGCTCACACTGACTTGTGGTTATCCAGATAGTGTTGTTGCTGCTTTAATGCTCTGCCAATGCCTTGGATTCTTGCTGGCAATGTTGGTGCCATTTTACTGCTCTCAAATTGCCTTGGCGTTCTCCAGCAAGTTGCTTTGCCCTTGTCCACTGTAATGGGATATTGATTACACTATTTATGCCACTTGGTCTTTCTGATGGTTGCTTGTAATCTTCTTGCCACCAGTGGCGTAGCTGGACTATGGACTATGAACTTTTCCTTCAGGAAGCCAGCAAAACCTTTTTTAAACCCCGCTAATCTAACTGTTTTTACCACATTCTCTGGCAACGAATTCCAGAGTTTAATTACACATTGAGTGAAGAAAACTTTTCTCTGATTCATTTTAAATTTACTGCTTTGTAGCTTCATCGCATGCCCCCTAGTCCTAGTATTTTTGGAAAGAGTAAACAGATGATTCACATCTACCCGTTCCACCCCACTCATTATTTTATAGACCTCTATCATATTTCCCCTCAGACATCTTTTCTCCAAGCTGAAGAGCCCTAGCCACTTCAGCCTTTCCTCATAGGGAAGCCGTCCCATCCCTTTTATCATTTTCGTGGCCCTTCTCTGTACCTTTTCTAATTTCACTTTATCTTTTTTGAGATGCGGTGACCAGAACTGAAACACAATATTCAAGGTGCGGTTGCACCATGGAGCGATACAAGGGCATTATAATGTCCTCACTTTTGTTTTCCATTCCTTTCCTAATAATACCTAACATTCTATTTGCTTTCTTAGCTGCCGCAGCACACTGACCACAATGTTTCAACTTACCATCAACGATGACGCCTAGATCCCTTTCTTGGTCGGTGACTCCTAACATGGAACCTTGCATTACGTAGCTATAATTTGGGTTCCTCTTTCCCAAATGCATCACTTTGCACTTCCTCACATTAAACGTCATCTGCATTTTAGACGCATGGAGGGGCATAATCGAACGGGGCACCCAAGTTTTCCTGAGGACGTCCTTGCAGGACGACTCCGCGAAGGGGTGGGGAAACCCATATTATCGAAACAAGATGGGCAGCCATCTTTCATTTCGATAATAAGGTCGAAGACACCCAAATCTCAACATTTAGGTCGACCTTAGAGATGGTCGTCCCAGATTTTCAGCAATAATGGAAACCGAGGACACCCATTTCAGAAACGACCAAATCCAAGCCATTTGATCGTGGGAGGAGCCAGCATTCGTAGTGCACTGGTCCCCCTGACATGCCAGGACACCAACCGGGCACCATAGGGGGCACTTCAGTAGACTTCAGAAAAAGCTCCCAGGTGCATAGCTCCCTTACCTTGTGTGCTGAGCCCCCCAAACCCCACTCCTCACAACTGTACACCACTACCACAGCCCTTAGGGATGAAGGGGGGGCACCTAGATGTGGGTACAGTGGGTTTCTGGTGGGTGGGTACAGTGGATTTCTGGTGGGTTTTGGAGGGCTCATATTTACCACCACAAGTATAACAAGTAGGGGGGGACGGGCCTGGGCCCGCCTGCTTCAAGTGCACTTCAGTACCCACTAAAACTGCTCCAGGGACCTGCATACTGCTGTCATGGACCTGGGTATGATATTTGAGGCTGGCATAGAGGCTGGAAAAATATTATTTTTTTAGGGTGGGAGGGGGTTAGTGGTCACTGGGGGAGTAAGGGGAGGTCATCCCCGATTCCCTCCGGTGGTCATCTGGTCATTTAGAGCACATTTTTGTGGCTTGGTCATAAAAAAAAAAAAGGACCAAGTAAAGTCGGCTAAGTGTTCGTCAGGGACGCCCTTCTTTTTTCCATTATCGGCCGAGGACACCCAAGTGTTAAGTACACCCCAGTCCCGCCTTCACTATGCTCCTGACATGCCCCCATGAACTTTGGTCGTCTCTGCGACGGAAAGCAGTTGAGGACACCCAAAATCGGCTTTCGATTATGGCGATTTGGTCGACCCTGGGAGAAGGACGCCCATCTCCCGATTTGTGTCGAAAGATGGGCGCCCTTCTCTTTTGAAAATAAGCCTGCTAGTATTCCAGTCTCATAAAGTCCTCTTGTAATTTTTCACAATCCTTTTGCAATTTAACAACTTTGAATAACTTTGTGTCGTCAGCAAATTTAGTTACCTCACTAGTTACTCCCATCTCTAGATCATTTATAAATATCTTAAAAAGCAGTGGTCCCAGCACAGACCCCTGGGGAACCCCATTATTTACCCTCCTCCATTGAGAATACTGATCATTTAACCCTTTCTCTGTTTTCTATCTTTCAACCAGTTTTTAATCCACAATAGGACACTACCTATCTCAGGGTGCCAAAACCCATAAGCGCCAAAAGCCTGCATCACTGGCTCATTCTTCACAGGTGTTAGAACGCATTCCTATGCTCCTGAAAAAATTTGGCTTAGGGCTCCACAGTCCCTTGAGCTGGCCCTGTTTACAGTGTATTTTGCATGAACGAAACAAGGACCAGTGGTCCAACAAGACAATCAAATGTTGCTCTGTTTCTTTGTCTTTGTATCTGGATTTCCTTGAATCTGGTGACTAATAAATATTATATTGGCATTTATAAGGTTTAACAGATAGTCAAAGTGCATATGTAGAACCATTACACAGTAAAAATGATTATCTGCATTAATTTTGTTTGGATTAATGGCAAAGATCTTGAAAAATAATATGTAATATAGAACTTTCTCTCGCAATCTTGAAAGGTCACACTACTTTGCTCTGTGACAAGGCAACCAGAGAGAGACGTTTCTTGATTATAAAAGTGAAGCAGGCTCTTCATATTAAATGATGTGTGACCAAACAAGCTGAATTCATTTGACTTTCCCACAGCTGGAGCTGAAGTCAAAGGCAGCTAATTGCCCCCGGGACCCTTCTGTGGCACAGTGCCCGTCGGTGTTCTTCAAGGGGAGGAGCATTACCAGCATGGAAAATTTAACAATATCTGAGCTGCTGTTGAGCCGACCAATTCTGCTGATAGATTTACCATCTGTCTTTGGGGGAAACTCAGCAGTTCTGTGAACCCAAATCCCAACCAACTGTGTAGCCTCTATCAATCAAACCCTCTTAATTAGTCAGCAAATTAAAACCAATGCTACATACAAAGTAACATAGTAAGATAGTAGATGATGGCAGAAAAAGACCTGCACGGTCCATCCAGTCTGCCCAACAAGATAAACTCATATATGCTACTTTTTGTGTATACCTTACCTTGATTTGTACCTGTCCTTTTCAGGGCACAGACCGTGTAAGTCTGCCCAGCACTATCCCCGCCTCCCGCCACCGGCTCTGCCACCCAATCTCGGCTAAGCTCCTTAGGATCCATTCCTTCTGAACAGGATTCCTTTATGTTTATCCCACGCGTGCTTGAATTCCGTTACCGTTTTCATTTCCACCACCGCCCGCGGGAGGGCATTCCAAGCATCCACTACTCTCTCCGTGAAAAAATACGTCCTGACATTTTTCTTGAGTCTGCTCCCCTTCAATCTCATTTCATGTCCTCTCGTTCTACCTCCTTCGCATCTCCGGAAAAGGTTCGTTTGCGGATTAATGCTTTTCAAATATTTGAATGTCTGTATCATATCACCCCTGTTTCTCCTTTCCTCCAGGGTATACATGTTCAGGTCATCAAGTCTCTCCTCATACGTCTTGTAACGCAATTCCCTTACCATTCTCGTAGCTTTTCTTTGCACCGCTTCAATTCTTTTTACATCCTTCGCAAGGTACGGCCTCCAAAACTGAACACAATAATCCAGGTGGGGCCTCACCAACGACTTGTACAGGGGCATCAACACCTCCTTTCTTCTGCTGGTCACACCTCTCTCTATACAGCCTAACAACCTTCTAGCTACGGCCACCGCCTTGTCACCAACGCTACATGTAACTGAATAGGAAACCAAGAAGTGCCGAGATGGCAGTCTAGTATTACTGTTTATTCCGATGCCCCCAGATCCGAAACCAATGATTATGAACTAAAGACTCACGACGTAATCAACTGGAGTCTATGAATGGCAATAGCAGTTCAGTCATAAACTGTATTTTACAAGATCTCTATAAAATGGTAAGTCAGGTGATCACACAGCTCCTGAGGTTTATAAAGACTATTCGTTTAATGGCCTTAAGAACTGACCTGTGTACAAATTCAGAATAAAAGAGAATTTTACGAATCTTGCTGTTTCCATTACGATACACGCGAAGTGTATCCAACAGGCGTGTAGACAGACCTTAGGTTTCAGGGGGAGCCTGAGCCCAAAGTGGGGTGGCACAAAATGTTGCTCCGCCTCCCTGAGCTCTCCATCCCTGCTGCAACCCCATGTACCTGGGCTGGAGGGGGTCCTCAAGCAGCCCCACCAGCAGTAGCTTTTCCCCATACAATGTTTGTTTCCTAAGCTGCCTCGTTGTCCGCTCTGCTTCCTCCTGCACGCATACTTCATTTAGTGAAATTGAGCACGTACGAGGAAGGTACACCCCCCCCCCCCCCCGCGCATGTTCAGTTTTCACACTTGCATTGGGGGGGGGGGGGAGCCTCCCTCATGCGTGCTTAATTTCACTAAGGCCAAGCATGAAGTGGGACAGGGCAGGCAGCGCGGCGGCTCTGAAAAATAAGCATCGGCTGGAGGAGGGTTTCTACTGGCAGTGCTTGGGGACCCTTGCCAGCCAAACCAGCAAACAGTGCATCAATTTTGGGTGGAACCTGAACCCAAATTGGGGACAGTTCTGTAAGTTGGCTTCTCTTGTGAGACCCCCCTGATGCTGAATGGGGTCACCTATTCTACAGTATAACAGTATCTGCACACAGCGAAGGGCGACTAAAATGATAGCGGGGATGGGACGACTTCCCTATGAAGAAAGACTAAGGAGGCTAGGGCTTTTCAGCTTGGAGAAGAGACGGCTGAGGGGAGACATGATAGAGGTATATAAAATAATGAGTGGAGTGGAACAGGTGGATGTGAAGCATCTGTTCACGCTTTCCAAAAATACTAGGACTAGGGGGCATGCGATGAAACTACAGTGTAGTAAATTTAAAACAAATCGGAGAAAATGTTTCTTCACCCAACGCATAATTAAACTCTGGAATTCGTTGCCGGAGAACGTGGTGAAGGCGGTTAGCTTGGCAGAGTTTAAAAAGGGGTTAGACGGTTTCCTAAAGGACAAGTCCATAAACCGCTACTAAATGGACTTGGGAAAAATCCACAATTCCGGGAATACCATGTGTAGAATGTTTGTACGTTTGGGAAGCTTGCCAGGTGCCCTTGGCCTGGATTGGCCACTGTCGTGGACAGGATGCTGGGCTCGATGGACCCTTGGTCTCTTCCCAGTGTTCCATTACTTATGTACTTATGATTCCATTATGGAATATTAGCATAACCTGCTGTTGGCATATCTAACATTTAGGTGCCCACAGCTCAGGGGTAGACTGCCAGTGATTTGGGACCACCACCGCCTTAGCCTGCCGCCCCTTCCCACACTACAGTCCCCCGAGCCTCAGTGGGCCCTTCCCGGTCCTACTTTGAAGGGCCCTGGTAGTCTACTGGCCTCTTCGGGGGCAGGAAAGAACCCCACTCTTTCCGTACCACTACCGCTATTCTGCCTGGCGCTGCCGTGTTTTCAAAATGGGTGCCGAGACTTCCCGCAGTAGTACCATTTCGAACAAGGCTTTGTGCGTTTATCTTTTAAGGCCATTTTTGTAAAAAAAAAAAACCTACACAAGTTAAAAATGCACAAAAATCAAGCCATTAGAATATAGGAGGGGGCCAGCATTTTTAGCAGACTGGCCCCCCAGACAATGGGGCACCCTGAGGGGCACTGCTGTGGATTTCATATACATGTTCCCAGGTACACATCTCACCGTTGCTCCCTTATCTTGTCTGCTGAGACCTCCAAAACCCACCCAAATCCCACTACCCCCAACTGTACACCACTACAATAACCCTTATAGGTGAAGGGAGAATCTATATGTGGGTGCAGTGGATTTTTAGTGAGTTGTAGGGGAGGTATGGGCTTGGGTCCACCTGTCTGCAGTGCACTAGACTACTCCAGGGACCTGCATGCTGCTCTAATGGACCTGGCTATAACATCTAAGGCTATCATAGAGTCTGAGTACTATTTTTATTCACATTGCTGGGGGTGGGAGGGGGGGGGGGGTCAGTGACCACTGGTAGAGTAAGGGGGGGTCATATCTGAATCCTTCCAGTGGTTATCTGGTCATTTAGGGCACCTTTTTGTGTCTTATTCATTAGAAAAACAGGTCTAGACCAAAACGTTGAAGTTTTCACCATAGACATTTTGGTTTTGTTCCATTATGGCTGCAAAATGTCCACTTGTTAGGCACGCCCTAATCCTGCCTTCAAAATGCCCCAGACAGTCCCCTTTTGTGATTTGGATGCACTGCAGGCGAATTGCATAGATAAACATCTGCAAAATAGGTTTTGAAAATACCGATTCGGACGTTTTGAGAAGAAATTCAGCCAAATGCTGCTTTACGACACTTTTCGGACGTGTTTCTCTTTCGAAATGAGCTCCATAGTATCACTTGCAGTGACGGTAGATAAAACTTCCTGCAATTTTCAAGTTCTTCTGAGACCTTTAGCCATGTCCTAAATCAGTATTTTCCTCTTTAACCTCGGGGGAAAAAAAATCCATATTAACAATGCAACTTATAGTTGTATTAATTATTGATATGTCTGGCGGGTCTCACATTCTTTCTCTGAAGCGATTGTCAGCTGGGACCAGACAAGATACGGGCAATCCTGAACTCTGACTTTAAAGTGCCATTCACAATGTGTAAATATTTCAGTAGCGTAACGATGCTGTGGATGGTTTTGGGAATGAGGTGGGAGATCTGAAGAGAATGAGATCCGTGGAGGGGGAGGGGGAAGAGAAAAGTAGAGGAATGAATAATTACTTTCTTTATCAATCTTGCCATGCTTCTTAACCATAATTTCATTCCCACATTCATAAAATAGTAGGGACATGTCCAGGCAAGAAGATTTCTTTTGTGTAAATTTTTGGATGATTTTATTTTAATTCCATGAAATGCTTTTTAAAATAAACATAATATTATGGTGTGTTCTTGAATTGGGGGGTGGGTGGGTGGGACTGTTGTATGGGGCAGGAGAGAAGCACAGTGCACACCTCAGTTTTGGGATGCTCTCTGCAGGTGGTATGGCTTTGATGAAGGTGATGGGTTTTTCTTTACTCAATTGAGGCATTACGTAAATAGTTGCAAAAGGGGAAATGTTAAAGAGAAGTTTCCCTTTGAGCTCCTACCGAGAAAGGTGGTGGGACAAGAGTCTGATCACCCAACTCTATGAAATGCTTCTCACCCCCCTTCTCTCAAAGTTTAGCCACTTGAGGCCATGGATAAAGGAGTAAAGACTTAACCGGGGGAAATCAATGATGGCATATTTATGGGAGGATTGTGAATCAGCGACATTGGCTAATTTGATGGGAGTCTTTTGAGATGACTACTTCCAGTTTATGAAGGAGGTACTGAAACAGGACCAGCTCAGATGTCCCCAGATGGTAATATTACATCATGGAAACCCAGATTCGGACCCAGAGGCATATCAACTATTAAAATGTTTCATTGTGACAGTGAGATTGGCACTTTAATAAAGAATTTGTGTAACATATATTACAACTTTGTAATGTACATTAATTCATAGGTTAGCACACATTAAATTGATTTGTTTGCTCTAAATTTTTAAGGTGTGCTAGTGAACCGAATGCATGCTGATGAATTCACATCCCTACAGAGCAAGCTGGCGTCAGTGAGATGCAGACAGGTCAATTTACCTGGGACCCCAAGCCCATGTGAAATGCTGCTGAACATCAAGGTTTATCCCAGTCACTATCATTCAACTGGACGGGACCCTCTCCTACCAGGTTAAATCCTTTTAAATATTGAGTCCATAACTTCTAAACTTCTGTACCTGAACCCTTTTCCATATTATTCTACTGTTGTTAACCAAAAACCAGGGCCGGTGCTGTATATGATGGGGTCCAGGGCAGATGCTAGGGAAGGGGACCCAAAGCTTGCTTGCAGATTGCCCCTCTTTCAACTTCAGGCAGGATTGGGGCCCACAGTGACATGGGAGACCAGGGAGCCCGGCCCTGCCTAAAACCATAAGAAAAAAGCCCTAATTTTATTTTTTTCCTCCAAGTGTGCCAATAGTGACGACATAACCCCATGAGAAGGAAACTAAACATCTTGCACCCCTAATTTTTCAAACTGGATAGGCCAACTGGTCTTCATCTGCTGTCATTTTTATGCTACTGTATAATTGGACACAGAGCAGGGATCTGTGAATGCCAGCAGTCTGAATAGAAAGGAGTTCTAAACTGTAGAGCTTTTAATGATGACCATTGAAGTCCTTTGTCTAAGAGGTACAAGAGAAAGGCTGAGAACAAGTGTGCTTTATGCATTTCTTTGTAAGGGTGCGTGGTCTGAAGTGGTCAAAACTGGCTTTTGTCACATTGATCGCTACTCACCTGATCACCTCTATACATATTAAGAATGTTTCAAATCAGCTTTTAGATAGGAGGGAAGTACATGAATCATTTGTTTACTCTTTCCAAAAATACTAGGACTAAGGGGCATGCGATGAAGCTACAAAGTAATACATTTAATACAAATCAAAGAAAATGTTTCCTCACTCAACTTGTAATTAAATGCTGGAATTCATTGCCAGAGAATGTGGTAAAGGCGGTTAGCTTAGCAAGGTTTAAAAAAGGTCTGGACAGCTTCCCAAAGGAAAAGTCCATAGACCATTATTAAAATTGACTTGGGGAAATCCACTGCTTATTTCTGGGATATGCAGCATGAAATGTATTGAACCTTTTTTGGGGATCTTGCCAGGTATTTGTATCCTGGATTGGCCACTGTTGGAAACAGGATGCTGGGCTTAATGGACCTTTGGTCTGTCCCAGTGTGGCAATATTTATGTACTTATGTACTTGGGATTCTAAATGGAATCTTGCCACAGTTTGAACTTCTGCATGGAATCTTGTTATTCTTTAGAATTCTAGAATATTGCTACTCTTTGGGGTTTTACATGGAACGTTGCTACTATTTGGGTTTCTGCCAGGTATTTGTGACCTGGATTGGCCACTGTTGGAAACAGGATGCTGGGCTTGATGGACCTTTGGTCTGTCCCAGTGTGGCAATACTTATGCACTTACGGGTTCAGTGAACACTTTTCCCAACTGAACATTCTGTTTTCCATTTCATCTTCGATTGTAACTTGAGATTAAGCCAGTGCCAGCTGGTTTAGTGTGATATGAGACATGAGATTGGCTGGCCACAGACTTAGCAAAAAAGTACATCTTGTAACAGCCACATTGTAAAGCAGAAGGATTTAATGCAGTGAATTAAAGCCAGCCGTCACATGGGTAAACTGTGTTTTACTGATAGAAAGAGGCAGTTTGACAATTGTCCACCCTCAATGAGGATAAAAGAACATGCATGATTCCACGGTACATGCACTTTTACCAGAAACATGCACACCGGGGATGTGCATTTCATTGAAATAAGAAAAGATCAAATTTGTATTTAAAAATACAAATAGATTAAAAAAATATGAAAAAGACGACACTTGTTTATAAAAAATTAAAACACTTTATTAGCCAAAGGATAGCAGGGAGAAAGGGACTCGACACAGCTGTGTTTCAGCCGTACAGGCCTGCGTCAGGAGTCTATTCAAATCAAAACTATTTCTGATATGTAATAGGACAGTTTAGTCAATATTCGACCATCATATTTTGTTTTTACGTTCATCTGACAACTTCTCTTGCAATAGGTGAATGTTTTAAATATTTGTAATGTCTCTTTATATTTATATGCTTTTATTCATTTTATGTTATTTATATGTTTTGATTTGAATAGACTCCTGACGCAGGCCTGTACGGCCGAAACACAGCTCTGTCGAGTCCCTTTCTCCCTGCTATCCTTTGGCTAATAAAGTGTTTTAATTTTTTTTATATTTTTTCATATTTTTTTATGTATTTGTATTTTTAAATACAAATTTGATCTTTTCTTGTTTTTAATTTTTGATTATTTTTGTTTTTATTAGTCATCTTCGCTGTTTTGCTTTTTTGGTGTTTTTTGCGAAGACTGGTTTCTTCTGTTTTTTTGTACTACATTTCTTTGAAATGACAGGAGACATCTCAGTGACATTTCCTGCTTCATTTCATGTCATTTTAACCCATTTTGCTCAGTGTTCCTTAAACCCCCAAACGGTTGATTTTAGGATGGAGTAGATTGCAGTTGGCGTAAGCCAGGACTAGCAGCTTGCCTACTGAACATGAAATGAAAAGACAAATAAATGAAATTTGCTTAATTTCAAAGGAAAACAAACAAACAAAAAAAAACACAACGCTTTGAGTAAATTGACTGCCTGTCTAAGAGTAACTCAGGAATGGCAAAAAAAAAAAAAAATCAAACTCTGTATGAACCCAATAAAACAGAGATTTTATGGGTTCCTGATACAGGGACCTGACTTCAAGACACCATTTGGGAAGTATGAACCCGCCTACAGGTATCTTAGAAAAGTGAGTGTGGAGGCTACTCCTGAGAAGGCTCGTTAATGGGTGTAAGCTCTATTGAGCAGGGACTGTCTCTTCATGACCAGTGTACAGTGCTGCGTACGTCTAGTAGCGCTACAGAAATGATAAGTAGTAGTATTAGTAAAATCCCAGGTCAGGAATCTTTAGATACTGCTAGTCTCATCACTTATTTTGGCCCTGCAAATTCAATCAACATGTAAAAATTATGTCTATCATCTACAGCAACTATGAAACCTATCTCCATATATTGAGAAGATAAGTTCGATCACATCAAGTCTATGCCATGATTTCATCATAGGTAGACTACTGTAAAGCCCTGTGTATTAGTCAAACCAAAACGTTTGAAATAACCTCTGTTTGCACCAGCGGTAAAACTTTGAAATATTTTCCCATTCCTGCGGTTTTACTGCGGGTTACTGCAATTACCCGCTCCAGTGTCATTCTCTAATGTAGGGTAACTCAAGGGGTCAGTATGAGTGAGATAAGGGAGTGGATATTGCTGTATGGCCTGTGTGTGTGGTTTGAAATACTTGGATGTTTGTGTGAATTGGGGGAAAGCTGGGTTAAGGGGAGTGGGAAAGGGCTAGGGGAAGGGCTGAGTGTTGGGTTCCTGGATATCTGGGGTTTCCTTTGGTGTATCTTGTTGGGCAGACTGGATGGATCATGCAGGTCTTTTTCTGCCGTCATCTACTGTGTTACCATGTTACTATGTTTGCATCAGCTCCAACTAATTCTAAATGCTGTTGCATGATTGATTGAAGGCTGCAAGTGTCCAGATCACATTGCACCCTTTCTAGAAAAACTGCACTAGCTACCCAGTACCTTACAAGGCCAACTTTAAAACTCTATATTTGATTTTCAAGGCCCTCAGACAAAATGGGCCAGAGCACCTATAGAACAAATTAGCCCTCTGTCAAGCTTTGAGTTCTCTAAAGACTCTTCAATGCTGCGTTCGGCACCTAACCCTTACCGTTCAGTGAATCCAGACTGCCCCAATTTGACTGCCCCTATCGGACCGACCGTTCACTTGTCTATTAGATTGTAAGCTCTTTGAGCAGGGACTGTCTCTCTTTGTTAAATTGTACAGCGCTGCGTAACCCTAGTAGCGCTCTAGAAATGTTAAGTAGTAGTAGTAGTATTACATATAGCAGTGATTTAACCAGAGCTGAGATTGTGATGTCATAATGCCTCATTCCACCAATGCCTAAGAGCCAACCTCATCAGTGATGTCACAATGGCTCGACTGTCCTATACTTGGCCCACTTCCCCCCTTAGTGTGAAGAGTTTCAGTCTCTGGTATCCAGAGCTGAGATTGTGATGTCATAATGCCTCATTCCACCAATGCCTAAGAGCCAACCTCATCAGTGATGTCACAATGGCTTGATTGTCCTATATTTGTCTCACTCTTATCTATTAGATTGTAAGCTCTTTGAGCAGGGACTGTCTCTCTTTGTTAAATTGTACAGCGCTGCGTAACCCTAGTAGCGCTCTAGAAATGTTAAGTAGTAGTAGTAGTAGTAGTAAAGACCCCTTAAAGAGCATCGCTATTTGGACATTCATCAAATGAAATTACATGGTGACACCCACGAACGAGCCTTCTCAGGAGTAGCCTCCACACTCTGGAACTCACTTTTCTAAGATACCTGTAGGAGAGCATGTGTATATCAACAGGCTAATATAATGTAAAAGAACGCAATTTTTAGACAGGAAAGTTGGCCAATCACACAGGTAGAGGAGGGGAGCCTGAAGGGTCTGTTAGTTACAATTGTATCATGAAGAATAGCGAAATCAGGAATCTCCAAGATCGGTGCCAAAGGCCATGCAAAAAAAAAAAAAAAAGAGTTTTCAAAAGTAACTTAAATTTGGGAAAAACAGGTTCAGATCGAATGTGTGGGGGTAATAAAGGAAACTTGGCAACTTACATATGGAAGTGCCATCCTTGTGTGTGTAAATTGGAATTTCACAGCATATATGTGTGTTGACACTTATGCATGTATGTCAGCCATTTTGGAACTCTATATGCATGTATGTTTCTAATTAACTGCAGAGGCTGCGATTCATTACTTAGTTTCAACTTCAGAGGGAAATAAATGATAGGGGATTAAGGAGGATACTTTCTTTTATCCCTCTCGCAAAGGCTGGCCAAAGAAGCACTTTTCAAAAACCTATGTCAGAAGTTTTCAACCCAGTCCCTAGGGCATACCCAGCCAATTGGGGGGTTTAGGCTATTCTCATTGAATTCAATGGGGGTATCCTGAAAAACCAACTGGCTGGGTGTACCCCGAGGACTGGGTTGAAAACCTCTGACCTATGGTGACGATTCTACAACTTGGCACCTCATTTTAGGTGCCACAAAGGGGGCATGATTAGTGCCACATTGGAGTACAAAATGTTAGACACACCTACTTACGACAGGTCAATGGCTGGCTAAGTGGGCGCATTGATCATTTTCTACGTTTCGTGTGTCACTTGGTGATGCGCTCTCTGTCCTTGTATACACTCCCTTGACAGTTGAGCGTTGAGCAATTTAGGCTCAACATTTCTAGATTAGGTGCACTCTTAGCCAGTGGAGGACCTACCATTAGGCCAACTAAGGCAAGGCCCTCAGGTGACACTCTCCAGAATCGACACTCTCCCCTTCCCTCAACCCTCTTCCCTACATTTACCTAATTTTTTTCTTTTCCAAAAGGTGATAGCGGCAGCAGCAGCGAATCCCATAGGCTGTCCTGCTGCCGGCACCAGCCTCTTCTCCCTATTGTGGCCCGCCTCTTGATGTAACTTCCTGTTTCCTCAAAGGCAGGAGACAGCAGTGAAGAGGCCGGTGCTGGTGGCACCATGGCAGGGCAGCCTATGGGAATTGCTGCTCCTGCCGCAAAATATAAGGTAAATTCAGGGAAGAGGGTTGAGGAGGGAAGGGAGGAAATGCCAGACCGGGCGCGGGTGGCATCAGAAGATTGCCTTAGGCCGCCCCTGCTATTAGCAACTAAATTGAGGCATCCAGTTTACAGAATTGCCTTTTATATGTGCCAAGAAATAGTTGTAAATCTCCAAGCAGAAATATTAGGCCATACCCATACATTCCGTTTCTGAAATGGGGAATAGACATGTAGATTTTTAACCTGCCCAGGTCTCAACATGCCCCCCCAACATGCCCACTTGAAATTTCTATGTATTACTGGCATTCACATATAAATTGAACCCCTTCTAAAGTTGCCACTTACACTTGGTTGTCATTTCCATGTGCAAATAGTGAAAAAGACTTCTAAAATAAGGGTCAAAGTGTAGTTTGGTTCAATGAACTAGACTAAGCCATACCACATACGTAGTTTTGCATTGCTAAAACTGCATGCATTGTTTTACATAGAAAAAAAAACAACCACAGAAGAAAATTGGATGCAAATCTATGTACTTTTTCTTGCAAAATTAGCAACATTCCATGTAGAACCCCAAAGAATATCAAGATTCTGGAATCCTAAAAAGTGACAAGATTCCATGCAGAACCTCAAATAGTAGCAACATTCCATGTAGAACCCTAAAGAATAACAAGTGGAGGAGTGGCCTAGTGGTTAGAGCAATCCAGAGGTGGCCAGTTCAAATCCCACTGCTACTCCTTGTGATCTTAACCCTCCATTGCCTCAGGTACAAACTTAGATTGTGAGCCCTCCTGGGACAGAGAAATATCCAGAGTACCTGAATGTAACTCACCTTGAGCTACTACTGAAAAAGGTGTGAGCAAAATCTAAATAAATAAATGCATGTTAAGTTGAGTAGTTCACATTTAACATACATTAAAACATTTTTATTAACATAAATGTGTAAAATCTGGAAAAAATGCTAAACAAAAAAAAATAAATAAAAACCTTTTTGTCTTGTGTACCCTCCCACTCCATATATTTACATTTAAGATATAAACTGAGCCATGTTTTAATACTTTATAGTTGAATAGAGTTTCTGATATGTCAGTAGGTCTTCAAGGGACTCGTGGCAGGGATCAACCCTCTAGAACCAGTTTTAACCAAGTGTAGAAGCCAGAAGCGTACAGGATGCAAATATATTAACTCTGGCAGGTCCAGTCTCCTTAGCTTTTAGCAGGCTACAGAGCAAGTGTAATGTTTGACAGAAGAGCGGATGTTCAGAACATTACTTGACACGCAATGTTAAAGGCAAACCGGCTAAATTTCATAGCAGCCATTCAGGTATAGGTTAGAGAAACAAAGCACAGTAATGCGGGAAGAGGGTAATTATGTGATTTGACTCCAGCTAGCTTTGATCATTTTTCTTAAATGGTGATTACAATATCCCCTCAAGAGGAAGAGGGGAAAGTGAATTAAATAGATTTCTGGAGCTAAATGTTTTCTAAAGGTCCAGACACTGACACTGGCTTTCAAAAGCAACAGCGTGAGGTTTGTTCTTTCTTTCTGACAGGGAAAAGCTGACAGAAAATTAGGTGCAGACTGAAGAACAACACCTGCAAAGGAAGGAACAAGTCGGTCCAGGGCTACTTACAGCAATCTCTATGTCATTAAAACAGTGGAGGTGGAATCTCAATAACTCAAAAACTATTCTCCCAATATATCAAATTATCCACAACAAAAAAATGGAGGAGTGGCCTAGTGGTTAGGGTGGTGGACTTTGGTCCTGGGGAACTGAGAAACTGAGTTTGATTCCCACTTCAGGCACAGGCAGCTCCTTGTGACTCTGGGCAAGTCACTTAACCTTCCATTGCCCCATGTAAGCTGCATTGAGCCTGCCATGAGTGGGAAAGTGCAGGGTACAAATGTAACAAAAATAAAATAGATACTATTGGAGATTCTACATGGAATGTTGCTACTATTTGAGATTCTACATGGAATGTTGCTATTCCACTAGCAACATTCCATGTAGAAGCCTGCGCAGCCTTCTACATGGAATGTTGCTAGTGGAATAGCAACATTCCATATAGAATCTCAAATAGTAGCAACAGTGGAGGAGTGGCCTAGTGGTTAGGGTGGTGGACTTTGGTCCTGGGGAACTGAGGAACTGAGTTTGATTCCCGGCCCAGGCAGCTCCTTGTGACTCTGGGCAAGTCACTTAACCCTCCATTGCCTGCCGCATTGAGCCTGCCATGAGTGAGAGAGCGCGGGGTACAAATGTAATAAAAATTTGAAAGAAGGAAAAGCCTCAAGGCACTGCAGACCTGAAGGACTTATGAGCTGCTGACGATCAAAATGACCTACATATTGGTCAATATGATCTGTTCCTCATCATTGGCATGCGATGAAACTACAGTGTAGTAAAGTTAAAACAAATCGGAGAAAATGTTTCTTCACCCAACGCATAATTAAACTCTGGAATTCATTGCCAGAGAACGTGGTGAAGGCGGTTAGCTTGGCAGAGTTTAAAAAGGGGTTAGACGGTTTCCTAAAGGACAAGTCCATAAACCACTACTAAATGGACTTGGGAAAAATCCACAATCCCAGGAATAACATGTATAGAATGTTTGTACGTTTGGGAAGCTCGCCAGGTGCTCTTGGCCTGGATTGTCCGCTGTCATGGACAGGATTCTGGGCTCGATGGACCCTTGGTCTTTTCCCAGTGTGGCATTACTTATGTACTTATGTAAATTTTAGACAAAATTCAACAAAGTGTCCAAAAAATGTTTTCAATTCAAACAGATACACAAGCGCGTATGCCCCTCTTATGTTTACTAATGCACTCGCTTAAAGTCAAACACTTTTGTACTTAGCCGTGCATAGTCGTCACTATCACAGTCAACACCCACGCTGATTCTTTCATCTGGAAGTGCGTTGCTGCGGATATCAGTGTTCCTCTGAACCGCCCGAACCGGACCAACGGTGGCCAGCATTTCGCTCAAGCTGACTTCAGCATAGCTGCTTCAGGCTCTTCACAGTCAGGGGTCGACAGCAATTCAGCTCCGCTCTTCTCTCATCAAACAGACCCAAACACACCATCGAGTCGAAGTGTGAAAGTAAGGGGCTTCTTTTGCATATTTTAATGCAAGATTTTCCTACACGACGCCCAGATTTAATGTATAATTTTTAGTGCTTTTAGGACTCCTTTCACTAAGCGGAGGTAAGCCCAACATAGGCGTCCCCGACCGTATTATCGAAACGAAAGATGGCCGCCCATCTTGTTTCAATAATACGGGTTTCCCCGCCCCTTCGCGGAGCCGTCCTGCGAGGACGGCCCCAGGAAAACTTGGGCGCCCCGTTCGATTATGCCCCTCCACGTAGTTCTTTTTGCTTTTGCTGTTAAATTGTTGTAAACCGCTCAGAAGGACTCCAACGGTGCGATATATCAAATTGTAATAAACTTGCAAACTTGGAGATCATCTTCCACATACATTGGAGTTAGGTTCGTTATTGTCATGGTATATGTACATAAAAATAATCCTTTTGGAGACGTTGCTCCCAGAAGAAAAACATGTTGAGGAGGAAGAAAAAAGAAATAGGGCTGTGTTACGTCTGTGCTCCCCTCGCCCTCTGGTGGCCAGAATTGGTGGCTGCTGTGGACCGTCACCCGTTCCAGATTTCAGCCCAGTCCGGTCCGGATCTTCCAGGCTACCAGGTTTGCTTGTGCTGTTTGAGCCTGCACAGCACCCGTAGCTGCCTGGTGATTGCAGCAGCTGAGTTCCAACTGCTTCTGGGCTTATCAGCCATCGTGGAACATTTCTGCTTTGTCTTTGCATTACGTCTAAGGTCCCTGGTTTGTTGGTCCTGTGCTGCACTTCTGGCTAGTCTGATTTCCTGATTCTGGCTTTGACTCTGCTTGTCTACTGGACTATTCTTCTGCCTGACGCCTGCCTAGTCCCGGATTGTTATTGGACTTTTCTTCGGCCTGCTGCCTGCCTAGACCCGGATTGTTATTGGACTTTTCTTCGGCCTGCTGCCTGCCTAGACCTGGATTGTTATTGGACTTTTCTTCTGCCTGCTGCCTGCCTAGACCCGGATTGTTACTGGACTATTCTTGCTGCCCGCCTAAGAGACCTTGCCTGGATTTGCTGGTACGTTTGTTCTGCCTTGCTTCTGGTGTGGGGTGGTTTTGCCTGCCGCTGCTGCCCCTCAGCAGTGACCCAAGGGCTCACTAACCTAGGTTCCAGCTTTGTAAACGTGACAGGCTGGCAGAGGCAGAATGTGTTATGCTTTGCTCTCTCAGCCTCAGCCATGCATACTTATTCTTAGAACAGGAGTTCTCGACTCAGTCCTTGGGACACATCCAGCTAGGCAGATTTTCAGGATACCCACAATGAATATGCATGAGATGGATTTGCATGCGATGGAGGCGGTGCATGCAAATTTATTTCACGCATATTCATTGTGGGTAGCTTGAAAACCAGACTGGTTTGGTGTGTTCCGAGGACTGGGTTGAGAGCCCCTGCTTTACAGCATCCTTTAATATTACATAAGCACGTAAGCACCGCCATACTGGGAAAAGACCAAGGGTCCATCAAGCCCAGCAAGCTGTCTCTGACAGCTGCCAATCCAGGCTTCAAGAACCTGGCACCCCCCCCCCCCAAAAAAAAAAAAAAATTAATAATGTTCAATGGACTTTTCCTTCAGGAATCTGTCCAAACCCCCTTTAAACTCTGTAAGGCCAGCCGCTGTCACTACATTTTCCGGCAACGAGTTCCAGAGTCCAACTATACGCTGAGTAAAGAAAAACTTTCTCCTATTTGTTTTAAATCTACCATATTCTAGCTTCATCTTGTGTCCCCTGGTTTTATTGTTGTTTGAAAGTGTAAACAAACGCTTCACATCTGTCCGCTCTCCTCCGCTCATTATCTTGTAGACTTCTATCATATCACCCCTCAGCCGCCTTTTCTCCAAGCTGAAGAGCCCTAACCTTCTCAGCCTTTCCTCATAGGGAAGTCGTTCCATTCCCTTTATCATTTTCATCGCCCTTCTCTGCACCTTCTCCAATTCCTTTATCTCTTTTTTGAGATGTGGCGACCAGACTTAAAGGAATTACTGACATCAGAGTTGCTAACTAAAGATGATTTTAAACAATCTTAGTTTATTATAGAACCTTGTGGTTAAGTACGGGAAAGGTGGGTGCTGAAGGGAACTTAATGGGGGGTTTAGCGTTCCCTTCTACCCGAGGCAATGATGTACTGAGTAGGAAAACAGAAAGGACAGATCCGGATCTGGGGAAATATTACAGGTGGTCATACTCTGTGGATGACATCTGGGAGGTATCTTTTATCACTCAGGACAGAATAACTGTACAAAACGGGATAAGCCAGATGGTCTTTTTCTGAAAGCAGCTTATCACATTTTCTTTTTGCAAGTGAAACAATTGACAGCAGGAATAAGCGTTGATTTTCTAAGGCCTGTGAAATGAAAATGCTGTTTTTCTGGCTCCTCAATGGATCTATTTTGAAAGTAAAGTGAGGGGGAAATGGTACTTTTATGCACTATGGAGTCCTTTTACAAAGATGCACTGGTGTTTTTAGTGTATGCATTAAATATGCATGCGCTAAACGCTGGAGACGCCCATATATTCTTATGGGCATCTCTAGTGTTTAGTGCACGCTAATGATTAGCACGTGCTAAAAATGTGAGCAGGCTTTTATAAAAGACTCCCTAAATAAGATCACTCAAATTGCTGGAAAAGGTGCAGAGAAGGGCGACAAAGATGATACAGGGGATAGGATGGCTTCCCTATCAGGATAGGCTGAAGAGGCTGGGGCTCTTCAGCTTAGAGAAAAGGCGGCTGAGAGGAGATATAATAGAGGTCTATAAGATAATGAGTGGAATGGAACGGGTCGATGTGGAGCGTCTGTTTACGCTTTCCAATAATACTAGGACAACGGGGCATGCGATGAAGCTGCAGTGTGGTAAATTTAAAACGAATCGGAGGAAATTTTTCTTCACTCAACGCGTAGTTAGACTCTGAAATTTGCTGCCGGAAAAGGTGGTTAAGGCAGCAAATTTCAGCAACTTAGCGGACTTCAAAAAAGGGTTGGATGGCTTCCTGGAGGAAAAAGCCATAGAATGTTATTGAATGGACGAGGGAATACAGTATTTCTAGGATGGGCAGGACAAATTGCTTGTTCTTTTGGCCGCTGTCGGTGACAGGGTGCTGGGTTCAATGAACCCTTAGTCTGTCCCAGCATGGCGATGCTTATGTAGTTAGGTAGGACAGCAACCTGGTGTCAGTAGCATTATGAAGCCAGGGCATAGACTGATTGTTTAAGTTGCTGATGCACCCTACTGCCATATAGCTGAGAATAATTGAGATGCTTTTTTGCCTTTTTTTAAAGATCTGTCCTTGTAACTAGGTGACCTGGAGGGGCATAATCGAACGGGGGCGCCCATCTCTAAGGGCTCCCTGTAAAGGGGCGGGGCAACCCGTATTATCGAAACAAGATGGACGTCCATCTTTCGTTTCGATAATACGATCGGGGACGCCCAAATCATGAAATTTAGGTCGCCCTTAGAGATGGGCGCCCTTAGAGATGGTCGTCCCCGGTTTTTGGCGATAATGGAAACCGAGGACGCCCATCTCAGAAACGACCAAATCCAAGCCATTTGGTCGTAGGAGGAGCCAGCATTTGTAGTGCACTGGTCCCCCTGACATGCCAGGACACCAGCCGGGCACCCTAGAGGGCACTGCAGTGGACTTTGGAAATTGCTCCCAGGTGCACAGCTCCCTTACCTTGGGTGCTGAGCCCCCCAACCCCCCCCCCCCCTCAAGTCTGCCTGCCTGAAGTACACTGCACCCACTACAACTGCTCCAGGGACCTGTATACTGCTGCGGTGGATCTGAGTATGGCATTTGAGGCAGTCAAAAAAGTATTTTTAAACTTGTTTTTTTTTTACGGTGGGAGGGGGTTAGTGCTTTGAGTGTATGTCTGCATATTGCATTAGACCAAACAATGACTGACTGATGCTATCACAGCCTCCTGGTTTGAATTGCTAAGAATCACTTTTGTAACCTCTCTCTCATGGGAGTGGTTCCACTGCCTGCATCCCTAATGATGGGAGGGCACTGGGTACAGTCATGCTGGAAAAGCAGTACTCATAAGCACTTGCAAATCAAAAGAACTGAAGACCCCGGTTATGCTTCATAAATCTTTCCAATGCATTTTTCCATTTTCACATTCTTCTGTAAGCGTAGACCTCCTTTATTGATTTTCCTTTTTTTTCTTCTTTTTCTATTGCAGTGATTCAGAGACTTCTATAAATGTCTGTACCGAGCAACAACAACAACAAAAAAAAAAAAGAAAATCTTGTACCCTTTGGGCTTTTTCCCATATCCTGATCTGTATCATTGCCATTTTCTTTTTTAAAATAAACTCACAGTAATATTTTAAACATGTGTTTGCATGTTTCTCATGTTCAAGAAGGGTCTCTATGCTTGAATAATTTAGAACCAGATTTTACAATGAATGTAGAGATGGGAATCGAGGAATCCAGGTTGGGATGTGGTCAGTTGTGATATTTTCGAAAAGGATCTGCTGTATTTGTCAGCATGTACAGTAGGGCCAGACATTGGAAAAATGAACGTCATGAACTCTTCAGCTTTTTGGTGGAGGTCTCAGCACATTATTATTATTATTTCTTTTTAGCATTGCCATACTGGGATAGACTTCCTGTTTCCAACAGTGGCCAATCCACGTCACAAGCACTTGGCAAGATCCCAGAACAGTAAAACAGAGTTTATGACGCTTATCTTAGAAATAAGCAGTAGATTTTCCCAAGTCCATCTTAATAATGACTTATGGATTTTTCTTGTAGAAATTTATCCAGACACTTTTTTTAAAACCCTGCTAAGCTAACTGCTTTTAGCACATTCTATGGCAATGAATTCCAGAGTTTAATTACATGTTGAGTGAAGAAATATTTTTTCTAGTTTGTTTCAAATTTACTACTTAGTAGCTTCATTGCGGGCCCCCTAGTCCTAGCATTTTTGGAAAGAGTAAACAAGCTATTCACATCTACTTCACTCAGTATTTTATAGATCTCTGTAATATCTCCACTCAGCCATCTCTTCTTTAAGCTGAAGAGCGCTATGGGCTAGATTTTATATATAGTGCAAAAAAAAAGCACTATTCTATAAGCTGTGCTTAAAGTTAGGCATGGTTTATAAAATAGCACCTTACGCCTGGGACTCATGTCTAACTTTAACCATGACCATTTGCACCAACTGAAACATGATGCAAATGTATGCACCTAAATTAGAGGATCTTTTACTAAGTGACTAAACCAGAAGTACTGCCGGGTTGCCGTAGCAGCCCAGCAGTTGTTCCCAACCCCAGCGCATTCCATTTCAGGTGCTACAAAATAAAATATTTTCCATTTCAGGTGCTACAAAATAAAATATTTTTATTTTGTAGCAGCACTGTTTACCCGGTCGTAATTGGGCAGTGCCACGCATTGCCTGGTTACTGCTGGGTTACAGCAGGACCTTCTAGGGTGGCAATAAGTGCTCCCCTCTCCCCGAAATGGCCACGTGGCAAATGATTCACTTGGTGCATGTCAGTTTCTTAAAAAATAAAAACCAGCCTTTTTCCCCACTGCCGTAAAAGGGGGCCTGAGCGCACATCAAAACCAGAAGTGATTTTTATGACAGAAAGGAATCATACAGGAGTTGCCCCAAGGGACACTTGCCTGCAGCGTGAATGCCTCTAATGGATTGATTAAATCTGTAGGAAGGGCATCTGACATCACGTTAAATCAGGGGTTCTCCACCTAGGGGCGTAGCCAGACAACAGATTTTGGGTGGGCCTAGGCAAGAAGTGGGTGGGCATCAAGTGTTCTCCCCTTCACCCACCAGCAAACAAAATCTCAGCAGCTGGGAAAACGCTTCTTTCCACCTTAGTAGTCTGCAGCAGGCATGCACTGAAAACTGAGCATGCGCAGGTGCCAGTATCGTGGAGAATAGCGTTTTTATTACCATCAGGGGGAAGTCTTCAGCTGGCGGAGCTTGGGATTCCCACCAGCTACCGCTAAATGTGTGCTACTGTTGGGTGGGCCTGAGCCTTAATTGGGTGGGCCCCGGCCCACCCAGGCCCACTGCTCTGGACACACCCAGCCAGTCAGGTTTTCAGACAAGCCATGATGAATATGTATGAGAGAGACTTGCATACAATGGAGGTATTGGATGAAAATTTCTCTAGTGCATATTCACTGTGGGTATCCTGAAAAGCTGATTGGCTGGGTGTATTCTTAAGCACTGGAAGTGGGCAGGGTAAGTCCATCAAGTCAGGAAAGCAGCAGGCTTAACTTTATCTGGTTGCATTCAGTGGTAGTAAAGAGCTACTCAATATTTGAGTAAATTTAAATAAGGGGCCCTTTTAGTAAGCCACTTAAGCGTCTACGTGCGCCAAAGTGAAGTTACTGCCCGGCTACCGCATGGCACTTGCAGTAATTTCATTTTTGGAGCGCATCCGATACACGCGGCTGAAAAAGAAATTTTAATTTTCGGACGCGCATATCGGATGCGCGCCAAGTGGCATTTGACACGCGTAGGTCATTACCGCCCGGTTACCATGTGAGACTTTACCGCTAGGTCAATGGCTCGGGCGGTAAGGTCTCAGACCCAAAATGGACGCCCGGCAATTTAGATTTTGCCGCACGTCCGTTTTCAGCAAAAATGTTTAAAAGGCATTTTTTACAGGTGCGCTGAAAAATGATTCTGCGCACGCCCAAAACCCGCGCCTACACTACTGCGAGCCATTTTTCAGTGCACCTTAGTCAAAGGACCCCTAAATAAAGATATCTGATTAACTTTACCACTCTCCACAGCACTGATTACTGGCCTCAGAGTGGCAATTTAGACAGGACATTCAAATCAGAATTTAGACAACCAAGTCAGGTCAGCTGAATAATCTAGATGGGTTTAATATATTGTTTCATGCTGACCACACTCATGCTCTTTTGGGCTGCAACTGCCTTCATATGCAGGTTATTTCAATGCCTAATTTCTATCTTCTTGAAACCCTTTTCACTTTCATTATTGCCACATGTCCCTGTCTGTAGCTACCATATTTCAAGCTCTGAGTCTCTCCTGGCTCATAAGGGTCTCACTCTGTGCCAAAATGCTGCCCTCGAACTCCCCCCGTCTTCGGTTCTTGATATTTGATGGGTGACATTATTCACCATGTTATAGAAGTCCACAGAGGAAGTGGGAAGCTTGTCTCTGTTGGCTACTGAGTCGCCCGAGAGGGGTTAGATTGCCATGGAAAGAAAGGATGTTTAATCTCATTGAGTGTGGTCTCTGCCTCTGTTCTCCATTTAGTAACTGTTTATCTTCCCTTGAGCGTAAGTTAATTAGCCATTTGCAGAATTTCTTTCATTGCTGCAGTTGAGGGTAATGGAAAATAATATATTTATTTTTATGTTCTAGGATCTAATTATTTTTGGCTGTATACCAAGCATTTCCAACATATTGAAGGTAACATTCTGATACTTTCATGGAATTTAAGCAGTTGATGGTGATTAACATTTAGGCAATTTGAGAAGGCATTAATCGAGGTGATTTTAGGTTTCATGCCATTTGTACATATAAATGTGGATTTACAAGTTCTAGAAAATTCTAGAAAGATGCTACTAATATGCAGTGGCGTAGCTAAGGGTGGGCCTGGATATTTGTGTATCTTTTAAAAATATATATTTGACACGGCAGCAGAGAGAATAGTTTCATTTCAAGCCCCTCTCTCTCCATTCCTTTTTCTGGGAACTTCTGAGAGCAGGGATCACAAACACTTAACAAACACAAAAGAGCTTACTCTGCCCTCCCACCTAACAAAAGATGGACTAAGGTGGGCACCTGAATAAAACAAAGAACTCAGAGGAAGCATAAACAGGACATTTGCTTGTCAAAGGTATACCTGCCCCTCCCATCAGCTTTCAGACATGTGCAGAAAGGAAGGACTTGTAATGTGTATCTGCCCCAGAGACTGAGCAGGACATCAAAAGAACATCCAGACTGTAAGTCTCGTGATGTCATAAGACATGAGACCAACTCAGGGGTCGTGTGCAGACCAAGATACCACAATGCTTTGCAAATACCCAAGGGTCGTGTGGAAACCAGGAAATCAGAACAAAGATCCACATGACATATCCTCCTGCAGCTTGCAAGGTATAAAAGCAAAAGCTGTTTCCCCAAGATTCAGATTCTCTTCACTGCAGCAAGACTCAGATTCTCTTCAACTGCAAGCAAGACTCAGATTCTCTTCACTGCAAGCAAGTCAGATTCTCTTCAGCTGCTGATGCCTCCTGTCCTCAACATGTACTCATCAATCAGCTGGACCACAGCATGCTTGTAACAAGGACTTGTAAGTTAACCTACCTGCTACTTTGTTCTATTTTAAGCACAGATTACCTGTAAAGATCTCTTAAAACCTACCTCTCCTGTGCAATTGTATATTAAATCAACCTTTTTTTGAAACTAAAAATACAGTCTCTTTGTGTTCTGAGTATACTTAATTTATTTAATTTATTGCAATTATCACCTTTGGTGATTGGTGGAGAAATCAATATAAATACAGCACCTGCTCTTAAATTATAAGCAGTGGCGAGTTGCTCTAGAGCTATTTTCCCCAAATTAAATAATTTCTTGTAACATATTAATTGGTGGATGGCCCACCCATTCTTGCCTCAGGCCTACCCAGTCAGCAGCCCATGAATCCCTTCAAACTCTTCAGTGGTGTTGCCTCACTACTCTCTCTCCCGCTTCTCCGCTCATGGCTTGGCATCTGCCCATCTCTCTCTGTAACTCCCCCCTCCCCCGTTCTACCTCAGAGCTATTGCTGGTGGCAATTCCTATAGGCATCCTGCATCAGCCCTGCAGGCTTCTCTCTATCATGTGCTGCCCTTAGTGATGTCACTTCTTGTTTCTTTGGCGGGAATGTGGAAGAGAGAAACCTGCAGGGCCAGAGCAAGTTGCCTACAGGAATTGTGATGGGCAATAGCTCTGAGGTAGGACTGGGGGAGGGGGTTCAGAGAGATATGGGCAGATGTCAGGTCATTAGAAAAACCCACTATATTGTATGTATGTACAGGTGTAGGGGTGGGGTGGGAAGGGCCCACCCAGGTTAACTCTAGGCCCACCCAAAATGGCAGATCTGCCTACGCCCCTGCTAATATGTATAAGTTGGTGGCACACAGAGCTTTGAAGGACGCAAACTTTGGGTATGGCTTGGGTGGACCTTCAAAGTATACATGTAATTCCATATCCATTTCAAGACTATCGTTAGGGGTCAGAGATGCCATTTGAACTTGGCACCAACAGATCAGGAGCATCAGGGATCAATCCTGTCCCCCTATTGGAGCTAATGGCTCTCGGAGGAATCTGAAAAGGTGGGGAGGGAAATCATAGATCTTGTCAGAAGGCCTGGGGATGGGAAAAGGGGGATCTGATGGATGGTGAGGGGTCATGGTAGGGGGAGAGAGGTATGTTGGATGTTAATGGGAAAGGTATCTGATTTATGGGGGTTTTAAGATATATATAAAATACTTTTCTGTTCTGTAGATATGTCCAAGCTTTCATAGGTAATTTTTTTTTACTGTAATTTTTTTGTACTTTCTAACTAATATTCTTTTATTGATTGCAATTTCCAAGGTAATCACCTACCTTCTTTTTATGTTATCTGCTTAGAGCTAGATAGGTATTAGTGGAATATAAGAAGCAACGTGCAATGCAATGTAATTACAGGGCCAGTTGGAGGTAGGAGGGTCTGTTAAATATCAGGGGAACTGGGGTATCCAAGTAGGTGTGAAAGGTGTCAGGACTGGTCCAGGGGGGTAGATGAGGTATACTTTGGCTTCTGCACCTGTCCCTTAAAGGTCTGAATTGGGAGCTGGCACTTGTAGCTGCCTCGGGGCAGGTTCAAAAGCTGACAGGGACATTTTTAAATATAGATATGGGCTTATACCTCAGTCCTCGAGGACCGCAATCCAGTCGGGTTTTCAGGAATTCCCCAATGAATATGCATGAGATCTGTTCGCATGCACTGCCTCCATTGTATGCAAATACATCTCATGCATATTCATTGAGGGAAATCCTGAAAACCCGACCTGGTGAGGGCCAAGGTTGGACACCCCTGTTCTATAACAACGAGCATAAATTGTGGGAATGCCCCCGATCTGCCCATGACCCTCCCATGGCTGTGCCCTCTTTTTGGACCCACATATAATATTTATAGTCAGATCCTGTGCCTAAATTTATGCATGCAAATTTATGCTAATTGGCTCATTATTTAATTAAACTGTGCACACACCCAAATTTGCGTGTGCAGATTTTAGTGACTTTTATAGAATTTGGGGGAAAATGTTTCTACTCCTGGGAAGGTCGTGCTGTCTTTTTTTGAGTTCCACAGAATTTGTGTTGTGTAGAAACTGTTGCGCCCTTGGCATGCCAGCAACAAACATGTTCATACATCAATGAGCAAAGTAAATTGATCAATTTTCAGTGCAATCAAGAAATATTTTAACCAGCTCTTGCTTTGTTTGGCAATGAAAAATAACCCATCTTTTTAGAAGAGTATGCAAAAATGCTATACACATAGCACTAAATGTTTCTTTGGAATCTATTCCAAGTATGCGTAAGAAATAAAAATACAGACTGAGGAGGGAAGGAAACAAGGTTATAGAAATGTACATGTGGAAATGTGGAACGTAACTAATGCAATATGTTTGTAAAGGTTGCAATGCAAAGAATTTGGAAACTAGAAGTATTTATGAAGTTTTGATTGTAGAATGAGGTTAAATGAAGTTCAGCAATTTTCGGTGCCCATCTACAGTAGATGGTTTCCTAGTGCCCTCCATCAGGTACCAAGTGTTTGCCCCTTCCTCTCCATACACCGGGGTACCCGTTTAAAACTTTTAACATTAAATTGCCCTGTGCTACAGTGGTGCAAAAATCTCATCACCAAAACTATTTACAGTCTAGATTAGAGCCTCCAAATGATGTCACAAAATTCTCATTTGAGATCATTATACTGCACCTCTGGGGGGGGGGGGGGGCACAAATGGCCACTATCATGGGGGTCATGGCTGAAAATAGACTGATTCCAAGCAGGGGCAGCAGAACACCTTTTCAGGTTGGAGGGACCAAGATCTATGACCTCATTCCCAATTTTCTCTGGTTTGCTGATTCTGTGTTGGACAAAATATAGCTAGGTCAAGGCCCCAGTGATTGACCCCCCCATTTGCTGCCTATGAGTCCAAGTATATTTGCTATTTATGTGCTGTAAAACAAGAGCTAGGACCAACGACAGTTCGATATGCATTTTACAATCAGGTAGGATGTGCATTCATTAGCATGCATTTGTTAATGAGCTTTAAAACTCTAAGGGCCCTGTTTACTAAAGTGTGCTAGCATTTTTAGTGCACACTAACGCTAGAGACACCCATAGGAATAAATGTATTCCTAGACCACGTCTTCCTGGCTCCTCCTCTCCTATGTCATTTCCCCTCTGGGCGGGACTGGGAGTTTTAAGATGGTTCTGCCACTATGAGGGAGTGTCATTAAGGGGGAGTGGCAGCTTCTTATAGATTCCCTCAATCACACCTTACCTGTAAAAAGTTAACACAGGAGGACTTACTGCCTCCTATATAGGAGGTGCTAAGTGACCTTGCGTTAATTCAGCATTAGCTAGTTAGCACATGCTAATCAGAGCGCGCTAGCTGGTTAATGCTTCCATGCCCATTCTCCGCCCATGACACCCCCCTCCAATACATATTCTAAAAAAATAGCTAACGTTCAAGCTAGCACAGTCTACAAGTATATAAAAGCATATATAACTTTTTTTGCATCTGATTTCAGGTAAATGTTAAGAGAATTTGGTTTCTAACCTTAAACAAGAGTTAATAGTGGAATCTATTTTGTATCACATGGCATGTAGTATATGCTCTAAAAACATTTATTACACCCGGAAAGAACAAGTTTCAAAGCCATGTATCACAGTAAAATGGCTTAACTAAACACTGCCATCCTCTGCTCATCTAAAGGGACCATGGGCCAGATGCACTAAACAATCGTTAGAGCCCTTCCCTTACCGATTCCCTTAGCGAATCGGTAAGGAACGGGCATGCATTGAGGAAAGGGAATGCAAATGAGCTGCTTGTTGTAGCTCACTTGCATTCTCTATTCCATCGTTAAACAGTGGGCCAATCGGCCGGTCGAGCATGCGCAGAGCAGCCAAGCATTATGCTGGCTGCTCTGCGCATGCCAAATACGCCTCCCTGTGCCGCCCGAAGACACCGCGCTGCTCACCCCCTCCGATGCGGCTCAATCCAGAGAACAGTACAGTTGAGGACGCCCATCCAAAAAAAAAAAAAAACGGCCATTTTGGCCGCCTTCCCCCCTTTAATAATAAAAGTGTCTTTTTTGGCAGTGCTTCACTCAGCTGAGAGACCTGGAAGTCCCTGAGCCAATCACAGTATGTTTAGTTTGGCTAAACGCGCTGTAATTGGCTCAGGGACTTCCAGGTCTCTCAGCTGAGTGAAGAACTGCCAAAAAAGACGTTTTTATTATTGCGGGGGGGGGGGGGGGGGGAGGCGGCCAAAATGGGCGTTTTTTTGGATGGGCGTCCTCAACTGCACTGTCCTCTGGATTGAGGTGCATTGGAGGGGGTGAGCAGCGCGGCATCTTGGGGGGGGGGGGGGATGACGGCCAAAATAGACGTTTTTATTATTGCACTGACGAGCACTTGACTTTTTTCCCCAAATTTTTTGTTTTTTTACTTTTGTAGCAGTTTTTCAATCCCGCGCAGCCCCAACGAGAGGTACAGACCTCTCGTTAGATTTTCCAGCGTTAAGGCAATCAGAAAAGGTTAGTGCATCTCATTACAATAGGGTTTCTACACAATTTGCTCATCTGCATTCCGTTTTCGTTAGCTACTACTGTCATCGGAAAAAAGTCTTTAGTGCATGCCAGGGTTTACTACTTGCTCGTTAATGGCTCGTTAAGCTTAGTGCATCTGGCCCTTAATGGCTTCCATAGTGCAAGTTCCCACCTTGCTAGCACCATGTTAAGTGTAATGTTTAGAATCATCCTTTGATGTTAAGTGATTAATACTTGTTTGAAATCTTAAGAAATGAAGGCATGGTGTCCTGTGTCACTGAGGGGTCCTTTTACAAAGGTGCGCTGAAAAACGGCCTGTTGTAGTGTAGGCACGGGATTTGGGCATGCGCAGAATCATTTTTCAGTGCACCAAAGGCCTTTATTTTCCCCAAAAAATGGACGAGGGGCAAAATCAAAATTGCTGCGAGTCCATTTTGGGTCTGAGACCTTACCGCCAGCCATAGACCTAACGCTAAAAGAATTTGGCCGGTAATGACCTACGTGCATCAGATGCCAGTTGGCATGCATCCGCTACATGCACCAGAAAATAAAAAATATTTTTCAGGCGCGCGTAGCGGACACGCACCAAAATTGAAATGACTGCAAGGGCCACACGGTAACCAGGTGGTAACTCCAATTTGGCGCACGTTGGGTACATGTGGGTGCCTACGCGGCTTAGTATAAGGGGCCCTGAACTTCTAAAATCCTTCATATGTGCCCCGATCTCTTTCTGCATTTTTGTATTTCAAGAACAAGCGTAAATACCAGACCAGCATGTTGGTGTTCAAGCATTGTTATGAGGTCATCTCCAAGGTCACTGTTGATGTCTTCCAAACATTCTGGCTTTCCTGATTTATGGCATGACATTTATCGTAAGGCAATAAAGGCGTTGAATAGGGATCTTACTTGCAGTGCAGGCTGCTTTTCAAATTAAAGAATAAATCAGATAATGAGGAAAATAAACATTTACAGTAACAGAAAATAAGAGCGACCTAAATTTTTTTTTTGCCTAACTTGACATTTCTTGTGACTAAATTGTACAATAGACGACCTTTTCCATGTCACAGTACAGAAGGCGGACAACGTGCTTGTATCAGAGAAGAGATAATTGAAAAGTATAAAAGGCTTCCTTACAACTTTTAAGGTGATGCATCCAAATAAAAGGAGGGAATTGGAAGAGAGATGAAGGTTGACATTTGTGCCTGGCAAATAGAATGATTTATCTTATCGACCTATTTTTGACTGCCACTGATGTATGGCAAATAGCTCCAAGGCCTGATAAAAAATAGATGGGGAAAAAGAAGAAGCAGTTACAGACAAAAGGACCAACTGTACCTGTTCGGTCTTGAATGCTCGAATAAAACATTGACAAGTGTTTCTCTCTCGATATGCTATTCCGAAGAAAAATGTTAAGAATATGACACTGATACATCATTCTTTTCAAGATACTTTAGAAGTTTCCAGAGCTTAGCAGACATCCAGGAGGGAAACAGAGGGAAATCTGTTGGAGACAGGAGCAACAGATTGCAATTATGGACAAGGTTATTAATGGCCATCTGTTGGAAAAGGTACGTAGGACACAAGCACAGAATGAAATCCATTGTGTATTACGACGAGTGGGCAAAATGATAAATGCAATCCTACTTTACAATATACCAGATTAGGGAAGACAGACATCTGCAAATGTTGAAACGTCTAGTGCCAACCCATGGCACGCATCCAAATCAACAGAGAGCACCATTGCCACAGATCAATAAAAGAGGATAGCTGCTGGTATTTTGGGAGAGTTCAATGCTCGCCCCGCATCTGTCTCATAAACCTACACTGCCCTTGAATCAAAAGGGATACCAGCTGTCAGGAAATAGTCCATCCCTCTGCCAGAAAACACTGATATCGCACTTTTGTTGAATTATGTTAATTTATATTTTGATCTGATAATTTAATTTAGATCTGAAGTTTCTTTGCAGTAGAAGATTAATGTTTGGGAAGAATGATGTGGCAGTGAATTCTAATCCTACATTAGTTAATTTTGTAGAGGCAACAGTGAAGCTTTGCCTTAGAAATGGGGAAAAAAAACTATTTTATATCTCTTCATCAATCTCGGTGTATAAATGCATTATATGTATGTATTATAGGGGAGATACTAGATACGGCACCTGGAAAATCTGCACGGAAATCATTTCCGCCGAAGCGTATTCTATAAGATTTAGGTGCTGTATGTAGAATACGCTGAGTTGATATCCCAGTGACTGTGCATGCTACCCCATCATATTAAATCTGAACCTTCTCATTCTGCTTTTAAGAAACTCCTCAGATCTTGACTCTTTAACCAAGCCTCCCCTTGTGGACCTGCCAGCTGTCCCACCTAATCACTTGCTTTCTTTTTCTCGCTCCTCTGTGAACTCTGATTATCCGCCTTTCCTATGCTCCTTTGTCCTTTTTATTGTTAACCGTTTAGTTGCCATTTGGCACTTGGCAGTACATCAAGTGTAATAAAATAAATAATATAACATCTACTTTTATGTGATATTAAGTATTCCCAGCAGTGAAGAACAGGTAGAGGAGGGTGAGGTTGGTACTTATGCACATATTTATCCAATACGCGCATATGCATCGATTTTTAATTGCACAAACAAGAAGAAACATGCATTTGCCTTTGATCTGGAGTATCTGTTATAAAATACGTGCAACATCTATGCCTATTGTTACGATATTATTGGAAATGTGAAGATTGTGTATTCTGTCAACATCTATTTCAGATAGACAAGTTTATTTATTTGTTGGGATTTATTAACCGAGATCAACCAAAGAGAGTCCAAATCTCCCGCAAAATGCACAAGCAACCATAAGAAGAGCGGAAGAAACCAAAAGGACCAGGCTGAAAACCCATAGTAAGAGCACCAAAATAGTTTTATTAGGACCCTACACGGTCCGTGTTTCGGCCGGAAAGGCCTTCCTCAGGGGTCTTCAAATTGACGTATACAAATGTTGCCTCCAAAGTTGCATGGAGTAAAAACAACTGAGTGCAAAAACGCTGGTGCTATCTAGAATGGAGCCTAGACATTTTGGGTTCTAGATAGCACCAGCGTTTTTGCACTGAGTTGTTTTTACTCCATGCAACTTTGGAGGCAACATTTGTATACGTCAATTTGAAGACCCCTGAGGAAGGCCTTTCCGGCCGAAACACGGACCGTGTAGGGTCCTAATAAAACTATTTTGGTGCTCTTACTATCGGTTTTCAGCCTGGTCCTTTTGGTTTCTTCCGCTCTTCTTGGGATTTATTAACCACCTTTATGAAGAGATTCACCCAAGTTATTGGTCTACAATTTTTGGGAACATTACTTTGATCTCCCTTTGGGAGGGAAACTGTTGTTAGCCATTGTGATGTTACGTCTGGCTGCTTGATTAATTGATTTTCACAATTTGCCAGGTCTTGCTGGAGAGAGAGTAACTTTTCGGAGTAAAAAATTGGGCACTCCGTCTGGGCCAGGGGTCATTTTAACCTTCTTTCCAACTATTTTGTTGTTACTTTGGGCCATTCTATAGTCTTCATGTTTGCCGTTTCCAAATTCTCCAGTATGCTGTGTAGCCATTCTGTGTCTTGGTTGTGCCCTATAGGATGCTCCTGTGTTTTTCCAGAAGGTCTCTTCTTCAGTCTTAGCTGGTGGTATTTTCACCATGCTAATGTTCTTCCCTAGGTCCCTATGGAAATGGATTGTCTCGAAATAATTTATTCTGATACCTCTCTTCTCTATTTTCTTTGGTATCGCTGCAGTTTTTGTGCTTCAGCTGTTACTTTTGCTTTATGACTGGAGCAAATGAATTTATGACCTTCCTCCAAGAAAGCAGCATCTTTCAGTTTTAGACCTTTTCCATTATTTTTAGTGATCTTGATGCTACTCGCCTATCAAGGACACCTCTGCACACAACAATTTTATTTTTCCTTCAATGGATTTTTTTTTTCCAAGGAGGCATTATCTTTCTTCTTTTCTTTTGGCAGGATTCTCTCAGTATAATTGTTGCTGCACAGCATTGAATTGATTTATCTCTCTAATATTTATAGATGATTTCATTATGAAGGCTATGTCTATGTTTATTATACAATTTATTATACCGCTTAGCTAAATCAATAGATCACAGCAGTGTACAAAAATAGCAAAAATACATCAAATTCACAGGAAAGGAACACCAAAATGACACAGGAAATAATCCTTTCTCACCACAAGAGAAATTCAAATAACAGTCCACATACCTTTGTAAAATAAGTCATAGTTATTGGTCAGGAAGATTATCAGCAGCCAGACTGATATATGGTAAAAACACGACTCAAAAGCGCTAAAGCCCTTCGAGAAAAGCTGCACTGGCTCCCATTCAAAGAACGGATCATCTTCAAAATATGCACATTGGTCCACGAAATCATCTACGGTGTAGTCCCAGGATACATGACAGACCTCATAGATCTACCAACTAGAAACAAACTCGGATCAGCACGATCATACCTAAACCTACATCACCCAAACTGCAAAAGGCTAAAATACAAAACAACTTATACATCTAGCTTCTCCTACATAAGTGCACAACTATGGAACGGACTCCCGTATGCAGTGAAAACAATACATGGCCACCTAAACTTCAGGAAGTCATTAAAAACCCACCTCTTCAAAAAAGCCTATCCCAACGATCCAGCATAAATCCCCACACCATGCAATACAACATAACCAAAGATCGAACTGGACAATCTACCATCCTCTTTCCCTTGACCCATGACGCCTGATTCACCTCTATCTCATTTGACCACAACACAATCTAATATTTGTTATCAACCGGAATGGCAAACTCCTTTATGGTACTTTGTAAGCCACATTGAGCCTGCAAACAGGTGGGAAAATGTGGGGTATAAATGTAATAAATAAAAGCTAATTTGAAAAATAACTTTTAAGCAATGCTTTAAATTTAGTTAAATTGATCACTACCAGTTGTAAAATCCCAAGGGAGAGACACTCCACAGTGTATTGATCACTCAATTCCTATATGGGTGTATATAACCTATACAACCATATAAGGATTGATTATTGTGTGATTGATATATATGGGTGTATAAGATAGCCAGAAAAAGATTCCATACTCCGAACTATATATCTTCAGCCCCAATAGATTAAAGAAGGGAGAGAAAAGGAGAATTCAGTATAAGCTGATCCTTCAACTGAGCTTGATTTTCAGTGAGTCTAGCCATAACAATGGCTCACTATCACGCAACTATACATTTATCAGTACTCCTTATTTCTGAAACCCTTCGAACTTTTTATTATATAATTGATTCACAAAAATGTATTTAAATTTCAAAATGACATCTCTACAACCCCATACTGAGGAACCCTCTAAACAAATACAATCAAAAAGTGCAAAAATATAATACCAAAAAGTATTTCAAAATGGCGAGCACCAGTCAAATTGAAAAACAACGGACAGAGGCAAAAACTTAACTTAAGCCTCTATTGCCTCACTTCAACGCTGTCTGCTGTTTGAACGAAAATCGACACGAAGGGATTTATGCTACGCTTTTGTTGATGTAAATGGAGGCGTGTAGTTTTAGGCGCTCGGATATCAACTAAGTGTATTCTATATGTAGGTGCCGCTTATAGAATACTAGTAAAACAGGCCCGTTTCTGACACAAATGAAACGGGCGCTAGCAAGGTTTTCCTCGGAGTGTGTATGTTTGAGAGAGTATGTGTGAGATTGACTGTGTGTGTGAGAGAGAGAGAGAGAGTGAATGTGCGAGTGTGTGTGTGTGTGACAGAGAGAGAGAGAGTGAGACTGATGGGTGCAAGTATGTCTCCTCTGTCCCCCCTCCAGCAACCCAGTGATTCTCCTCTCTCCCCTGCTCCCCTTCCAACCACCCAGTGATTCTACTTTTTCCCTTGCCCCCCTCTAGCCACCCACCGATGCTCTTCTCTCCCCTGCCCCCCTCCAGCCACCCAGCGAATCTCCTCTCTCCTCTGCCCCCCTCCAGCCACCCAGCGATTCTCCTCTGTCCCCTGCCCCCCCCTCCAGCCACCCAGCGAATCTCCTCTCTCCCCTGCCCCCTCCAGCCACCCAGCGAGTCTCCTCTGTTCCCTGCCACCCCTTCAGCCACCCAGCGATTCTCCTCTCTCCCCTGCCCCCCTCCAGCCACCCAGCGAGTCTCCTCTGTTCCCTACCACCCCTCCAGCCACCCAGCGATTCTCCTCTCTCCCCTGCCCCCCTCCAGCCACCCAATTGATTCTCCTGTGTCCCCTGCCCCCCCTCCAGCCACCCAGCGATTATCCTATCTCCCCTGCCCCCCTCCAGCCACTCCTCCACTTTAATCAGCATATATTAAATTCCACCCATGTACTACAAAAAAGCACCGAGCACATCCTATATAATAAAACGCACCTCCAACGTTCTGAAGCCGTAGTTCCGGAACGTTGCAGGAATGCTTCAAGGCTTGAAGGCTTCACTTTCTCGGCTTCAGAACGTTGGAGGTGCATTTTATTATATAGGATGATTAGGTGGAAATGTTTACCGTG
This sequence comes from Microcaecilia unicolor, assembly GCF_901765095.1. Classification (NCBI taxonomy): domain Eukaryota; kingdom Metazoa; phylum Chordata; class Amphibia; order Gymnophiona; family Siphonopidae; genus Microcaecilia; species Microcaecilia unicolor. The sequence goes on from NC_044039.1 coordinate 16,401,128, forward strand.
TGGATTTTTTAGGCGCCTTATATTGAATCTGGCCCATAGTGTGTAATATCAAAGGGGTGTGTTTAGAGGGTATTTCCAGGGCATTCCTATGAGTTATGTACATTTTTATGGAATATGCCTGATCCAGCCTAATTTAGGCACCAACATTTACTCCTGGTTTCAGCAGGCATAAACGTAGGCACCTTAAGTTAGGTGCGGATTAGGCACTTAGGCGTTATTCTATGAACTGCGGATACCCTTTATAGAATAGCACTTGACGCATGACTTTTTCCATGACAAACTTTTATTTATTTAAGTACATAAGTAATGCCACACTGGGAAAAGACCAAGGGTCCATCGAGCCCAGTATCCTGTCCATGACAGCGGCCAATCCAGGCCAAGGGCTCCTGGCAAGCTTCCCAAACGTACAAACATTCTATACATGTTATTCCTGGAACTGTGGATTTTTCCCAAGTCCATTTAGTAGTGGTTTATAGACTTGTCCTTTAGGAAACCGTCTAACCCCCTTTTAAACTCTGCTAAGCTAACCGCCTTCACCACCTTCTCTGGCAACAAATTCCAGAGTTTAATTATGCGTTGGGTGAAGAAATATTTTCTCCGATTTGTTTTAAATTGACTACACTGTAGTTTCATCGCATGCCCCCTAGTCCTAATATTTTTGGAAAGCGTGAACAGATGCTTCACATCCACCTGTTCCACTCCACTCATTATTTTATATACCTCTATCATGTCTCCCCTCAGCCGTCTCTTCTCCAAGCTTATTTGCAGGCTCAATGTGGCTTACATAGTATCGTAACGGTGTTTGTCAGTGCCGGTATGAACAAATACAAGGTGATATTATGGTAGAATTAGGTTCAGGTATGATGAATACTTTGGGGGAGTTTAGGGGGGAAGATGAAGAGTTTGGATGTGTCCATTACGGTCTTTGGTTTCGTTATGTCGTAGATATCCAGGTTTTTTTATGTTGGTTCGGTGGGGTATGCCTTTCTGAACAGGTTTTTAGGGCCTCTCGGAAATTTAAGTGGCCAAGCGTAGTTTTTACTACTTTTGGCAGCGCGTTCCATAATTGTGCGCTTAAATAGGAAAAGCTGGATGCATAAGTTGATTTTCTGAATCTAGTCCCATGTGCATAAAGGGAGTCAAGCCTCAAACTGATTTAAACAGGCAGGAGATGCTCCCTGCAGGAGTGGAGGAGTGGCCTAGTGGTTAGAGCACCAGTCTTACAATTCAGAGGTGGCTGGTTCAAATCCCACTGCTGCTCCTTGTGACCTTGGGCAAGTCACTTAACCCTCCATTGCCTCAGGTACAAACTTAAGATTGTGAGCCCTCCTGGGACAGAGAAATATCCAGAGTACCTGAATGTAACTCACCTTGAGCTACTACTGAAAGGTGTGAGCAAAATCTTTTACCCCCTCGTTTGCTAAGCCATGCTAGCAGCTGCCACACATGGGGGGTAAATTGTCTGTGTGGGTCTATCTGGGCATAACCAATGGGACAACAGGATATCAGCACCATCCAATCAAAGTGAAACCACATGCCATGGCCATTATGTCTTTGGATAAATATTTGGAAGAGATAACAGATTTATTCACTCAGAAAGCAGACTTTGTACATGTGCACCTCTGACTGCAGATTCTCTAGCGCCGCCAGTGGTAAGCTTGCATGAGTTTGGCAATGAGCTCATGTTCAACCCCCCTAACGAGCAAGTGGATTTTGAATGTTTTTATAGCTTCCTGAAAGACTAAAGCAGTTAAGAATAAAAACATCGCCAGTTGTCTCTAGAATCTCAGTTAAAATGAAATAACTAATGAAAAAATAAAAATCCCAAAAGAACACCCAGCTTTGCCAAAGTAGATATATGTCCAGCTATAACACTGGAACAGTGAGTATGTCTGAGGATCCCCTGTTGACTGAATAAGGACATACATGTCCATTATGTTTATCTTTCAGATAATGGATTATTTCATTTCAGACTCCATCTGAACTTCATATTCATTCCATTTTATGTTGATCAGAATAAATCATCTCAACAAAGTTGAGCGCCAAAGCTGAACTCCAAAGAAGCCCTCATAATTTAACAGCTGAAGAATGGCTGTCAGTGGCCAGAGTTAAATTATTTGGTGATAACTGGAACTTTAGTCAGCAGGACGACTCGAAGCCTTTTACTGAAAAGCCATAATCACACAGTGAACCGCAAGATTCTAATAGCTTGTTCTGTCTGCAGCCTGGAGTCCTGTATATCTTTGAATTTTCTAGCAGTAGCTCACTAATGGATGCCAGAAAGTGGTAATTAGGTGGAAGCTGGAAAGTGGTAATTAGGAATGCGGAACCAAACGTTTCATATATTATAAATGGGCTACAAGCCGTAATTCTGGGCTGGAAGTTCATCTAAAAAGGTTTTTCATTGGGGACCCGAAATGCAATTTTGTATTCTATAGGGATGTTCATTCATTAGCACAGAGTCAGCTGGTAATGCTCTTGAAAAACTTACTGTGTGTTAAATTACTAATAATAATATTAACAAATTGATCTTATATCCCGCTAATACCTTACAGTTCAAAGCAGGTTTACATCAACAAAGAGCAGTCTTCTGGGAATAAAAGATGGTTGACTATTAGCCACACTCAAGTATTTTGATGTAAAACAAATTTGTGAAACAAATGAGTTTTAACCCTTTTCCTAAAAATATAATAAGATCGAGATGAGCAAAAAATGTCAGCAAACTCTTCCCAATGTCTAGCTGCCTGGAATGCCAATGTTAATTCGAATAAACATAGGGGCCCTTTCACTAAGCTGCATGGGTGCCTACGTGCACCCAACGCGTGTTAATTCAGAGAACCCTCCCGGCTCCCGCTTGGCCCGGGTGGTAATTTTGATTTTTTACACGCGTCCACTCTGCACGCCGGAAACTGTGACCCTTCCAAATTCACCAAAACCCCTACTGTAAACAAACATATAGTGTCCCCTTCACCGATAATGGATATTATAGTGGGGTGTGGGGGGTAGTGTTTTTGGGGTGGGTTTTTGGAGAGCTCAGGGAACAAGATGAGGGAGAAAAGGTGAGATGTGGGCCTGGGATCATTTTTCATGAAGTGCATAGAAGTGCCCTCTGGGGTGCCCCATTGCTCTCCCGGGATATCTGAGGGACCAGTCTACTAAAAATACTGGGTCCTCCTACATCCTAATGACATGAATCACTAAGTTTTGCATTTATTCAGTTTTTTTTCTCCATAAAACAGACTTAAGCGAAATAGCCAATGAAATACAGCTTGGGTTGCACACCATGCTAGATTGGGCCAACACTTTTAAATTCAAATTCAATGCTGAGAAAACACATTGCCTTTTCCTCTCCACTCCCTATAACAAGTTCACGACCTCCACATTAATCACACCTGAGCTTGTCTTACCGATCTCTGAGTCTCTAAAAATATTAGTTGTAATTGATGATAGACACTTAACTCTGGAGCAGCAAACAACCTCTACCACCAGACAAATCTTCTTCTCTCTTTGGAAGCTAAAACGCATCAAACCTTATTTCCCTAGGGAAGTATTTCGTAGTTTAATTCAGTCACTAGTCCTTAGCCGCCTTGATTACTGTAATGGGATATATGCAGGGTGCAAAGACATGCTTCTGAAAAAATTACAAACTGCCCAGAATACAGCTGCTAGGCTTATTTATGGTAAATCAAGGTTTGAAACTGCGTGAGAAACTGCACTGACTCCCTGTCAAGGACCGAATGACATTTAAAATTTGCGCTCTGGTGCATAAAATGCTCTATGGTGAAGCCCCTGCATATATGGACACCCTCGTCAGCTTACCACCTCGAAACTCTCACAGATCAGCTCGCTTGTACTTAAATCTGCATTACCCAGTCTATAGTGGCCTCAAGTATAAAACCACCTAAGCCTCCACCTTTTCCTATATTAGCGCACAACTGTGGAATGGTCTACCTAAATTTGTGAAAATTACCCCTGATCATCCGACCTTCAAAAAATAGCTTAAGACCTTCTTATTTGGAAAAAGACCAGCCCCGCATCTCTTCCTATTGAATTCAATTTCTCTTTCCGCATTTCCCCACCTCTGCTATTACTCTCTAGCCTCTTTCTCTACAATGTCGTTGACTGTTGTAGAATTGATGTATGATTTCTGTAAATTACTGTCAGCCACATTGGGCCTGCCCGTGGGTGGGAAAATGTGGGATATCAATGCTATAAATATTTAAAAAAAAAAGATAGACATTTTTCTTTTTTTGAAAATGATCTTATTTACTATTCGGATTTTGGACTTTTTGTGCAAAACGTCCAAAGTTGGGCTTAGATGTCATATCGAAAATGCCCCTCTATGTAACTTTGGAAGTCTAAATGCTTTGAAAATAAGCCTCTCACGTGTGCAAATGCCATCTGCTCATTTGGATCTGGGGATCTGAAGAACGCATGAATGGGGAAATCTTGCTTAGTTAAAAACAACTTCAAAAAGCCAAAAATTAAAAATTTTAGAATGTGACGCCTTAATCGACCTACTCTTGTACATGGTATTTTAAAATCTGAGACTTAACAGAAGCTTAGCCTGGATCCTCAGAAGCTTAGCGGAGATTGGGTGACAGAGCCAGTTGGGGGGGGGGGGGGGCTGGTGGTTGCGAGGTGGGGCTAGTGCTGGGCAGACTTCTATGGTCTGTGCCCTAAAAATGGCAGATACTAATCAAGGTCAGGTATACACAAAAAGTAGCACATATGAGTTATCTTGTTGGGCAGACTGGATGGACCGTGCAGGTCTTTCTCTGCCGTCATCTACTATGTTACTCACGTTACTATATATGATGACACTTGCACATTATGGGCTAGATTTTATATATATGGTACCTAAAATAATCAGCACTGAAAGTGCTATTCTGTAAGCTGTGCTTAAAGTTAGGCATGGTTTATAGAATACTGCTTACGTCTGGGGTTTGAGCTTAACTTTAGGTGTGGCCATTTGCACCAACTGAAATGTGGTACAAATTTGTACGTGTCAAAATTAGGTACTTATCCCTGTTATTCTATAACAAATGTGTGTAAATGCTACCCATTCCGTGCCCCTTTTTATTATTCACACCTAAATTTACACTTGTAAGTTCCAATTAAATCTAATTAGTGCCAATAATTGCTTGTTAAAAAGCCAATTATTGGTACTAATTGGCTTGGTATTGAATTAAATTGCACGCACAAATTAGGTATGCCCAGATTTGCACATGCAATTTTTGGTGACTTTTATATAATTAGGGGGTATAAGTTCCCCATTCCGTGCCCCTTTTTATTATTCACACCTAAATTTACACTTGTAAGTTCCAATTAAATCTAATTAGTGCCAATAATTGCTTGTTAAAAAGCCAATTATTGGTACTAATTGGCTTGGTATTGAATTAAATTGCACGCACAAATTAGGTATGCCCAGATTTGCACATGCAATTTTTGGTGACTTTTATATAATTAGGGGGTATAAGTTCCCCATTCCGTGCCCCTTTTTATTATTCACACCTAAATTTACACTTGTAAGTTCCAATTAAATCTAATTAGTGCCAATAATTGCTTGTTAAAAAGCCAATTATTGGTACTAATTGGCTTGGTATTGAATTAAATTGCACGCACAAATTAGGTATGCCCAGATTTGCACATGCAATTTTTGGTGACTTTTATATAATTAGGGGGTATAAGTTACAAAATCAGTACTTAGGAGTGGAAAAATAGTTCATTGAGTAGATCAGTTATATGAGACCCAGAGAAGCTTGAGTTACAATCCTACTTCTACCACAGATGCTTCCTGTTACCTTGGGCTTGTTACTTAGATCCCTGTTTACTAAGCAGCGATAAAGACATGCTAGCGTTTTTAGCGAGCGCTAAGCATTAGCGTATGCTAACCATGTAGATGCCTATAATATTCCTATGAGCGTCTACACAGTTAGTGCGTTCAATTTTTAGCATGCGCTAAAAACCTTAGTGCACCTTTGTAAACAGGGTCCTTAACCTTGCATTGCCTCAGATGGAATCCTTAGGGCTCTGTTTATTAAGGTGCACTAGTGTTTTTAGCACACTCTAAAATTAGCGTGCGCTAAATGATAGAGACACCCATATATTCCTATGGGCATCTCTAGCTTTAGCGTACACTAAAAACACAGCTCAAAGACTAGGCTCCTCAGAGATCAGACCTTGCAGAGACTCGGGAAGTCCTTAGCAGAAGGGAGAAAGGAGTTTGCTTCATCACTAGTTCTTACACTTCTCCCAACATGGAGTTTTGTACGTCCTAAGTCTGGATCTGTCGCTTTTTACTTCTTTTGTACTAAGTACCAGAGGAAAACATGGTCTTCTGAAAGTCTGCTCTTTTTTGATAAACATGACGTGACAGTTGACACAGTACACTTCCTTGTACATGATATGATTCTCATGGTCTTTATAATTCCTCTTTGCTTGATTGGCCATGTTAGCATAAGTACATAAGTACATAAGTAATGCCATACTGGGAAAAGACCAAGGGTCCATCGAGCCCAGCATCCTGTCCACGACAGCGGCCAATCCAGGCCAAGGGCACCTGGCAAGCTTCCCAAACGTACAAACATTCTATACATGTTATTCCTGGAATTTTGGAGTTTTCCAAGTCCGTTTAGTAGCGGTTTATGGACGTCCTTTAGGAAACCGTCCAACCCCTTTTTAAACTCTGCTAAGCTAACCGCCTTCACCACTTTCTCCGGCAACGAATTCCAGAGTTTAATTACACGTTGGGTGAAGAAAACTTTTCTCCGATTTGTTTTAAATTTACTACACTGTAGTTTCATCGCATGCCCCCTAGTCCTAGTATTTTTGGAAAGCATGAACAGATGCTTCACATCCACCTGTTCCACTCCACTCATTATTTTATATACCTCTATCATGTCTCCCCTCAGCCGTCTCTTCTCCAAGCTGTATAGCCCTAGCCTCCTTAGTCTTTCTTCATAGGGAAGTCGTCCCATCCCCGCTATCATTTTAGTCGCCCTTCGCTGCACCTTTTCCAATTCTACTATATCTTTCTTGAGATGCGGTGACCAGAATTGAACACAATACTCAAGGTGCGGTCGCACCATGGAGCGATACAACGGCATTATAACATCCTCACACCTGTTTTCCATACCTTTCTTGATAATACCCAACATTCTATTCGCTTTCTTAGCCGCAGCAGCACACTGAGCAGAAGGTTTCAGTGTGTTATCGACGACGACACCCAGATCCCTTTCTTGGTCCGTAACTCCTAACGTGGAACCTTGCATGACGTAGCTATAATTCGGGTTCTTTTTTCCCACATGCATCACCTTGCACTTGCTCACATTAAACATCATCTGCCATTTAGCCGCCCAGTCTCCCAGTCTCGTAAGGTCCTCTTGTAATTTTTCACAATCCTGTCGCGATTTAACGACTTTGATAACTTTGTGTCATCAGCAAATTTAATTACCTCGCTAGTTACTCCCATCTCTAAATCATTTATAAATATATTAAAAAGCAGCGGTCCTAGAACAGACCCCTGAGGAACCCCACTAACTACCCTTCTCCATTGTGAATACTGCCCATTTAACCCCACTCTCTGTTTCCTATCCTTCAACCAGTTTTTAATCCACAATAGGACATTTCCTCCTATCCCATGATAGCAGATAGCTCTGTGCTGCTGCAGCCGGAATAATAATATGAAGTTTTCATTCAAGAGGCTAAACAGAGAAACTTGTGATCAGCACAAGGACCCTGGCAAAGTCTGCTTCCTATTGAGTATTGAGGTTGGCATTTTATCTCCTGTGATCCCTCGTTCATGTAGATGTTGAGATTTATAGAATCAAATCCCTACAATTGAAGAATCCATTTACTTAAGTGCGTTAGCAACAGTTTAAGCGTTAATTTTAATTAAACACCTGCATTAATTAAAACAGCTGTTTAATGTAAACTAAATCAGCGGTAGCAGGAACTTTTTGATTAAATAATGAGATGCAAATCAATGCAAATAACTGTTGATAAATCAGAGGCACATTAAGTAGTCCAAAATATTAATGCAGACATGCTAATGTGAGAAACTCTAGAGGTATAGTTTCATTTTTCTTTTAATATGCATATTAATTAGCTTGGTTCAGCACTCTTTGCATATAATCATTTTGTGAATACCATATTCTTGAGATTGTGGGTAGTCGAAGGAGGAAAATAATATGGACAGATGCAAGCATCAGTGAGTACGTTGTGTCCACAGAAAATTTCAAAGTACATGTATATTTAATTTTGAGAATTTGTAAAAAGTATTCACTGAGGGCCCTGTTAAAGCGCATTAACCATGTAAGCGCGTTAACCATGTACGTGCCTACAATATCCCTATAGGCGCCTACATGGTTAGTGCGTGCGTTAAGTGTAGGTGAGCTAAAAACACTAGAGCACCTTAGTAAACAGGGTCCTGAGTTTGTCCGAATGTGGGCAGCTTGAAAGTTGACCCCAATAGGTATTTTGAGCATGTTGGGTGCTGTCCTTCTGTCTGTCTTACCCTTATCCTTATTGGTCCTGTCTGTCTGTGCTGATTTAGATTGTAAGCTCTTTTGAGCAGGGACCGTCTTGTCTTTTCTTCATGTTCATTTGTGAATCGCTGCGTACGACTGGTAGCACTATAGAAATGATTTATAGTAGTAGTAGTAATAGTGCAAGATGTCACCAGAAGGAAAACAAAAGAGCATGGAAATTTTCAGTCCAAGGCAGTCAGTGGTTTTTATGCCACTGACTGCCATAGGGAAAATTAACTCCAGATATTCAAGGCTAGGCCATGTGTACGCTCTGGCATTGAATATCTCGGTATGTGTGGTCAGCCCCGGAAATTAACCGGGCACTGATTGATATTCAGACCGAAGCCTGGTTAGCATGAGGATAAAGTTAAGACAGCCTTCTTGCTTTTCTAATTTTATTTACTTAGGGGTCCTTTTACTAAGGTGCGCCAAAAAAATGTCCTGCGCTGGTGTAGACGTGTGTATTGGATGTGCGCAGGTCCATTTTTCAGTGCACCTACAAAAAAGGCCTTTTTGGGGGGGCCGAAAATGGACATGCGGAAAAATAAAAATTGGTGTGGGTCCATTTTGGGGCTGAGACCTTACCGCCACCCATTGACCTAGCGGTAAGGTCTCACACATTAACCGGGCAGTAATGGTCTACGCACTTACAATGCCAATTACCACCCAGTTAGCGCCGTACCTGGGCCACGTGGTAGTTAAAAATTGGTGTGTGTAGGATATGCGTACATGCCTACGTGGCTTAGTAAAAGGGGACTTTACTTAAGTACTTAGTAGACTGAATAACTTTTCTAAACGGTTAACTAACAGCTCCTCCCAAACTCTGCCCACAGACTGCCCCTTGGCTAGCTGGTTTGCAGTTGGCGCTACCAGCTAAATGTCCCTAAATATCAGTGACTAGCCAGCTCAGTAGGGTCTAACTGAGCAGGAGCCTTTGAATATTGGGCCTCATGTAAGAGTTCTGAAAGGAAGTGAGCTCAATGGTAATCACAGGACATTTGTTTATGAGAGTTCAGAACTGGCAGGAAGTGAACTCATACTGGAGAAAGTCAGTCTGGGAGATGTAGTGAAATAGCTGGAGTCCAGGACACAGGTGGAGGTAAATTGAACATGTGGAATTAATCTGGGGAATTGCTGATGAGTGAAACAAAAGCCAGGCTGTTTATAGAAGCAGGGGGATGAATAGGAGGCACAGGGATAGTTGAATGCAAATGGGCTTAGTTGCAAAGACTGTCAATCCTTGGAATTAAGTAGGAGCCTGATGAAAAGAATGCTTACAGATTATGTTAATTAATGAACAGAGAATGGCAGGTTCAAGCCTTAAAGTTGTATTCAGAACTATGAAGATTTGGACCAGCTGAGAGCCCGTCTGTTAGAAATGCACTCTGGAATCAGAAAGGTAGGGAGTTATGTGTCGGTTGGAAGAAGTCCTCATTAAAAGCCATGGTAAAGCATCTAAGTAGTAATTGTACAGCACTGCGTAACCCTAGTAGCGCTTTAGAAATGTTAAGTAGTAGTAGTAAATTAAAATACCTGGGCAGAAAACCCCCAGATTCTGTAAAGTGCAACTTGAGTTGCGTGCACAAATCAGGTCGTATTCTGATTAGCACGTGCAACTTAATTATCTTAATAAGCCTATCAGCACTGATAATTGCCACTTAACAAGCAATGATTGACACTAATTGGCATTAATTAGAATTTACGTGCACAACTTTCTAAGCGCATTCTGTAAAGCGGTGCGCGTAAATTCTAAGAAGCAGGTTGATAAAGAGGGCATGGCCATGACCGAGGAATGGGTGGGTTATGGGTGTTTCTAAAAACTATGCCCACTGTTACAGAATACACCCGCTTCATGCCTAATTTAGGTAGAGGCATTTACGCAAATGCCCGCTATGAAATTTAATTGTGCAGATGGGTGTTAGGCATATTCTCCTGCTTATTTTTGTAACAGAAGGGCGCCCATCTTCTGACACAAATCGGGAGATGGGCGTCCATCTCCTAAGGCCGCCCAAATCGCCATAATCGAAAGCCAATTTTGGGTGTCCTCAACTGCTTTCTGTCGCAGGGATGACCAAAGTTCAAGGGGGCGTGTTGGTGGTGTACCAAAGGTGGGACGGGGGCGTGATTAAGAAATGGGCATCCTCGGCCGATAATGGAAAAAAGAAGGGCGTCCCTGACGAGCATTTGGCCGACTTTACTTGGTCCATTTTTTTCATGACCAAACCTCGAAAAGGTGCCTGAACTGACCAGATGACCACCGGAGGTAATCGGGGATCACCTCCCCTTACTCCCCCAGTGGTCACCCACCCCCTCCCACCCAAAAACAAAAATTACAACACATTTTTTTCAGCCTCTATGCCAGCCTCAATTGTCATATCCAGCTCCATGACAGAAGTATGCAGGTCCCTGGAGCAGTTTTTACTGGGTGCAGTGCACTTCAGACAGGCGGACCAAGGCACATCCCTCCCCCCACCTGTTACTCTTGTGTTGGTAAATGTGAGCCCTCCAAAACCCACCCACAGCCCACTGTACCCACATGTAGGTGCCCCCTTCATCCCTAAGGGCTATGGTAGTGGTGTAGAGTTGTGGATAGTGGGTTTGGGGGGGGGGGGGCTCAGCACACAAGGTAAGGGAGCTATGCAGCTGGAAGCATTTTATGAAGTCCACTGCAGTGCCCCCTAGGTTGCCCGGTTGGTGTCCTGGCATGTGAGGGGGACCAGTGCACTACGAATGCTGGTTCCTCCCACGACCAAATGCCTTGGATTTGGTCATTTTTGAGATGGGCATCCTCGGTTTCCATTATCGCCGAAAACCGAGGTCGTCCATCTCGTAAGGTCAACCTAAATGTCAAGATTTGGGCATCCCTGACCTTATTATCGAAACGAAAGATGGACGCCCATCTTGTTTCGATAATGCGGGATGCCCCACCCTTTCGCCGGGACGGCCTTAGAGATGGGCGCCCTTAAAGATGGGCGCCCAGTTCGATTATGCCCCTCTCTATAAACCACATCTAACTTTAGGCATAGTTTATAGAATACGCCTAGGCGTATTTTTTTTGGGCACCATATATAGAATCTAGCCCAAAGGCTTTACATTGCTTTTGACTCGTAACCACTTGTAACCACTTGCCTCCACCTACCCTCCTCTCTTCCTTCCCGTTCACATTAATTGATTTGATTTGATTACTTTATTTATTTTTTGTCTATTAGATTGTAAGCTCTTTGAGCAGGGACTGTCTTTCTTCTATGTTTGTGCAGCGCTGCGTATGCCTTGTAGCGCTATAGAAATGCTAAATAGTAGTAGTAGTAGTAGTACTAAGGAAAAGCCATACAAGCTAAGGTGTAACTTTATTAAGTCTTGGAAATGCTCTCCAGGTGAAGGTGTGCAAGAGGGTTGTATGATTGTTGTGAAAGTTACTGGTCGTAATTCCATGGTGGAGTATCACATACAAGAAGAAGCACACAGTGAAATTAGAAACCTCTGAAAGAACCAGTGAGTAGATGAGCCTTTTTTGGTTTTAGAAAAAACGTGCAAAATAACTAGCAGCGTAGCAGATATAGAGGGACACAAAAATTATTCCCAATCCACTATCTCTTGTCATTGGTGGTGGCAAAATAGATGGAATGGGGGAGGGGCACCAATGAGTGAGTCACATAGGCCACAACTATTGCTTGGTATGCTCCTATCAGTAGCATTTTAAGTACCACTCTTTCAAAAGAATGTAAACAGGATGGAGTCATTCTAGAGCAGGTTTGTCCAATCTATGGCCCACGGGCCAGAAACTGGCCCACCAAGTGCTTTTTTTTTTCTGACCCTCGGAAACTTGGCAGTTCTTGTGATGCTTACAGCGGAATTCCTGCTTCCCCACCATAAATCAACTCTCTGTAAGCTTGAGCCACGTGATGCCGGAAGTTGGGCTTGGTTTTGGAGTTTCAAGTCTTGCGAGACTAACTTGAACTCCCAGCACCACACGACCCAAGCTTGCAGAGAGCCACGTTGTGGTGGCGAAGCAGGAATCCTGCTGTTTCTTCTGCAGCTGAAGCCAGGTGAGGGTAAATAGAATGGTTGAAGACTTGTAGGGGTAACATGAGAGAGAGAGAAAGTGGGAGAGACTGGGTTAAGGCTGAGAAGGGGCAGCACTACTGTAATTTGCCACTATTTGATGAAACATGTGGCTAAAATACAAAGGTGCATTTTTGGCCCTCCAAATGTTACAAAATATAAAATGCAGCCCCCGATAGGAAAAGGTTGGACATGCCTGTTCTAGAGAGTGGCTGCAAAAATGTACATAAGTACATAAGTAATGCCACACTGGGAAAAGACCAAGGGTCCATCGAGCCCAGCATCCTGTCCACAACAGCAGCCAATCCAGGCCAAGGGCACCTGGCAAGCTTCCCAAACGTACAAACATTCTATACAATCAAGCCATTGTGACATCACTAATGAGGTTGGCTCTTATTGGTGGAATGAGCCACTATGACATCACAATAGGTTAAATCACTGCTCTATGTAATAAAAGTGAGCCAAGTAGAGGACATAAGTACATAAGTAATGCCACACTGGGAAAAGACCAAGGGTCCATCGAGTCCAGCATCCTGTCCACGACAGCGGCCAATCCAGGCCAAGGGCATCTGGCAAGCTTCCCAAACGTACAAACATTCTATACATGTTATTCCCGGAATTGTGGATTTTTCCAAAGTCCATTTAGTAGTGGTTTATGGACTTGTCCTTTAGGAAACCGTCTAACCCCTTTTTAAACTCTGCCAAGCTAACCGCCTTCACCACGTTCTCCGGCAACGATTTCCAGAGTTTAATTACGCATTGGGTGAAGAAACATTTTCTCCGATTTGTTTTAAATTTACTACACTGTAGTTTCATTGCATGCCCCTTAGTCCTAGTATTTTTGGAAAGCGTGAACAGACGCTTCACATCCACCTGTTCCACTCCAGTCATTATTTTATATACCTCTATCATGTCTCCCCTCAGCCGTCTCTTCTCCAAGCCGAAAAGCCCTAGCCTCCTTAGTCTTTCTTCATAGGTCAGTGGTCTTCATCATAAAGAATATGGGGACAGACTTAAAGATTTCAATATGTATACTTTGGAAATAAGATGGGAAAGGGGAACCATAGAGATGTTTAAATACTTTTGTGGCATAAATGTACTGAAGGTCGGCCACTTTTAGTTGACAGATGCTCTAGAATGAGAGGGCACAGGATGAAACTGAAAGGGGTTAGACTCGGAAGGAATCTAAGGAAATATATTTCTTAAGGTTCCAAAAAGTTCTCCAAAGCCAATCTGAATCGCTATTTGTAATAGACAACGCAAGAAGAAATTTTTTTAGCTTGCAACTCAAAAAAAAAAATTCTTTCTTTACAGGTCTTTCAAACCATTTTTTTTGAAGAATTTGGAAGGAAACCCAAGTAGGGATTTCCTGCTGTCAGGCAAACTAAACAAACGTCTGCACGGGTTACAGTGAGTGGTTGTAGCACTCCATATTTAAACCTAAGATCAGAGTGAGGTACATTTATTAGAAAGCATTAGGCATTTTGAAATGTCAGTATCTATGGTTCACTTTGTGCACTGGAAAATTATTTGCTCAGGCCGATAAAGCTGCATTTCCTTTATTTAGTTTATCTCTATATCGCTAGGCTCAAGTAACTTGATCTGGTTACCCTTTTTATTGTATTATATTACCACACGTAACCACTTTTATTTTTTTATAAATATTCTGTATTTTATTTTATCATAAATATTATTGTACTCAAAAGCACTAACTATCACCCTATGTGCTATCTCGTATTTAATCCTATTACATTCATTCTTCCCACTCATTCTTCCAATTAGTGAACATAAACATAAAATTCTAACATAACATGAATCCCTCTGCCTCGAGCTTACACAGGAAATGATTATCTATTGCTCTACGAACAATGTTTCCATACTGTGAGTAACCCTCATTACTTCACTCGAAAAGTCCATAGACCAAATCAGTTCTTAGATATATGTCCCGTTCGTCTCTATGTTACTCCAAATGATTGTTTGTCTCTTTCCTTCTCCTCAATCCTGCATTTTGCTCGCTTGGCTAACAAAATCTCCTTCAAGTCTATTAACCATAGACTCTGCTATCTCCATTGTTCAGTCTCTCCAGCTCCTTGATGGCGGTCTCAATGATTCCGCTTATGTTGCTCCTTAAACCCAACGCTGTCGAAGCGTTTCACCGCTAGGCGTCATCAGGGGTTTTTACTTCATGGTTTACAAAATTATCTCTGGCTGCTTCCACAAGTTTGGTTCCACCCCGGGATCCCAGAACTATGCTTCATTTCTCTCCGACAATTCAGAATTGTTCGCCCATTTCTAGACCTTACATCTAACCCCCACCCCCCCCCAAAAAAAAAAACATATGTCACACTTAGATTATTGCAATGCAATCTATTCAGCCTTCCACAACCCTTCCTTCACCGCCTTCAAACTATTCAAAACACAGTTGCCCGTATTCTTTCAGAAGCTACTAGATTTGACCTAGTCACTCCTCTCCTTACTCAGTACTACCAGTTACCCATTGCCTTTTATGTCCATTTTAAGATTCTCACACTTGCTCACCAGATCATGTACTCTGACACTCCTTCCTATCTATCCCTGCTGATCCTACTTCATTCACTGTCAAGATTCCTCTGATCCCTTAATGATGTATGCCTTCAAATTCCATTGAGCCACCAGGCGCATTACCAGAAACAGAGCTTTCCTTTGTACTGTGCCATCTCTATGGAATTCCACTTCCTCAATAATTAAGATTACAACCCTCTTACCAAAGATTCAGATCTCTCCTGAAAACCTACTTATTTGAGAACGTTTTTAACCTACAGTTGGATAGGTCGGCTTCTCCCGGGATTCATGGATTTCCGCAAGTCCTTTGGTCTCATGTGTTTTTCTATCAGTATCTCTCTCTCTCTTTTTAACCTACTCCTCTTATATCTGCTATTCTATTACTACATTGCGCTCTTCTCTCTGATTTTAATCTTATGTTTATACTGAACACCGTCTGTTATTGCTCTAAGCAGTGCCGTAGCGAGGGCAGCTGACACCCGGGGCGGGTCGCTGCTCTGCACTCCCCCCACCAGGTGCAGCACGGTGCCCCCCCCCTCGGGAGGGAGGAGGGGGGACCCTGCAACTGGGAAAAAGGGAGGATGGGAGGAGGGGGGACCCTGCAACTGGGAGGAAGGAAGGGAGGGAGTGGGGACACCCCTGCAAATGGGAGACATACCGGGGGGGGGGGACAACCCTGGAACTGGGAGAGAGGGGGGACCCTGGCACATACTCTCATTCTCACACACACACTCACACCCAGTCTCACTCTGTTTCTGTCACACACACACACACACACACTCGCACATTCACACTCTCTCAAACATACACACTCCGAGGAAAACCTTGCTAGCGCCCGTTTCCTTTAAAACAGAAACGGGCCTTTTTTACTAGTATCAAATAAAGTAAACCATAACCCATAGACCATATAATAATCTCCTAAGACTTTTTAAATAACCATTTTAAGTATTCACTTAACTGTTTGTATTTAGCTTTCCTTTTATGCATTTTCTTCTTGTTACAGAAATTCTCTTTTCTGTTCACCTTTGCTGATTACCATGGTGATTTAGTTTTCAACAATATCTTTTGTTAGTCTTTTTCCCTTTCGAGCAGTCAGTGATATTTTCACAAATCACTGGCCTTGGACTGAAAATAATTAGATGCCTTAAATGAAAACCTTTCCCCTTGTAGCTGTAATAATTGAGTTTTTAGACAACTCACAAAAAGATTTCTGTGCCTTTTGCAGCAACAAAAAAATAAACATTTAGCATTCTATGGATTAATGCATAATATGAATTCTATGGCTCTTTACGTTGTACAAAAACAGCTTGCTTTTTTATTTTGGGGTCATAATTCAAAAGCACTTATTCAGATAACTGGACCGAGACAGCGGCGTAGACATGGTCGAGCCTGAATGGGCAAAGGCCCATCCACTTTGGGCTTAGGCCCACCCAGCAGAGGCAGAGATTTACTGGAACCCCTGAGCCACCTGAACACTGGCAGTTAGCAGCTACACTCCCAGTCGCTAATGCTGTCATACCAATGTCTCGCGCATGCTCAGTTCTTACACAATCTCATTTCATGCGTGAGAACTAAATGTGTGAGTGTACTGCTATGGATTTACAGCCTTGTTCACTGACACAGACTACTCAGTAATTACTGTGGATTCTTTTGGATTCGTATTAGATTAATGAAACCTTTATTAGAGGAGCTAAATTCTACATTGATTAAGATTAGACATATACAATGATTAGCTATATACACACAATGATAAGCTAAACAATCATTGCATCACTGGTCTCTACATCTAAGCAATGCTAAGAGTTCTTAGACCAGGAAAAGAAGCAATAATGCATATATACAACATCACTGGTCCTTACATCATCCAGGCTCTTAATATCAGCTGGGGGGGCCCGTTACAGCAAAAGCCAGGAGCTTTTTAGACCAGGAACAGATCCTCTGTGCAGTGCGTCCACTCACAGATGAGCCCCCCCCCCCCCTCTGCTGTAACAAGCCCCCCTTTTTATTAGGCTTAGAGCTCATGTTCAGAGCTACGGAAAATTACAGAATGCTTCTGTTTAGGTAAACAAGCCATACTGTGGGAATGTGGTCACATGTTTCCTAGTTCAGGTGGCTTTCCCTTCACATAACAAATTAATTAGAGCTGTGTCTTATCTTCTGCATTCCAATTTGTTTTTGTATTTACGTTACTTTCGGTCCAAGACAGAAGATTTCAGAGTTCATTATTGATCAAAGCATGGTTGAAAAGCAATCCTTTAAATCTTCCATTACAGTGAGTGAGCTGAGGATGCCAGTGTCGGTGGCTGGGAGCGCAGCTGCCAACTGCTACAGTGTTCAGATGGCCCTGAGGTTCTATTGAAGGAGGCCTTTAGCTGGTGAGGTATGGAATTCATTTATAACATGGATGGAGGGAGCAGGAGCAGAGAGGAAATGTGCGGGCCCACCCATTCCATTCCTGGGCCCACTCAGAAATTCCCTTCTGGCTACACCACTGGATCAGGATAGCCAGAGACACTATATAGATAGCGCCCCTGAATATACTTGGCACTTCTGAGGTGGGTCAGATCAATGATTCATCAAATCCAGCATCCTGTTGCCAACAGTGGCTAGATCTTGTCACTTGCATACCTACCAAGTCTTCTGCTTTCAACGGAAGACTCCCGCTTTTGCAGTTCATTTTCTGCACTCCCGCCAGGGAGCTGGGATCTCGCACTGAGCAGCTTCCCCTTCCCAGTAGCAGCAGGAGTCACCTTCATAAAACATCATTTCCTGTTACCGCTAGTCCCGCGGCAGCAGGCAATGACGTTTTATGAAGGTGTCTCTCTCCTGCTGCTGCTGGAAAGGGAGGCTACTTTAGTGCCCCTGGCTGCAAATCAGCATGTACCAGGGTGGAGCTATGGGTGGGGCTATGGGTTGAGTGGGGTAGGGCTATGGGCAGAGCAGGGCAGAGCTATGAGTGGGCACTAAATCTCCCACTCGGAGGGTCGGCCCCCTTGACAGCTCTGCATTTGGTACTATTTTGAACACTCAGCTTTTCTATACAAGCTATTCTCTTGGTTGTAAATGTGAAAAGACTGCTGACCGTTGTGGGCTGAATATAGGCCCCTTTGTTTCGATCAACCCCAAACCTGTTTGGCTACTTGGCTTGTGCTTAAGGTAGTGAGAGGGTAATTCTATAAGGGTGCCTAGATTTAGGTGCTAGGAAAGTGTCCATATGAAGCCTGTTCTATAAAGAAAACTAGCTGCCTACTTTCCTTTATAGAATATACTAGCAAAACTGAAAATGCTCATTTATTTAAGCACTGAACACTTACATCAGCCATAGAGCTGTTACAAATGCTAGGTTGCAAAAGATTGGGTGTGGATTATAAGATTTTATTATCTATTTCAATGGACGTATCTTGATACTAAAGAGTAAAATATTGAGGATTGCTGTAAAGATGCTGTTGTCAGATTAAATCCACGTGCAACTTTTTGGAATGCCCCGACCATGGCCACACCCCCTTTTCAGATACGCTAGATTGAAGTTAGGCAGCGTGATGCGTGTGCAAATTTTTAAGACTGTCAATTCACATCAATAATTGGTTGTTTGCACCCAGTTTATTGAGGTTTCCAAGCTCAGCAGGTACACAGTTGGGCACACAAAAATGTGGGCACAATATTTAAAATCCAGGGGTAACATGCCTATAAATAGTAGCACCTGTTTTATGAACTTGCTCCCCTACTGTCCATCCAGCAGTGATAAAGTAGATACTTTTTCAGGGAGTTTTGGTTATACAGGGGGAGACATGGAGTAGACAGGGTATCAGGGAAGTAGAGTAATTAAATAAGTACATGAGTGTTGCCATACTGGGATAGACTGAAGGTCCATCAAGCCCAGTATCCTGTTTCCAACAGTGGCCAATCCAGGAGACAAGTATCTGACAAGATCCCAAAACAGTGCAATGCATTCTATGCTCCTTATCCTAGAAATAAATAGTGGATTTTCCCTAAGTCCATTTTAATAATGGCTTATGGACTTTTCTTTTAGAAAGCTATCTAAACCTTTTTTAAACCCTGTTAAGCTGCCCATTTTCTGGCAATGAACTCTAGAGTTTAATTACACATTGAGTGAAGAAATATTTTCTCTGATTCATTTTAAATGTACTACTTTGTAGTTTCATTGTGTGCCCCCTAGTCCTAGTATTTTTGGAAAGAGTAAACAAGCGATTCATGTCTGCCCATTCCACTCCACTCATTATTTTATAGACCTCTATCATATCTTCCAAGCTGAAGAGCCCTAGCCACTTTAGCCTTTCCTCTTAGGGAAGTCGTCCCATCCCTTTAATTTTTGTCTCCCTTCACTATACGGTTTCCGCCTCTTCCCTTCTGTTCCTTTCTCCCAAAACTATGACATTATTGACATTGTTCAGCCTTGAACAGATGTCAAAGATTCTTGAAAATCTTT
Source organism: Microcaecilia unicolor (assembly GCF_901765095.1). NCBI lineage: Eukaryota > Metazoa > Chordata > Amphibia > Gymnophiona > Siphonopidae > Microcaecilia > Microcaecilia unicolor. Next base: position 16,420,709 of record NC_044039.1, read on the forward strand.
ATTCCACCCTCATGTCTGCTCATTTATCCCTCACTTTTCATGAGAATGTCAAGTGAATATATTTACATAAATAAAAGAATTTCTTTTTTGTAAGACGGAGATCATGGCAACCGATGCTGCAAATGTAGCTTCAACGTTTTGAAAGAGTATATTCTAATAGTACCCTAGTTTAATCTGCACATTCAGTGCATCAGTGGGAAGGGAACATACAGCTGGCTGAAGATTGTTTCCTCTTCTCCTCGGGGATCACAGATCATTTGTTTTCATTTCTTTGACATTTCATTCGTTATAATTTGTGGTTCAGCTTTTAAGGATTTTGTACTGGCATATAAACCCTCGTAAGGTCAAAAGGCAATGATGAGCCTTTCAAAAAAAACGAAAAGAGAAAGGAGATATAATCCCAAAGTCATGCAAGCAAAATTATTTCCTTACTGTAATGACATAAATTATAAGCCTTTCAAAGAAAATAGTCAAAGTCCAGAAACAATATTAGTCAATAGTAAGGGTAGAGTGAACCACGGAGAGCTGGTGCAGGCTGGCAGTAATAGAGATGTGTAACCTCAGGTGTGACCTTCGGAATATTTTGCTGAGCCCAGCTATTTCATTCCTGGCAGGTGGGGAGGATCGTTGGTACAGCCCTTGAAGTCTGACCCTGTATGTCTGGAATGATATATTACTTTATGCATCATGACATCAAATATTTTCTCTGTGCAGATTTGATCCATGTCAACAGCTTGGTTTATTGACACGAAAGTCATGTCACAGCCTCCAATGTTTAAGAAACCCCATTACAGGTACATTTTAGGTCATTAACTTAATGAAGAGTGTGTGTAATTTGAGGGTAATTTGGGCAAAAAAAATAGTACAATTAATGTCATCTAGAACTCATTTTTAACAACCTGTCCTGATAGCTATGGACTAAAAGAGTAGAGGACCAACAAAATACAGGCAAGATTCAATTCACTTTGATGTCATTCCTCCAATTGCATTTCTAGAGGGAGTCCAGCAGGTTACTGCAACCTTGATTAGGTAAATGAACTGGAAAACAAGCACCATCTAATGAAGTACAGCTAAAGAGCAGAGGCCTTTACAGTTTTATTCTAAAAATCTTGAGTTTAGAGAAATTTTGTTAGTTCCAACGGAGGGTTTCCCCCTATTGTTCATGTTCAGTATATAGTTGGATTTAAATCTCGAGCCTTGGAACCCCAACCTGAACTTAATATAACTGAATTCTTGGAAAGCTCACTGGAAGTTGTTATACATCGAACTACTTTATTGGTATCATTTGCATTTGAATCTGATAGGAATAATATCTTTCGTCTATATTTTAGACACTTGAGTGACAAATTCTTGGGCGAAAAGATACAAATATTTCCTGATTTAAATAAAGACACACAGAAACGAAGAAAAGAATTCATGGCGTTAAAACCTAGAATTCTTGCATTAGGTGGTACTTATGTTCTAAAATTTCCTTGTAGGTGTCTTGCATCTATTAATAATGTTAACTATCTTTTCTTAGACCCAAAGAAAATGTCAGAATATATAATATCTAAGGAAAAGGATGTTGTTTCAACCTGAATCCTTACACAGATAAACGCTGTTAATACTGCTAGCGAGCAGATTCTGGTTCTCCTCTCTGACTTGATTATCGTTTTTTCTTTATTGTATAATTTCCTAAATCTTGCGTCCAAAACTTGTGGTCAAATGACTTGAGTTTAATTACCTTAATCCCAATTGGGAATTAGTTTTTGTCTAGTTTTTTGATTTTCTAATTCTTTGCATTTATATGATATGAATGTAATATTGAAAATATGCAAATAAAAAAAATCTTGGGTTAGGTCTGATTTAGATAACAAAAAAAATGACTTTGTTGTTTTCACTATGGCTTAAAATACTTATTTAATATATATTAAAATGGAACCATAAAATTGATACAAATGATCTTATCACCTAGGGGTCCTATTGCCAAACTGTGGGGAAAAGAGCCGTGCTCTAGCAGCTGTTTTTCCCACACACCAGGGCCCTTTTTACCGCAACGGGTAAAAAAGAACCCCGGACACTCATGGTCATATGGTAAGAGAACTCTTGCCACATGGCTCTGTGGCAGGAAGCTCTTACTGTCACCCATAGGCGTAGTTTGACTGTTTCATTTGGGGGGGCAAAAAATGGGCGGAGCATATTAGCATATCATTTGCATATATACATATGCAAATGAATATGCTAATGTGGAGGAAGGAATTGTAATTTACAGGCAAAATATCACAGAGGCACATTTCAATTAATAAATTATGAATAAAATACTTTTATCTACCTTTGTTGTCTGATCATTTAGTTTTTCTATTCGCTTTGGTCCCAGTGTCTTCTGTTTTATGCAGTGTCTTCTTTCCAGTAGGCTTCCCTCTGCTCCCCACCCTCCCAGTCCCATCCATCTCTTGCTCCTTCCCTCTGCTCCCCACCCTCCCAGTCCCATCCATCTCTTGCTCCTTCCCTCTGCTCCCCACCCCTCCCAGTCCCAACCATCTCTTGCTCCTTCCCTCTGCTCCCCACCCCTCCCAGTACCATCCATCTTCCTTCTACTGCCCCTCCGCGAGGTCCAAGATCGTGACTCCGTTTACCCCCTCTCTTCCTCCCTCCCTCCGGCGCAGGCTTCAGCTTTTTCAGCGTTCCTGGCAGCGGTAGCGATGTACACGCTGCCTTCGGTCTGCCCCAGAAGCCTTCTCTTCAAGTTCCTGTTCCCACCTATGCGGGAACAGGAACTTGAAGAGAAGGCTTTGGGGCAGAGCCGAAGGCAGCGTGTACATCGCTACCGCTGCCAGGAACTCTGAAAAAGACTGCTGCCTGCGCCGGAGGGAGGGAGGAAGAGAGAGGAGTAGACGGACACGCTCCTCTCCGTCCGCTTGGCTTCCCTGCCCTCTCTGTCTGCGTCCCGCCTTCCTCTGACGTCAGAGGAAGGCGGGAGCAGACAGAGAGGGCAGGGAAGCCAAGCAGATGAAGAGGAGCGCGTGCCTGCATGTGTTTTTTTTTTTAAACTAATGGCGCGGCGGCGCCTCGTCGTCATTTGGGGGGCATTGCCCCCCCTCGCCCCACCCCCAGTCTACGCCTATGCTGTCACCCATTGAGGTGGCAATAAGGGCTCCCACACTAACCCGACAGTAACCGGGCAGCTCGTGGTGATGCCCAATTATTGCCATAGCCATTTACGGAGGTTTTCTTTTATCCCGGAAATGGCGCGTGCTCGGGGCAGGACCACCACCGGTGGCCACATTATTTTATTTATTTTATTTGTTACATTTACATCCCCCATTTTCCCACCTTTTTGCAGGCTCAGTGTGGCTTACATATATCCGTTAACGGTGTTAGCCGATTCCGGTCTGAACAAATACAAGGTCTAATGAATGCCAGGTGATGTTTTGGTAGAATGAGGTACATGTGTAGCAGGGGCGTAGCCAGCCTTCCATGGGTGAGGGGTCCAGAGCCCGGGGGGAGGGGGCACATTTTAGCCCTCCCCCCGGCGCCGCCCCCCCCCCCCCCACCGCCGACATTGCCGCCCCCCCTCCCGCCGCGAACCCGCGAGCCGCTGCAGCCTACCTTTACTTTTGCTGGCAGGGGATCCCACTCCCCGCCAGCCGACGTCTTCTTCTCAGTCGCTTCCTGCTCTTCAATTTGTTTGCTGACGTCCTGCACGTTGTACGTGCAGGACGTCAGCAAACAAATTGAAGAGCAGGAAGGACTGAGAAGACGTCGGCTGGCGGGGAGTGGGATCCCCGCCAGCAAAAGTAAAGGTAGGCAGCGGCGGGGGCGGGTTCGCTGGGAGGGGGGGTCCTGGGGTGAATCTGTGGGGGCCCCGGCCCCCTCAGGCCCCACGTAGCTACGCCACTGATGTGTAGTAGGTATAATTGGGGGGAACTTAGAAAGGGAGAGAGAGAGAGTCAGGTAATTAGGCTGGTGGTAGTCCCGGAAGGGCAAGCGGTAAGCCCGCGTCGGGCTTGCTGCCACTCTATAAAAGGGCCCCCTAATTACTAATTAATGTAAACTGCAAAAATAATTTGGAATTGGTGCTCTTGTCTTCACTCCCAGTCCTTGAGGGTCATCAATGGGTCAGGGTTTTCAGGACATCCCTAATGAATATGCATGAAGGAGATTTGCTTGCCTACTACCTCCGTTGTGTGCAAATCTCTCTTACGCATATTCCTTGCGGATATCCTGAAAATCTGATCTACTGGCAGGAGTGAAGACCAAGAGTGTAGAGAAGCAAAACAAAATTGGAATCATGCATCGGTCTTTCTCTCTGTCTTGTAAGTATTATACGATTATATGTTCAGCTACTGAAGCATGGTCACATGTGCCTTTAGGGATACAGAATTTAAATGTGAAAATTATATGAAAAAATGAATTTTCTGGGTTTAACAAATTCCTATCTTGAAATTTAAAATGACAAATGAATCAAGCAATTTTCCTTGTACAGCCTGGAACCTTTACAGTTCCTAGGTCTCTCATTTTATTTAACTAAGAACATTTGTTCACAGGTAACAAAATGAAGTAAAACTGACAAATGTTAACTGACAAGCAGCTGCTATGTGTTAGAAATGATATACAGCTGCTCCCAAATTAGGTGCAGTCCTGTTCAGCCAGGCAAGGCACTTGTGAAAATGAGATGATATTGAAACACATTAAAAAAAAATGCTTTGTAAGATGCAAAACGAAATTGATCTTTTCATCTTTTAAAGTAATGCAGTTTAAGTGTTCATACTCTGACATTCTATTCTATTCTATATCTCTATTGAACTAGCACATCAGCTCTCTTTTTGTCTTTTGGGGAAATTTTGGAGCCCTTTTACTAAGCCGCGTAAGCGCCTACATGCGCCCAGGACTCTTTAGCCTGGAGAAAAGGCGGCTGAGGTGTGATATGATAGAGGTCTACAAAATAATGAGTGGGGTAGAGCAGACAGATGTGAAGCGTTTGTTTACGCTTGCTAACAATAAATAGAACCAGGGGACACAAGATGAAATTAGAATGTGGTAGGTTTAAAACGAATCGGAGAAAGGTTTTCTTTACTCAGCGCGTGGTTAGACTCTGGAACTCATTGCCGGAGAAGGTAGTGACGGCAGCTGGCCTTGCTGAGTTCAAAGGGGGTCTGGACAGATTCCTGAAGGAAAAGTCCATTGATTGTTATTATATTTGGGGGGGTTTTGCCAGGTTCTTGGGGCCTGGATTGGCCGCTGTCGGAGACAGCGTGCTGGGCTTGTTGGACCTTTGGTCTTTTCCCAGCGTGGCAGTGCTTATGTACTTATGTACTAATGTGCACCAATTCCGAGTTACCGCCCGGGTAGCGCATGGCCCTTGCGGTAATTTCATTTTTGGTGCGCTTCCGCTACGCACGTTCCAAAGATATTTTTTTATTTTCTGGCGCACACCAGTTACGCACGTCAAGTGGCATTTGACGCGAGTAGGTCATTACCGCCCGGTTACCGCATGAGACTTTATCAGCAGGTCAATGGCTGGCGATAAGGTCTCAGACCCAAAATGGACTCGCGGCAATTTTCATTTTGCCTCGCGTCCAGTTTCGGCAAAAATTTTAAAAAGGCATTTTTTTTTACAGATGCGCTAAAAAATGATTCTGCGAGCGCCCAAAACACGTATCTACACTACCGCACCTTAGTAAAAGGATCCCTTATATTGCTGAGGTACAATCCTGGGCCTTATTGAAGCAGACAGATGTTCCTGCACAGCACTTGTACCCTACAGGACCATTAAAAGAATTTCTGTTTTCCGTGTACACCAATTTTATTTTGATTGTTTTACTGTCTCCTTACAAAGGTAAAATGAAGAAATTGTATTTTGTGTCTCTTTTTAATATAGAGGATATTGCTGGACACCACATGGGAAAGGGAAAATATTGAACCTTCTGCTTATAAATAGAGGAAACATTTCTCTGACCTCATGTGCAACTTTCTTTAAATCAGTCACCTTACTTTCTAACTCTTCCTACTTTCTTTACCCTTCTATATGTTACATCTTTGCTTTACCCTTCGCTTTCTCCTATAATGATCTATTTTGTATTGTGTTGACATTGTAAATAGTATACCATCCTGCTTATTTTCGAAAGGAGAAAAACGCCCATTTTCGGGAGATGGGCGTCCGTTTCCCGTGGGCAGCCAAATCGGTATAATCAAAAGCCGATTTTAGTTGTCTTCAACTGAACTCCGTCGCGGGAACGAATAAAGTTGATGGGGGCGTGCCGGAGGCGTGGTGAAGACGGGACTGGGGCGTGGTTATCGGTCGAGCAGAGATGGGCGCGCTCTGCCGATAATGCAAAAAAGAAAGGCGTTTTTAGCGAGAATTTAGGACACTTTTTTTTACCCTTTTTTCTCACGAACAGGTCCCAAAAAAGTGCCCTAAATGACCAGATGACCACCGGAGGGAATCGAGGATGACCTTCCCTTACTCCCCCAGTGGTCACTAACCCCCTCCCACCATAAAAAACAAGTTTAAAAATACTTTTTTGCCAGCCTCAAATGCCATACTCAGTTCCATCGCAGCAGTATACAGGTCCCAGGAGCAGTTGTAGTGGGTGCAGTGTACTTCAGGCAGGCAGACCTGGGGGGGGGGGGGGGGGGAGCTCAGCACTCAAGGTAAGAAAGCTGTGCACCTGGGAGCAATTTGTGAAGTCCACTGCAGTGTCCCCTAGGGTGCCCGGTTGATGTCCTGGCATATGAGGGGGGCCAGTGCAGTACAAATGCTGGCTCCTCCCACAACCAAAGGGCTTGGATTTGGCGGGTTTTGACATAGACGTCTTTCCATTATCGGCGAAAACCGAGGTCGCCCATCTCTAAGGTCGGCGATCTCAACATTTAGGTTGACCATCTCTAAGGTCGACCCAAACGTTGAGATTTGGCCATCCCCGACCGTATTATTGAAACGAAAGATGGATGCCCATCTTGTTCCGATAATGCGGGTTTCCCCGCTCATTCGCGGCGCCATCCTTAGAGATGGGTGCCTTTATAGATGGGCGCCCCCGTTCGATTATGCCCCTCCACGTTACTTAGACCCAATGTATTAACAATTTGACTTAACCTCAAGCAACATGAAAGGTTGAGTATATATTATACTTTCACAATTTACTGCAGCTCTGGATGTTTATATCTAAGTATAGGTGAAAAGATCATTTCAGATCAACTTTTCTCTTTGGACTGTTTAAACAATTATATATAAGATACATTGTACATCTCACAGCATACTGGAAAAATGCAATTTACAAGAGCAATGAAATTGTAGTCGCCCGTAGTTAAAGATTATTACTGCCTTGAATATCCCTTAGCCGCGATAAATCACATTCTTACAGCTGCATAGCCAAATAGTGGAACATCGTGTTTAATGCCCTTTTAACCTAGGGATACATTAATAAACTTTAGGTTGTGTTTCCTAGACTGAAGACAGCCAATGATCCATGAATATAATGGGTATGCTTTAGCTGTCAAAATTTCATTTATTTCCAGTTTTCTTAAGGCAATGAAAACCTTTCCTACATCTCATTACAGTACTTTCCTATAGTAGAAAATTACCTTATATATCCTTTTGCTTATGAACACATAGGTAGAAGTACGCTAGAGATGCTATTATGTCAGTAAATTTAATAAGCATTAATATACTGTAAATATGTTTCAGATGCACCTGTAATTGTTCTGGAAACAGAGAAACAGAACATGCCAGTAGATAAAGAACATACGGCCCATCTAGCTACTAGGCTTACGCAGCGCTGTACAATTTAACATAGAAGGACAGTCCCTGCTCAAAGGAGCTTACAATCTAAAGGACAAATGTACAGTCAGTCAAATAGGGGCAGTCTAGATTTCCTGAAAGGTATAAAGGTTAGGTGCCGAAAGCAACCTTGAAGAGGTGGGCTTTGAGCAAGGATTTGAAGATGGGTAGGGAGGGGGCTTGGCGTAAGGGCTCAGGAAGTTTATTCCAAGCATAGGGTGAGGCGAGGCAGAATGAGCGGAGCCTGGAGTTGGCGGTGGTGGAGAAGGGTACTGAGAGGAGGGATTTGTCCTGTGAGCGGAGGTTATGGGCGGGAACGTAAGGGGAAATGAGGGTAGAGAGGTAATGAGGGGCAGCAGACTGAGTGCATTTGTAGGTAAGAAGGAGAAGCTTGAATTGAATGCGGTATCTGATTGGAAGCCAGTGAAGTGACCTGAGGAGAGGGGTGATATGAGTATATCGGTTCAGGCGGAATATAAGACGTGCAGCAGAGTTCTGAACAGATTGAAGGGGGGATAGATGGCTAAGTGGGAGGCCAGTAAGGAGTAGATTGCAGTAGTCAAGGCGAGAGGTAATGAGAGCATGGACGAGAGTACGGGTGGTGTGCTCAGAGAGGAAAGGGCGAATTTTGCTGATGTTAAAGAGAAAGAAGCGACAGGTCTTGGCTATCTGCTGGATATGCGCAGAGAAGGAGACAGAAATCCTCTCTGCTTACCCCATGCCTTCTTATGTCACTTACCAGTGGGTAAGAGGTGTCCTCCAGTGAATTGAGGGGCAGCTATACTCACCTCTGTGGTTTCTAATACCATTTCAAAATAGCACTAGACAGAGTTATTTTCCATTGCTCCTTAACTGGGTTTTCTTGTATGTGTAGACTTATAAAATTACCAGTAAGAAAGGCCCATTTCTGAGGCCAATGAAACGGGCGCTAGCAAGGCGCTTTGGTTACCATCCCCCCCTCCCCTTGTTGGTGGACTTACCCTCCATGCTTGAGGATGGTCGTGGTCGCCTCGCTGCGCCTCGCCCCGCGACGTACAGAGTGGCTGGCTGGCTCCCTCGCTGCGTGTGACCTACAGCCTGCCTGCCTCACACTCCCTCCGTTCGTCATCACGTAGTAGATCGATGTATGCCCCGCCCTCGCATCAAACGTGATGATGTCGAGGGCGGAGCGATGCGATTGGTCAAGTGTCATTGCTCCGCCCTCGACGCCATCACGTTTGACGCGAGGGCGAGGCAAACAGTAATGGGGATAAATTCCAATCTATGCCGCCTCACAAACCGGAAGTTGCAGCTTCATTAGAACGTTGAGGTAGCGAATTATGTGCGGAAGGGGCGTGGCTGAGGGCGGGTCTATCAGTGAGAGTGAGTGGTGCCTGAGTGACAGTGAGTGGTGAGTGCTCCAGTGTTTCCCTGCCACAGAGTGAGCTTCAGAATGTTTGAGGTGAGAATTATTTATATAGATAATGATAAAAGGTAATGCATTTGTTATACCGCCTTTCTGTGGTACAACCAAAGTGATTTACATATTACATACAGGTACCCTATTCCCACTAGGGGTGGCCTAGTGGTTAGGGTGGTGGACTCTGGTCCTGCGGAACTGAGGAACTGAGTTTGATTCCCACTTCAGGCACAGGCAGCTCCTTGTGACTCTGGGCAAGTCACTTAACCCTCCATTGCCCCATGTAAGCCGCATTGAGCCTGCCATGAGTGGGAAAGCGCAGGGTACAAATGTAACAAAAATAAAATAGATACTATTGGAGATTTTACATGGAATGTTGCTACTATTGGAGATTCTACATGGAATGTTGCTATTCCACTAGCAACATTCCATGTAGAAGGCTGCGCAGGCTTCTGTTTCTGTGAGTCTGACGTCCTGCACATATGTGCAGGACGTCAGACTCACAGAAGCAGAAGTCTGTGCGGCCACATTGGTCCTGGGGAACTGAGGAACTGAGTTCGATTCCCACTTCAGGCACAGGCAGCTCCTTGTGACTCTGGGCAAGTCACTTAACCCTCCATTGCCCCATGTAAGCCGCATTGAGCCTGCCATGAGTAGGAAAGCGCAGGGTACAAATGTAACAAAAATAAAATAGATACTATTGGAGATTCTACATGGAATGTTGCTACTATTGGAGATTCTACATGGAATGTTGCTATTCCACTAGCAACATTCCATGTAGAAGGCTGCGCAGGCTTCTGTTTCTGTGAGTCTGATGTGCAGGACGTCAGACTCGCAGAAGCCTGCGTGGCCACAGTGGTGATCTGCAAGGGCCGACTTCTACATGGAATGTTGCTAGTGGAATAGCAACATTCCATGTAGAATCTCAAATAGTAGCAACAGTGGAGGAGTGGCCTAGTGGTTAGGGTGGTGGACTTTGGTCCTGGGGAACTGAGGAACTGAGTTCGATTCCCACTTCAGGCACAGGCAGCTCCTTGTGACTCTGGGCAAGTCACTTAACCCTCCATTGCCGCATTGAGCCTGCCATGAGTGGGAAAGCGTGGGGTACAAATATAACTAAAATAAATAAATACCCATCCACCGTGTTCACTGTCACGATCACCAATTCGAAATCTATGGCAAATGTCTTACCAACGTAGATGGGGGGGAGGGGGGCTTTTTTCATGTGTTTAGTAAGTTATTCACTTCTCTTCTTCTAAGTTACTCACTTGTCTTGTTTTATGATTTCTTTTGTGGTTAGTTGAATACTAACCCAGATTTCAGTTGGACCAGGGCACTCAAAGGAAGAAAGAAAACCTTAAAAACCAAAGACTGATGGACCGGGCATTTACTATTAATACATATGTTAGTAGCAAAGAATTTGAGAATGACTGAAATTATGACATTAAAATGTTTAATTGCAGTTCATTCAGCAGTTAACAGTTGTTATAACACAATAACGACTATTGTGCTAAATATATAAAACATATGAGCCTGGAATGAGATGGATCATGTTGTCAAGGAAAGATTTGAGAACTGTGAGTCTCATCTAGGAAACAACCGATGCTTCAGATCTCATCACCTTAAACAATTGTTTCCAACACTTAATCAGTGCTTGCAACTGCAGGCCATTTAATCTTTCTTTTAAAAATAAAAGAGGATCTGGAAATACAATATGTTTTCCAAAACTTTTAAAGTGCCTGTATGGTTTCACAAAGGTCTCCATAAAGAATCGCTCCGTAGTTCCACCTCGGTAAAAATGACTGATTTGGAAATACACAGCGATTCCCAAAGTGAATCGCATGCAAATCAGCTGCTCGCAAAAGGGGGGGGGGGGGGGGAAGCCAGTCGGTCAGGTGAGCATGCGCAGAACAATCTTTGGTCTGTTTTGAAGAGCCTGATCCCGCTTCTTGGTTGTGTTTTTCACGTGGGACTTTGGGGTTCTTTCCGTTGCTGTGGTTCTTTTTTCTAAAATATTTTCATGCATCCTATTGATAAACAGAGTGCATTAAAAACAAAAGCAAAGAAGGTCATTTTCGAAAAAATCACTGTGTGGCATTTGCATATATAAATTTGCATCTGTAAACAGCAGTATTAGAACATCTCTATTTATATGTTTTGATACACAGCATGCAATTGCAAAGAAGGCATGTTGTACGTGTGGTTAGGGTGTGTGTACTTATGATATTGAAAAATCCCTGGAGGTTGATGTTATACCTGATTTGATGCAGGCATAAGGGAAGTGAAATGGGACTTGATATACTGCCTTTCTGAGGTTTTTGCAACTACATTCAAAGCGGTTTACATATATTCAGGTACTTATTTTGTACCAGGGGCAATGGAGGGTTAAGTGACTTGCCCAGAGTCACAAGGAGCTGCAGTGGGAATCAAACTCAGTTCCCCAGGATCAAGGTCCGCTGCACTAACCACTAGGCTACTCCTCCACTAGCAACATTCCATGTAGAAGCCTGCCCTTGCAGATCAGCAATGCGGCCGCGCAGGCTTCTGTTTCTGTGAGTCTGACGTGCTGCACATACGTGCAGGACGTCAGACTCACAGAAACAGAAGCCTGCGCAGCCCGCTACTGGAATAGCAACATTCCATGTAGAATCTCCAATAGTAGCAACAGAATCTCAACATTCCATGTAGAATCTCCAATAGGGAAAGGGAAATTGGACTTGATATACTGCCTTTCTGTGGTATTTTGCAACTAAATTCAAAGCGGTTTACATATATTCAGGTACTTATTTTGTACCAGGGGCAATGGAGGGTTAAGTGACTTGCCCAGAGTCACAAGGAGCTGCAGTGGGAATCAAACTCAGTTCTCAGTAACCACTAGGCTACTCCTCCACTTTTAATTAACTGCTCATTTGGACGTGGAGTTTGCACTAATAACAGGGGAGGCAGCTGTTCTTACCGCTCTGGTATTTAAAACCACCTCAGCATTTTTTAAATAACGTTTTCTGCACATGTCCTCAATTAGCTCTTCCTGGATGTTCAATTTTGTAACATTTGGCACTTGGAAATACCAACACGCATACAGGTTGGGCATAAAATTGGCACTTACACATTGTTACCCCAAGAAATGTTGTTCTTTATCATAATAAGTTCCTTTCTAAGAGGTACTTTTACAGAGTGACGCTAAGCCCAAGGCAGGCTTACTGCTCACTCTTCCGGGACTACCGGTGGCCCAACTTGACCGCTGGCGGTAGTCCCGCCCCGAGCACGCGCCATTTCCTGGGGAAAAAGACACCCCCCCCCCCCCCCGGAAATGGCTTGCATGGGCGATAAATCCATTTATAGTCCTAACCTCTTAAGCTTTTCCTCATATTCAGCACCAGCTGGTTTCTGGAAATATCCAGTTTCTTTTTAACTATGGTGGCCGGCATTTTACCTAAACACAGAGCAGCATGTTTAAATATCAGATGAAATCTAACGTCTTTTTCTTTTGAATTTTGTTTTCCATCTTGGATAAAATAGAGACAGACTTTCCTTCTTCCTCAATCTTTTCATCAACGTCCTTAGCTGGGTGACCCTTGCTGCAGTGTTTGACAAAAATACCAGAGGGAGGGAAAAGTCTTGACCAGAATTAAGTTATTGAATAATTTGTGGTTCAAATCCATCCATAAGAGTATTCTTGAGACCCATCTTCATTTTTATATGGGTCACGTGGTTCGTAATTTCAGCGACTTCCTTTGCAACTTAAAATATCTTCATATAGGTCCACCAAGTTTTTATGTTGTATTCCACTTTGTTCTTGTTCATATATGTAAAAGTAGATTGTACGTATATAAATTAAATTTAAACTTCCACATAGAATTCATGAGTTTCCTCAAGCTGCCAAACATGATTCCCTATAGGTCTTCACACTGAATACAGTGAAGGAGATAAACAAAAGTGAAAAGTCAATATCAATTGATAAAAAGTCTATTATCAAAACAACCGGACTCAACACGACCCTGGTCAAAAAGTCAAGCTTTCACCTGCTTCCTGAAGTAGAGATAGTCTTGTGTTAAGCGGAGCCTTTGAGGCAGAGCGTGGGGGCTACTCCGGAGAAGGCTCGCTTGCGGCTATCACATCGTGTGATGTCCTTTGGAGAGGATGTGGTTAGGGATACCCCTTTGGAGGATAGATAGATAGATAGATAGATAGATAGATAGATAGATAGATAGATAGATAGATAGATAGAATAACTATATATCTTCCCATTAATCTCCATTTTGGATAGTTATATGAAATTTCTGTTCACTTTAAAGTCAATTCTAAATCTGGGGTAAAAGGTCAGTGTATCTTAATTTGTTTTTAAGTGAATATATGTTTTCAAGTGAACCCCTAGGAGTTTTTGAACGTTAAGGTGGTATATCAACTAGAAGAATAAATAAAATTATAATAAAAACAATAGATTACAGCCTCCATCCTGACACACATGGAGTAAATTTGAACTTGAATCAGCACACCAAAATCGGAGCCAACTATACTGATTCTCCACCTAGCCCAGTATATAAATATGGACGAAGCTGACTGACAATTCAGATCCTCACCTGATATCTAACTGCTGTCAGGCTGATGCCAAACGTCATGAGGTAGATGGAAAAACCATGATTAAAAGAGGTCTTCCTGTTCAACCTCCTTTCTCCACTCAATAAACTAGTCAAATCTGAGGCAGCTCGCTCTGAAAGTCTGTGGAAACTCACTTAAAGTATGAAGCACATTATGCAGGTTGAATTCCAGTCTGTTCAGAACAGGATCAAACCGGCCTCGGGAGACACCAGACCAGTCTGATTTTCGGGATATCCACAGTGAACATGCGTAAGAGCAATTTATATGCATTGCTTCCATTGTATGTAAATTTATCTCTTGTATATTGATTGTGTGCTTTAGAAAATTAGGTGTCCTTTTACAAAGCTACGCTAAAAAGAGAACTTAGAGTACCCTTAAGTGGGTCTTTCCTACATGCTAAGGCCATTTTTACGCATCAGTAAAATGGTCGGTTTTTCTAATATTTAAAAGCAGAACAGAAGATCAAAACTCCATAACACTCAGTATGGCACAGGAAACAGTGGAGATTACCAACAAAACACAAAGCACAAAGTTATCAATGGTGAACGTCTTCAATCAATCTGTGAATACCCAAACTGAACCAGCGTTTTTCGTTAATGCATAGACAGTGGTGTAGTTTGGGTATTCACAGACTGATTGATTGCCGACTGACCCCTTATTCACAGATAGCTTGTCTGGATTCTTCAACAATTTTGAGGACCAATATTATTTGTTGATGTATATGGTTCTAGACTCCTGTTGCAGGCCATTCAGCCGAAATACAGCCCGTGTCGACAATTATCAAAGCTACTCTTGCACCACTGATAACTTTGGGCCCTGTTTATTAAGTCACGTTGTAGGCGCACAAACGTTTTAGCGCGTGCTAAAAATCAGTGCACGCTCACGGTAGAGACACCCATTATGTTTCTAGGGGTGTCTCTATTGTTAATGTACGCAGTGGCGTAGGAAGGGGGCGGTGGGGTGGTCTGCCCCGGGTGCACGCGCTGGGGGGGGTGTCGGCTCGCTTGTTCCCTGCTCTTTCTGCCCCGGAACAGGTTACTTCCTGTTCCGGGGCAGAGAAAGCAGGGAAGCAGCAGAGCCGACGCAGCTCCCAGTGACGTGCACTGGGGGCGGATTGGCCCTCCCGCCTGCCCCCCGCTGAAAGGTAGGGTGCGTTTCGGGGGGGGGGGGAGTGCTCTGGAGGGGGGGCGCCGTGCCCTGCACCCGGGGGGGTGCGCAGCAGCGACCCTCCCCGGGTGTCGGGCACCCTCACTACGGCACTGAATGTACGTCTAGTAGCGCTATAGAAATGATAAGTAGTAGTAGTAGTAAAACGTTTGCACGTCTACAACTTGGCTTAGTAAACAGGGCCCTTCGTGTTTTGTTGGTCGTCTCCACTGTGTCCTGTGCCACACACTAATGTTGACATTAGCGCGTGGGCATTTTGAAAGACTAGTGCATGAGCCCTTAACGCACTTATTTTGTAGGCAGTAGAGGCTCACGTGCTAATCAATTAGCGTGCAGTAATGCAAATGTGCTAACATATTACAACAGAAATGCCCAATCTCCACCTTTCCCCAGATATGCCCCCTCGGCAAAAAAAATTCAAAAATGTTTTTAGCACCTGGGTAGTACACGCAAATTTTGAACTTACTGTGGGACACCTGAGCTCTTTTAAGCTGCTTAAGCACACGCTAGTGCTAATTGCAGCTTGACTAAAGGGCTTCTTATAAGCTGGGTTAGAGTTGTCTTGACGCAGTTGTCAAAAGTCCGACAAACAGTGAATCGGGGTCAACTCTGTTTAATTAATTCTTAACAATTTCTCTAAGTCACTGATAAACCACAGGATTTGTTATAAAATATCACCATAGTCACAAAATCAGATTGATGAAATCACGAACACAGTACCGTAGCATATAGTCATAAAGTCAGCTCCGGACAATATGCGATGAGAACAATCCACTTATGCAACTTCAGTGTCGTTATGCTCATATTAGCCCTCTCCTCAAGTCACTTCACTGGCTTCCTATCCGTTTCCTCTTACAGTTCAACTCCTCTTATTGACTTATAAGTGCATTCATTCTGCAGCTCCTCAGTACCTCTCCACTCTCATCTCTCCCTACACTCCTCCCCGGGAACTGCGTTCACTGGTTAAATCTCTCTTATCTCTCTTATCTGCACCCTTCTCCTCCACTGCTAACTCCAGACTCCTTTTATCTTGCTGCACCATATGCCTGGAATAGACTTCCTGAGCCGGTACGTCAAGCTCCATCTCTGGCCGTCTTCAAACCTAAGCTAAAAGCCCACCTTTTTGATGCTGCTTTTAACTCCTAACCCTTATTCACTTCTTCAGAACCCTTATTTTATCATCCTCACGTTAATTTTATTTATTTATTTATTTGTTGCATTTGTACCCCACATTTGCCCACCTATTTGCAGGCTCAATGTGGCTTACATAGTACCGTCAAAGGCATTTGGCCAGTCGGTGGTTAACAAATACAATGTTGTATAATAGTGATCGTATGAGGTATAAGTGGATGGTCAGAATGGATGAAGATTGCGTGTTGTCCTATTCGATCAGTCATGCTGTGTTGGGAGGTGAAGAGGGTTAATATTCCCTTATCTCTTGTTTGTCCTGTTTGTCTGTCCTAATTAGATTGTAAGCTCTGTCGAGCAGGGACTGTCTCTTCATGTTCAAGTGTAAAGCGCTGCGTAAGTCTAGTAGCGCTATAGAAATGATAAGTAGTAGTAGTAAGTAGTACTTTCATACCGAGGGATCTAATAACATTTGGAAATGCATTCAGTGAGGTCCAGGTCTGATTCTGCATGCAGGTTATCCTCTGTCGCCTGACAGGCCTGTGCTTCATTCTGAATGTTTAATTGTGAGTTGCTATGGGAAACTCACTGTTTACTTTATTGAAGCTAATGGGGCTTCAGTGGATTACAGGGAAAATGTGCCAAAAAAAAAAAAGCAGGACTAGGTGTGGATTGCCAATTGCCAGGTGTCAGCAGGCTAAATAGAACCCTGTTATGTGTTTTCACTAAGGAGTCCTTTTACTGAGTTGCTCCGAAAAATGGCCTGCGCTGATGTAGACGCGTGTATTGGACGCTCGCAGGTCCATTTTTCAACGCACCTGCAAAAAAGGCCTTTTTTTATGGCCAAAAAAATGGATGTGTGGCAAAATAAGAATTGGCTTGCGTCCATTTTGGGCCTGAGACCTTACCGCCACCCATTGACCTAGCGGTAAGGTCTCACGCTTGAACCCGGGCGGTAATGGTCTACGTGTGTACAGTGTCAACTGCCGCCCAGTTACCGCCACATGCCCGGAAAAGTTTCGGCGCGCTTAGTGGACGCGAGTAAAAAAAATGAAATTACTGCCCGGGCCAGGCGGTAGCCGGGCGGTAATTTAAAATTGATGCACATAGGCACATACACAGCTTAGTAAAAGGGCCCCTAAAAATGCTTTCTTTTTCCTAAATTATTGGTATGTGCACAATTTTGAACCAAACGTGAGGGAAGTTGCATATTTATTCGTACATTTTGCCCTTTTTTAAAAATATAAATGGGAATGTGTGTTCACTTTCACCTCCTACTCTTCCCATTGTCATGTCTTTTTTTTTTACTCAGAGATCACATTTCCAATGCTGGGACACTTTCATTTAATTCAAATTATTGTTTTATAAGAAAATTATTATACTGTAGACCATAGGAGCCAACTTTTCAAAATGATTGGGGGTGCTGAATTTTTTTTTTTTTTACAGGTGGTGCATTCCCCCTCCCTCTCCCCTCCCCCTCCCCTCACTCTCCCCCTCCCCTGTCCCCCTCCCTCGTTCTCCCTCCCTCCCTCCGAGTTCCAGGGTCCCTCCTCCCTCCCTCCCTCCCAGTTCCAGGGTCCCCCCTCCCTCCAAATTTTAATAGTCATCTATCTTACCTCGTCGGGGTTAGAGCGGCAGCAGCGTTAACAAGCATGCAGGCTTGGCTCAGTGCTTAGTTGTTTTCCCTTCTCTCTCTCTCAGCTCTGGCCCCGCCCTTGCGGAAACAGGAAATGAGGGCGGGACCAGAGCTGAGAGAGACAGAGAAGGGAAAACAACTAAGCACCGAGCCGAGCCTGCATGCTTTTTACTGCTGCTGCTGCCCTAACCCTGACGAGGTAAAATAGATGACTTTTAAAATTCAGTGTGAGAGGGCCTGGAACTCGAAGGGAGGAGGGAGGGAACGAACTTCCGGTGGGTGAACGAACTTCCGGTAGGTGAAATATTGGGGGTGCTCGAGCACCCACAGCACCCACGGAGTTGGCGCCTATGCTGTAGACGAAATCCAATCTCTTAGGAGACGTTTTACCTACTTGAAGTAAAAAGGGGTCTTAGCATGTCCTTACGCAGGTCAGTCCCGAATGCTAAGGCCATTTTTACTGCTGGGGAAGAATGAATGATCTTTCTTTCTTTCTTTCTTTCTTTCTTTCTTTCTTTCTTTCTTTCTTTCTTTCTTTCTTCTTTCTTTCTTTCTTTCTTTCTTTCTTTCTTTCTTTCTTCCTTGTGGCCATGCACTTATTTTGGCAGTAGTGCATGGACATTAGCAGATGAGCCCCCAATTTCCACCTGTTATGTAGGCAGCTGGGGCTCAGACCAGGGGCGTAGCCAGACAACAGATTTTGGGTGGGCCTGGGCAAGAAGTGGGTGGGCACCAAGTGTTCTCCCTCCCCCCCCCACCACGAAAAAAATATTTCAGCTGGCGGGAAAACACTTCTTTCCACCTTGGCAGTCTGCAGCAGGCTTACGCTGAAAACTGAGCATGTGCAGGTGCCAGTATCATGGAGAGTAGCGTTTTCGTTACCATCAGGGGGAAGTCTTCAGCTGGCGGCGCTTGGGATCCCCACCAGCTATTGCTAAACATGTGCTACTGATGGGTGGGCCTGAGCCCTAAATGGGTGGGCCCCAGCCCACCCAGGCCCACCTGTGGCTACGCCACTGGCTCAGACGCTAACCAGGTGCTAATTGGTTAGCATGTGGCAATGTAGCTGCACTACCAGATTAGTGCAGAACACGCCCACTCTCCGCCCCCAAACCTGCCCCAGCACTAAAGAAGTTAATTAAAATTTTTAGTACGCAGAGATGCAAAAATTACCATGGGATGCCTGAGCGCCCCCCCCCCCCCCCCCGCGGTAAACACCTTTTTTGGTGTAGTAAGCACGGTCTGAGGATTTCTATTTATAGAACAGAATAGTTGGTTATATGCATAAGGGGCCCTTTTACAGAGCAGCGGTAAGCCCAATATAGGCTTACCACTCACTCTTTCGGCACTGCCGCTGGCCCAACATGGCCGCCGGCGGTAGTCCCATCCTAAGCGCGTGCCATTTCCAGGGGAAAAAGGAATCCCCTGGAAATGGCTTGCATGGCAGTAACCCAGAGGTAATCGAGCATCGCCGCTCGCTGCCCAGTTACTGCCGGGTTAGCACGGGAACCCTTATCGCCACCTCGATGGGTGGTGGTGGTAAGGGCTCCTTGTCGCATGGCCATGTGTTATGAGCTCTCTTACAGCATGGCTATGTGTGCTGGGGGGGGGGGGGGTTCTTAGCTGCTACGGTATAAAGGGCCTTGGTGTGTGGGAAAGAGGGCCCCGCCACCAGCACTGGGCACTTTTTCCCGCTGCTTGGTAAAAGGGTCCCTAAGTTAATTGGCTAATTAGATGCTAATTAGTGCAAACAACCAATAATCACTGATAATTGGAGTACATTGGCACTAATTTACATCTAAAACTTATACCCAAATAAATCAAATGATCTACGCAAACAATAAACAAGTGAATATCTATTTATCAAGAAGGAAAAGCCTCAAGGCGCTCCAGACCCGTCGGTCTAATGAACTGCTGGCGATCAAAATGACCTGTACCTCCTCACTGGCTAAAAAACCTTCTAGTGTTTAGACAAAATTCAAAAAAGATGTCCAAAAGAATGTGTTTGTTTCAAACAGATACACACTTATAACTTCTAGCTTTGTCGTACAATTCAAAATGTACTTGCTTGTTGTATAGAGGATACTAATTTACATCTATGCCTGTAGCAACACATATTTGCTATTCTAGAAACATAGTAACATAGTAGATGACGGCAGAAAAAGACCTGTACAGTCCACCCAGTCTGCCCAACAAGATAAACTCACATGAGCCATTTTTTGTGTATACCTTACCTTGATTTGTACCTGTCTTTTTCAGGGCACAGACTGTATAAGTCTGCCCAGCACTATCCCTGCCTCCCAACCACCAGCTCCGCCTCCCACCACCGGCTCTGGCACAGACCGTATAAGTCTTCCCAGCACTATCCCCGCCTCCCAACCACCCTCCCCGCCTCCCACCACCGGCTCTGGCACAGACCATATAAGTCTGCTCAGCACTATCCCCACCTCCCAACCACCAGCCCTGCCTCCCACCACCGGCTAAGCTATAGCATGTAACTGCAAGGGGGTGTGGTCATGGGTGGGCAAGGGCAGGTCAGGGGTGAGCACAGCACTTACACACTAAGAAGTCCTTTTAGTAAGCTGCGGTAGGGATAACGTGTGAGTAGCACAAGCCAAAATGACACTACCGCCTGGGTAGCTCAGGCACCCAGCGGTAATTTTGAAGTTGGTGTGCGCTGTTTCCCATGGTTGAAAATATCTTTCTAATTTCTAGCATGGGGGCGTTCATGGAAGAATTAACCAGTGTAGCAAGTAGCGCGTGAGCCCTTACTGCTAGGTCTATGGATGGCGTAAAGGGCTCAGACAGTACTAGTATTCTATAACAGCAATTAAGCACATAATTGCCAGAATAGATTCACAATTAGAGCGCACCATCCTAGCATCTAAATTTCATTGACCTTTTCAGCATTGTCCTCTATGGGTGAAACCAATGCAAAACTGCACAGGGAGAATTTTAGATGATGGAGGTGGGAAGTGGTCAGCTTATTCTACAATGAAGGAATTATTATAATATAACTTTAATTACCCAACCTTGCTCTGCTAATCAAATCATCTTGTAGTTTCTGAGGCCTACAGCATTGTAACTCCAGCAACTGAAGTTTGAAAGAACCAAAACCTGCTAAAATGGTTCTGGTCTAGCTGGTGTCTTGGGGGGGGGGGGGGGGGGACCACTAAGGAAGACCAGGAGATCCAGTCTGCACAAGACAATGGCAAAACCTATGTAGAACTGGTAAAGTTAAGCACATCCAGGGCTTTTTTTGAGGGGGTACTTGGGGGTACTGAGTACCGGCACCTTTTCCATCGTCTGCTAAAATTGACCCATGGTCCCCAAGTTTTAATGAAAGAGCTTAAGTTCTACACTCCAATTCTGCCTTTGTCATAGATTCTGTGACTGGTTGCAGGGGGCCTGGCTATTGTGGGATGGGTCCCTCAGTGATCACCCCACCCCTGAAGAGTGGCCTAGCATTTGAGTACCGGCACCTTTTTTGCTAGAAAAAAATGTACTGAGCACATCTAACTTTCTACACCCATAAATGTGTAGAAAAGGTTTAGAAATAAAAACCCTAGAAGCAATAAAATTTTAGAACAAAAAAAAATCATCAAAGTTTCTGAATAAGCACACTGAACGCTGGTTTGGGATAAGAAGTTGCAGCGGATGAGGTAAATGGCAACCATTATTGTGTACATTCCAGTTATCAGTAAGAGGAAGGAAAGAGAAAAAAAAGAAAACTCCCTGACAGTTAAGAGAAAAAGGAAGTCTGGATGAGAAAAAGTGAGGTGTCCCATCCCATGACATTGAAAGATATTTTTTTCCATTAACTCACTAAACTAACAGCTCACAAGGCCTAAAGACGTGATTTTACAAAATGCAGGCATTCCCGCATCATTTATAACCCATAAATAGCAAAAGCAAAGCAAAAACCAGGGGAAAATGAACTTCTTTTGAAAGTATAGTATTTGCAACAGGGATCTGTTACATTCCAGATTGGGATCAGGTAGTTATGAATCATTCTGTTTCTACTTTACGAGAAAAATGACCCCCAAGCTTAACATTTCCAGATGTTACTATTTTGCTGCGTAATAGTCAAAACAGATCTGCAACCCACGCTGAAAACTGGCCAGGTTCCTTGATCGAGTGCATTTTACTATTTCTGAACACATTGTCATAGTCTGGGTGTGCCTTCTACTAAGGTCATAAATATTTTCGTAGGCCTTCACACCACATCAGTCTCCAAGAGCAATGCTAGATTCAAAGCGATATTTTCTTTGGTTTTGTTCTAGGGAAAAAATATATATATAAAAGCAGGTCATCTTTCATTTGAAAGCAGAGCCACGGAAAAATAGTTGGGTGCTAGAATGAGAAATGAAACCAACAAAGGGCAAAATTTAAGAATAGGTCATGCAAATTAGAGATGGTGCGATCTAACCTTGGTAACCGGTGTTTCGCTATCAAATCATCCTTCACGTTGAAGGTTGAGGCTAAGATAATATTTTTTAAACTAAAGGGTATAACATGTCTGTCTACTTTCTACCCCCAATTCATCCTTGCCTTCTCTTATTTTATTAATCACTCTATTGGTAGTGATTGGTCAGGTGAATGAGCTGAAGGCATAAATACCCCGACGCCATTTTAGAGAGCAGGAGTCCCGCGGAAGGAATGAGCAGGACCAGTGGCGTAGCAGGGGGGGCTGCCACCCGGGGCAGTTCCCCGTTGCACCCCCCCCCCCCGGGTGCAGCACGATGACACCCCCCTTCCTCCTTCCCCCGACGACCAGCTCCCGCACCCTACCTTTAAAAAGAATATCGGGAGGCGCAGCGCTTCGCGCCTGCTCGTAAAAGAAATGTGGACCGTCGGGCCTTCTCTCGCTGTCTGTCCCGCCCTTACGGAAATAGGAAGTTGCGTCAGCGGAGGGCGGGACAGATAGAGCGAGGGAAGACCCGACGGTCCACATTTCTTTTACAGGCAGGCGCAAGGCGCTGCGCCTCCCGATATTCTTTTTCAAGGTAGGGTGCGGGAGCTGGTCGTCAGGGGGGGTCGATTCGCTGAGGGGAGGGGAGCTGGCAGGGAGCACCCCCCCCTGAGCTGACACCAGGGGCGGACCGCCCCTCCCGCCCCTCCCCCCCTTGCTACGCCACTGAGCAGGACCCTCACAAGGTAGGCTTCTTTATGCACATTTCACTATAAGGTAGCTCCAAGTGGCCCTCTCTCTGAAACGCTATATTTATACTTTGGTTGTAGGTCAGGTATAGTAGCCGAGGGCACGGCTCCTGAGGAAGCACTTGAGAAACGGAGGCTCTCTGTCGAGCATTCCCGAGCAAACTACAGCCCAGAAAAGTGTATTGATGCATATTATAATATAAATATAAAAAGTCTATGAAAGTAATTAAAGTTAGTAAATGGAGGTTTTCTGACATAATGATTCTGCACCTTGTCCCAATATAGCTGATAATGGTCTGCATAGGATAGGAAGCAGTCTGCTATCCGTGCGATGCAATCCAGGGCGAAATGCAGAGAATCTGAAGTCCTTCCTCCGAAAAGTGAAGAGAGAATCTTATTTGCTTCCCTTATTTTAGCAAGATGAGCTTTGCAGTAACTATTTATTGAAACTGTGGCCTTTATTTCAGAAGCATGAGCCTGTTTTTACAGGAGCCTGCCTGGGAGCAGGTACAGAAGTGTCAGCAGTGGTCAGGAAATAGGGAGGGATACAGGGTGGAGGTAGGGAAGGGGGTATGAATATTGACCATGTGGGGGGGGGGGGATAGAGGGGAAGGGTATCCTGGAGGGGATAGAGACAAAGAGAAGATGCTGTCCATCTGAGGGGGAAAGGAAAGGGAAGGGGAGATGATGGCCATCTGAGGGAGAAAGGGAATGGGAAGATTCCGGCCATCTGGAGTGGGAAAGGGAAAAGGGAGGTGCTGAGCTATGGGATAAGCCTTGAGCTGCTCCTTTAGGATTGCGTAGCTGAGCTGGCCTAGGCAGGGCCGAACAACCTCAGTCCAGGTTTTCAGGATTTCCCCCCAAATATGCAAGAGATCTATTTGCATACGGAGGCAGAGCATGCAAACGAATATCATGCATATTCATTGGAGAAATCCTGTAAACCCAACTGGGTTGCGGCTCTTGAGGACCGAGGTTGCCCTGTCCACCCTGGCCTAGGGCATCACCAAGGCTATCTGATGCCCTAGGCCAAGGTGGACAGGGCAACCTCGGTCCTCCAGGGCCTGGTGAGCACCCAAGAGACCTGAGAAGAAATGATTCGTGTTAGTTCTTTTGAAGGTTTGGATTCGCAAGCAATCCGATTGTGTGTAAAAATGGGCTCTAAAACAAAAGGGCACCCCCACTGTGCCTTCGCACAATGTGGGAAATTTTTGCACTGATTGCATGTGAAATGTTATGTGTATTCAGAGAATGGATCTTAATAGTCCAGGTCTGTGTGGGGAGCTTGCTGATATGCACAGATACCTCATCTAACTTCAAACCTGAACTGATGGGGGTTTACCAGCAACCTCTGGTTTTAATAGAAAAGATGGAGATGGAGATGTGAGGCTGCATAAAGCAATGATGATCATCTATGAGGGTTATAAAGGAGTATGAGAGCATGTGCACTGAATTAGAAGTTAAAAAGCATAATGGGAATCGACTGGTGTGAAAGTTGGATTAAAAACTGGTTGAAGGATAGGAAACAGAGAGTGGGGTTAAATGGGCAGTATTCACAATGGAGAAGGGTAGTTAGTGGGGTTCCTCAGGGGTCTGTGCTAGGACCGCTGCTTTTTAATACAGTGGGGGAAATAAGTATTTGATCCCTTGCTGATTTTGTAAGTTTGCCCACTGACAAAGACATGAGCAGCCCATAATTGAAGGGTAGGTTATTGGTAACAGTGAGAGATAGCACATCACAAATTAAATCCGGAAAATCACATTGTGGAAAGTATATGAATTTATTTGCATTCTGCAGAGGGAAATAAGTATTTGATCCCCCACCAACCAGTAAGAGATCTGGCCCCTACAGACCAGGTAGATGCTCCAAATCAACTCGTTACCTGCATGACAGACAGCTGTCGGCAATGGTCACCTGTATGAAAGACACCTGTCCACAGACTCAGTGAATCAGTCAGACTCTAACCTCTACAAAATGGCCAAGAGCAAGGAGCTGTCTAAGGATGTCAGGGACAAGATCATACACCTGCACAAGGCTGGAATGGGCTACAAAACCATCAGTAAGACGCTGGGCGAGAAGGAGACAACTGTTGGTGCCATAGTAAGAAAATGGAAGAAGTACAAAATGACTGTCAATCGACAAAGATCTGGGGCTCCACGCAAAATCTCACCTCGTGGGGTATCCTTGATCATGAGGAAGGTTAGAAATCAGCCTACAACTACAAGGGGGGAACTTGTCAATGATCTCAAGGCAGCTGGGACCACTGTCACCACGAAAACCATTGGTAACACATTACGACATAACGGATTGCAATCCTGCAGTGCCCGCAAGGTCCCCCTGCTCCGGAAGGCACATGTGACGGCCCGTCTGAAGTTTGCCAGTGAACACCTGGATGATGCCGAGAGTGATTGGGAGAAGGTGCTGTGGTCAGATGAGACAAAAATTGAGCTCTTTGGCATGAACTCAACTCGCCGTGTTTGGAGGAAGAGAAATGCTGCCTATGACCCAAAGAACACCGTCCCCACTGTCAAGCATAGAGGTGGAAATGTTATGTTTTGGGGGTGTTTCTCTGCTAAGGGCACAGGACTACTTCACCGCATCAATGGGAGAATGGATGGGGCCATGTACCGTACAATTCTGAGTGACAACCTCCTTCCCTCCGCCAGGGCCTTAAAAATGGGTCGTGGCTGGGTCTTCCAGCACGACAATGACCCAAAACATACAGCCAAGGCAACAAAGGAGTGGCTCAGGAAGAAGCACATTAGGGTCATGGAGTGGCCTAGCCAGTCACCAGACCTTAATCCCATTGAAAACTTATGGAGGGAGCTGAAG
Source organism: Microcaecilia unicolor (assembly GCF_901765095.1). Taxonomy (NCBI): domain Eukaryota; kingdom Metazoa; phylum Chordata; class Amphibia; order Gymnophiona; family Siphonopidae; genus Microcaecilia; species Microcaecilia unicolor. The sequence goes on from NC_044039.1 coordinate 16,446,390, forward strand.
CTGCGAGTTGCCAAGCGACAGCCCAGAACTCTTAATGATTTAGAGATGATCTGCAAAGAGGAGTGGACCAAAATTCCTCCTGACATGTGTGCAAACCTCATCATCAACTACAGAAGACGTCTGACCGCTGTGCTTGCCAACAAGGGTTTTGCCACCAAGTATTAGGTCTTGTTTGCCAGAGGGATTAAATACTTATTTCCCTCTGCAGAATGCAAATAAATTCATATACTTTCCACAATGTGATTTTCCGGATTTAATTTGTGATGTGCTATCTCTCACTGTTACCAATAACCTACCCTTCAATTATGGGCTGCTCATGTCTTTGTCAGTGGGCAAACTTACAAAATCAGCAAGGGATCAAATACTTATTTCCCCCACTGTATATTTATAAATGATTTAGAGATGGGAGTAACTAGCGAGGTAATTAAATTTGCTGATGACACAAAGTTATTCAAAGTCGTTAAATCGCGACAGGATTGTGAAAAATTACAAGAGGACCTTACGAGACTGGGAGACTGGGCGGCTAAATGGCAGATGACGTTTAATGTGAGCAAGTGCAAGGTGATGCATGTGGGAAAAAAGAACCCGAATTATAGCTACGTCATGCAAGGTTCCTCGTTAGGAGTTACGGACCAAGAAAGGGATCTGGGTGTCGTCGTCGATAACACGCTGAAACCTTCTGCTCAATGTGCTGCTGCGGCTAGGAAAGCGAATAGAATGTTGGGTATTATTAGGAAAGATATGGAAAACAGGTGTGAGGATGTTATAATGCCATTGTATCGCTCCATGGTGCAACCGCACCTTGAGTATTGTGTTCAATTCTGGTCGCCGCATCTCAAGAAAGATATAGTAGAATTGGAAAAGGTGCAGCGAAGGGCGACTAAAATGATAGCGGGGATGGGACGACTTCCCTATGAAGAAAGACTAAGGAGGCTAGGGCTATTCAGCTTGGAGAAGAGACGGCTGAGGGGAGACATGATAGAGGTATATAAAATAATGAGTGGAGTGGAACAGGTGGATATGAAGAGTCTGTTCACGCTTTCCAAAAATACTAGGACTAGGGGGCATGCGATGAAACTACAGTGTAGTAAATTTAAAACAAATCGGAGAAAATTTTTCTTCACCCAACGTGTAATTAAACTCTGGAATTCGTTGCCGGAGAAAGTGGTGAAGGCGGTTAGCTTAGCAGAGTTTAAAAAGGGGTTGGACGGTTTCCTAAAGGACAAGTCCATAAACCGCTACTAAACGGACTTGGAAAACTCCAAAATTCCAGGAATAACATGTATAGAATGTTTGTACGTTTGGGAAGCTTGCCAGGTGCTCTTGGCCTGGATTGGCCGCTGTCGTGGACGGGATGCTGGGCTCGATGGACCCTTGGTCTTTTCCCAGTGTGGCATTACTTATGTACTTATGTACTGGGAAAGGAAAAGAAAGAATGATACAGAAAACAGTTTTCAAAAGCCTGGGTGAACACATGCCAAGGAACCAATACACTGTGAATATTTACCAGTATTCCAGCGGCATATTTAGGTTATGGTTAGCTAAAGGGGCTATTTTGTACGTAAATAAATTTGTTGAAGAATTAGTTTGGTTAAACCCAGGAGCAAATCAGAAGCAGTGATCAACAGATGAACCTAGTACAGACGATCCAGGTTGAATAATTGGTGGAAGAAAGAACAAATCTTGACACCAGTATGGCACACCAAAGACGATGATTTATTGGAGGAACACAGACTGAACACGGTCATGTTTCAACAGGGTATAGTTTTTTTTTTAATTTTGTTTAATTTATTTAATGTTTTCATTTTTAATTGTAGAAACTCTACCCCTGATGCAGACAACTGCCGAAACATGGCAGGTCTGTGTTCATTCAATAAATCATCTTTGGTGTGTCATGCTGATGCCTTCTTTTGTAATTATTCATCTTGGACTGTTCATTCCTGGTCTGTCTGTTGAAGAATTACACTATACTTCAACTTTCTTTTTCATCATATTCATTTTGGAAGCATTTTTTTTTTTATTGGGATTGGATCTTATGAAGATTTATTACCGTTTGTCACTGAGTTGAATTTATGTGATATTACTTTGCGGTCCGTGAAATGTCATTCTCGAAACATCAATTTTTTGGAGTTTTTTTTTTTTAATACAGAGAAATGGATCTTCCCTGACTACCAGTCTATTTGGAAAATTGGTAAAGAGAACTCATTTATTGCAATATGAAAGTTTTCATCCTAAAACTTTAAAAACTAACCTGCCTATTGGGCAGTTCTAATGGTTATGTTGGATGTGTACTTTACTTTACTTTGGGGGGGGGGGGGGGTTTGAGCATATTTAGCTCACACTGAAAATCAGCTGGCGCTAAATGCTGAGGCGCCCGTGGGAATATAATGGGCATTTCTGTGTTTAGCGTCAGCTGATTTTTAGTACGAGCTAAAAATGCTAGTTCAGCTTAGTAAAAGACCCCCTTTATTTGGTTCTTATATCCCACATTATCCAGAGTTTGGTTCAATGTGGCTCACAATAAACAAATTATGGTACAATTACAAAACAGTTACAGTCAATCGTTCTAATAAATACCTAATTGAGGAGATCTTTTACTTAAGCTTAGCTCAAGTTATCTGCAGCAGGGCCCATTTTACTCCTATGGGCCCTGCTGCAGATAACTCAAGCTAAGCTTTAGTAAAATACCCCCTCAATTTGAATAACTAGAAAATAAAACAATTAACAATGCACAATTCTGGATATGGCTAGTCTTGCAAGGAGACAGCAATTAGCCTACATCTAATAAGAAGGCCTTTATTAGATGGAATTTAAGAATGAAGTATTCAGTTATCCGTCGAATGTTTCTTGTCAGGGAGTTCCATTTCTTTGTCTTAAGGTAGAAGAATCCTGTAGCGTGGATGGATTTGTATATTTTATTTATTTATTAGGATTTATTTACTGCCTTTTTGAAGGAATTCACTCAAGGCGGTGTACAGCAAGAATAAGTAATGGTTACCATTTAGGCCAGCTTTCTCTAAGCCTATTTTTGTCTCCCTAGATTAGGTGCCTAGCACTAAAAATCAGTGTTAAGACACCTAAATCTATCCTACTAAAGCGTATTAGCATATTCATATTTTATATAAGCTGTAGTCTGTTCAATGGAGGATAAGAACAGCTGGGCTATGGAACTTTAATGCCTGTTTGGAAACTGCATTTTAAATTAAGCTCTACAAGGATTTATAAATTAACATATATGGTACACTAAAGGGTAGTGAATCTGTTATTACTACTACTACTTATCATTTCTATAGTGTTACTGTATAGTATTCCACTGAGACTTTGGAAGTGAAATAACTAGGTGTCTTTCAAGGTGTTCCTTAGTGGAAGAGTGATAAGGGTGTACGTATAGTCAGGGGCCATGCCATATAATATTTGGAAGACTAGGACCATGATTTTAAAGTAAACTCTGGCTTTTATGGGGAGCCATTGTAGAGCCAGAAGTAATGGTGTGGTCCTATGGTAACGGGACCTTCTAAAGATAAGGCGTGTGGCTGTATTTTGTGCGGTTTGAAGCTTTTTTTTAATAGTTGATCCCTTGCAATCAGCATAAATCCCGTTGCAATAGTCAATTTGGGATAAAATTAGTTACTGGACAAGGATCCAAAATATGGTGGTGGAGACTGAGCTTCTAAGCCTTCTTAATTTCCATACTTCTATTTTTTTATTTTGAAAAAAACTGCTATGATCCGTAACACCTGGATCTAAAATCATGGTGAATTTAGGTGATCGATCACTAACTAGCGCAAGTTATCTGTCACAGGACCTATTTTATTCCTATGGGCTCTGCTGCTGATACATTGCACTAATCTTTAGTAAAAGACCCCCTTAGTTTGTCAATATTGGTGTATTCCACAGCTTCGTGGTATATTTCATGACTCTCCTTGGATTGCCCATACGAGAGGCAAAAATAATATCAATGAGCTGTTATCTTGTAGAAATAATTTAGATGTTAACGATAAGGTTGTGAAGCATTTTGCCATTGATCTTGGTGTTCTACTATATTGGAAGGTCAGTCATGGATGTACTCTAAAACCAGGAACAGTGGCGTAGCCATGGGTGGGCTATGGGTGGGCCAGGGCCCACCCTATTTGGACTCAGGCCCACCCAAAATTTTGGCACTCTTCCTATGGCTGGCAGAGATCCTCAAACCCCACCAGCTGAAGGTTTCCTCCTCTTCAGGCCGCTGGTGCTCTTTCAAACCGCAACTGGCAGAACTTGCCTCGAGCAGACACCAACATCAGCCCCTCTGCACACGCTTAGTTTTCATGCATGCACAGCCTGCTGGCCGTGGCATCAGCTCAAGGAAAGTGCTGCTGGCTGCTGTTAGGAAAAGCGCTGACTGCCTGAGCAGGAGGAAATCTTCAGCTGGCGGGTGTTTTTTTAGATCCGTTCTTGCTCAGGTATTTAATATTTTGGGCTTGCAGGTGGAGGGAGGGAACAAATCAGAGCAGAGGGGGGCTAGGGACGGTGGAGCATGAATTCTGTGGCCACCCACCTTGGACTCAGGCCCACCCAAAATTGGCTGTTTTAAATCTAGATTTGATATTTCTTGTAACTCCAGTTTTCTGATCTGTGCTATTTTATGTCCTTGTGATCTGGGTTATGTGGGATTCCCAAAACAAACAGTTAAATTTCAGCTCAATGAAAATCACTGCAGAGTCAATACTAAAACCTGTCGTTTCTTCCTCTATAACATCACCAAAATTTGCCCTTTCCTTTCTGAGTATGCAACCAGAACCCTCATCTACACTCTTATCACCTCCCGCTGAGTCTACTGCAACTTGCTTCTCACAGGTCTCCCACTGAGCCATCTCTCTCCTCTTCAATCTGTTCAAAATTCTGCTGCACGACTAATATTCCACCAGTGTGGTTATGCTCATATTAGCCTTCTCCTCAAGTCATTTCATTTGCTCCCTATCCGTTTCCGCATTCAGTTCAAACTCCTCTTATTGACTTACAAATGCATTCACTTTGCAGCTCCTCAATACCTCTCCACTCTTCCTACATTCCTCCCTGGGAACTCCACTCACTGGGCAAATCTCTCTTATCCGCACCCTTCTCCTCCACCGCTAACTCCAGACTCCGTTGCTTCTATCTTGCTGCACCGTATGCCTGGAATAAACTTCCTCAGCCGGTACGCCAAGCCTCATCTCTGGCCATCTTCAAATCTAAGCTAAAAACCCACCGCTTCGATGCTGCTTTTAACTCCTAAACCTAAACCTTCAACTGTCCCCTATCCCTGATATGTCCTGTCTGTCCTAACCCTTATCCCTTACTTGTCCTGATGTCTGTCATAACTAGATTGTAAGCTCTATTGAGCAGGGACTGTCTCTCCAAGTTCAAGTGTGAAGCGCTGCGTACCTCCGGTAGTGCTATAGAAATGATAAGTAGTAGTAGTAGTAATACTGGTGTAATATCTGCCACACTAGTAATAATTTTAATAGATACCAACATAAATTAGAAGACTGTTGCTGGTGGTCATTGATTTATTCTAGCAAACCCCCTTGGTAAGGATCATTCCCACCAGCTAAATTAGAGAGAGCTATAAGTTATAAACAGGGCAACCATCTGGCCTTAGCCTTGAAATTGAATGGACTTCGATAATATGAAGGGTACTTCTGATTGGCTAATTTTGAATTGCATTGGGGTTCCCCGGGGGGGGGGGGGGGGGGAGTTGTTTTACATATTCATGGACCTGACACCATTTTGCTTTATTGAGAGAGTTGCCTAAAAACGCACGCAGTCGGCGTTAGCATTGTCTCTGAGAGCCATGTAATGAAACGGTGAATTTCCCCGAAGCAGAATTTCATTACTTGAAACAGGATTTCATGTCAGGACTCTGAGTGACTATTTTTTTTTTTCTTGTAGCAACTGAGAAGATTAACCTCATAGTGGTTAAGAAAATAGCAGCCAAGATAAGAGATTTGATGAAATTTATTTAATGTGATAGCGGTCGTTTTACAAACTTTGTTTGAGTACTTTGGACAATATACATATTTTGAACATTTGATGGAGTAGATTACGTTGTGCTGATTTTTTTTGGACCTATGATTAGAACTTCTGTAAAAGTCATTGATGGCTGCTAAGTCTGCTGCTACTTTCATTTTCTACCTATAATTCTTATTTATTTTACTATTTCAATGATTTTTATTGAGCTATTTCAATATTTTACTGACAATCCTGTATTGGTTGCCTCTGGAATATAGAAGTTTTTTTTTAACTGGTCCTTTTACCAAGCTGCGGGAAAAAGGGCCCTGCGCTGGTGGCTGGGGCCCTTTATCCTGCACGCCAGGGCCAATTTTCCAACAGCGGGTAAAAAATCCTCCAGCACACATGGCCATGAGGTAAGAGAACTCTTACCGCATGGCCATGTGAAGGGGAGCCCTTACCACCACCCACTGAGGTGGTGATAAGGGCTCCTGCGCTAACCCAGCAGTAACCACCAGGTTACCACTGTGCAAGCCATTTCTAGGGGTTTTCTTTTTCCCCTGGAAATGGCACGTCCTCAGGGCAGGACTATCACCAGCGGCCATGTTGGGCCTACCGCTGCTCTGTCAAAGGGCCCCTGTGTTCCTTTGAGGCCCTTTTACTAAAGCTTAGCACACACTAATGAAAATAGTATGCAGTAAATGATAAGAAACCCATTTTATACCACTGAATGTTCAACCACATCCCACCCCTATGAAAACATGAAGACTGTGTCAGAGGGGGAACACACAGCTGAGCATTCAGAGCAGTGGCAGAAGGGTTCACAGACCCCCCACACCAGTTTCTTTTCTCTTGAACGGTCATTGACGCTGCCATGATTCCCGGGCACATTTTGCAGTAGTGTTGGAGGTAAGGGCATGAATGGATGAGAGACGGAGGTTGGAGGAGAGATGCTGAACAGGGAGACAAGGCCTAAAATTCTTTCACCGGTTTTGGCTAGTTCTTCCCTTCCAAAACTGCGCTGACTCTTGAATTTCTGCAACTAGCTGTGAGTGTGCTTTTTATTAGGGGTTAAATTTTAGTTGCAAACCCTTGGCAGTTAAGGACACAAGAATATAAGAACATTGAATTGAGAGGGATCCAAGATGGCGGTCGGGAAGGACGTGTGAGCAGCAGCTCCCGACCAGCTACTGTTTTCTACGAGTGAGAAACTTCTCCATTTTATTATGGGGAAGCGAAAAGGGAAGCCTAGTTTGCCTACCTCCACAGGCAAGGTAAATCCCTCTTCCACCCAACAGTTGACCTTAGTAGAGTCGGGTATGCTGCCTCCGGGAATTCGAGTCAACGCTTCGAGGGGCCCTCTGGAAACATCGGACCTCAGCGTAGAGGGGGTGACATTGAGCCCCCCTCTGATGATAACACCTCCAAGGCCGGGAGGAGATACGATGGCTCGGGGGGAGCAGCCGGCTGTGAAGCCCGGAAGTGGAGCCCCAGCGGCTGTGCGTGGAGACCCTGTAGCTGCATCGTCGCCTATAGAAACATCAAACCGGGCAGGTATGGTTATACCATCTCCCCTACCTGTGAGAAGTCGGGGTGAACCTTCTGTGAGTCTCGGAGAAATTTTAAGACCACCAGTTATCACTATGGAAAGCATTTGGGACGCGATCCAGAGTTTAAATGCCACATTACAACAAGTTGCAGGCTCTTTACGTGGAGAAGTGGTCGAGTTAACACAGGCCCATAACGCCTTATCGGGAAAAGTGACGGAGCAGATTACCAGGATGGACTCCATAGAACATGAGGTATTATCAGCTAAAACTTCTGTGGTTGCTGTTATTAAGGATAATAACTTCCAAAAAAGGAAAATGGAGTATATGGAGAATCAAATAAGAAGGTGTAATTTACGTTTTTTGAACTTTCCCAAATCTCCTCTTGTCTCAGCCAGAGAAATGTTAAAGAAATATTTTGTTGAGATTTTGGGTTTACCCTCAGATAGTTTTCCTCCATTAACTAAAGTGTTGTATATTTCAAGAGTAGGAATGGGAAGAACAGCTCAAACAACTCAACCGGATTTAAATTTAACACAATTTCTTGAGAGTTCACTGGAAGTTATTACCGAAAGGACAACATTGCTGGTATCTTTTGCTCTCGAACTGGACAGAAATAATATATTCAGACTTTTTTTCCGCCATATTGATACCCCTTTCCTTGGATCTAAAATACAAGTTTTCCCCGATCTCTCTAGAGATACTCAGAAACGAAGAAAAGAGTTCTTGGTCTTGAAAGGAAGGCTCCTCCATTTGGGAGGGACCTTATACTTAAGTTTCCCCTGTAAATGTTATATTTCTTTGGAATCCAATAATTATTTATTTTTTGATCCAGGAAAGCTGCTTGAACTTATTGTTAGTAAAGAGTAACTGGGCATTAACCCTGGTCTATACGCTATATCGGCTGCGTCAACCCTAATTCCTTCCATCCCTTAGCATAATTTTGTTCTTTTACACAAATGTAATTGTGTTATAAATACTTTAAATTCCTAGCTCTTGGATCCCTTATAATGTGGACTAATTGAAATTATATATATTGCCTAGTTACATATATTGTTTTCAGTATATTTTTTTTTCTGTAAATTCTATGATTTATGTATCTTGCATAAATGTAAATTTAAAATTTATAAATAAAATTAAAAAAAAAAGAAAAAAAAAAGAAAAGAACATTCTTCTTGTTATGTTATCCATCATCTTATCTATCACCTCCGGCACATCTTTTTCTCTTTTGCAGATTTTCATATCACTTGCAGAGAGAAACATTTTTCGTTCCAGGCCTTGCGAAATGTCATTTATAAGAACATTGAAAAGGACTAGTTATAGTGCAGTGTGGCTCAGATTCATGTTTATAGTGACATCAATGACCACTGGATCCCAGGTTTTCCTTTATTCTAACCTCAGTGACACTGTTTTTGTCATTACAAGGTCTACTACTAATGTTCCTTCATCACATTTATAATAACAGTGAAACCTATAATAGCCACTTTAAGAGGGATGATAATACTTTTCAAATCAACACCTTATCTCCTCCAAGATTAAAATGATGTGCGTTTTCTGTCACTATCGCATTGCTGGTTCTTAAGATATTGGTCTATTACCATAGAATTCACAGTAGGGCTTTGTGGTTCATCTGAAACCTGACAGAGCAATCTCAGAGTGGGCGATACAGGGGTCATATTTTGCTAAAGCATTTCATCGTTCACTTTAATTAACATATCCCTAGGTAGATGGTTTTTAAAACACTCACAGCTTTACATTTTTAAATTAAAATACCTTTGCAGTTTACCATAGCTTGTTGAGTCATTTCAACGTGCAACTTCATTTAATTTCACAATTGGTTCAACATGTGACTTGATGCGATTCTTATAATCAGTTCTACATTTCGGCTTGTTCACCCATGAAAAAAATCCAAACTTTGAGGTGCCTGAAAATGTAAATAGGGTTATGTATTTCAACAGTGAAATGGCCTGGCTTGCTAGGAAATTCAGTCTCTTTCACACAGAGGTTTTCTTCCGGACCCAGTAAGAGATCTGATTTCCCTTTAATTCACAACATATGACGCTGATTAAAAATGGGAAAAAAAAGTTAATCCAAGTGATAATGTTATAATGTTCAGCAAAGGCTATTATTTTAAAATCTGTCCATTGAAAAAACCAGACAATAGAAGGCAGCCTTGCTTTAACAATAGCCATGGGAGCCAACGTTTCAAAATTATTGGTGGTGCTAAGTCCAATGAAAATAACCCCTCCCTGGACATGTACAAGGAATTTTCTCAATATTGGGGGTGCTCAAGCACCCACTGCACCCACAGGGTCGGCTCCAATGACAATAGCTTACCTTGAAGATAGCCAATAACGAAGTTTGTCAGATGAATTCCAAAGAAATCTGGATTGTTTTATAATAAAAAGTAAGGGAGTTAATATTCGGCGGCGCTAATCCGGGTAGCAGTTTCTGTTTAACCAGATAAGTAGTGCCCACCAGGATGTTCATTAGCACCGTAGGAGTCGGTGCTGTGGGTACTTGAGTACCCCCAATGTTGAGGAAATTCCTTGAAGGCTCAACAACACTCTCTGGGTTAGAGGAGGAAAGGGATCTCTTCGTACCGTGACAAGAAAAACACAAAGGTCTTCTTTTCATAACTCTGAGGCACACAGTGAAAAAGTAATCACCGATCCCAAAAATCCCGCAAGAACGTTAAAAAAAATTTTTTTTTTGCTCTTCATTAACAGGGGAGCAGCCATGTCAGTACAACCATTACCAGTGGGTTTCCTGAAGAAGCTACCGCGAAACGGGTCTGTCGGGATCACACTGTTCTGTACTGGGATATCGTGGCTGCTGTATGAACATTGCATTACCCAGATAAGTCTACTACTACTACTACTATTTAGCATTTCTATAGCGCTACAAGGCGTACGCAGCGCTGCACAAACATAGAAGAAAGACAGTCCCTGCTCAAAGAGCTTTCAATCTAATAGACAAAAAATAAATAAAGTAAGCAAATCAAATCAATTAATGTGAACGGGAAGGAAGAGAGGAGGGTAGGTGGAGGTGAGTGGTTACAAGTGGTTACGAGTCAAAAGCAATGTTAAAGAGGTGGGCTTTCAGTCTAGATTTAAAGGTGGCCAAGGATGGGGCAAGACGTAGGGGCTCAGGAAGTTTATTCCAGGCATAGGGTGCAGCGAGACAGAAGGCGCAAAGTCTGGAGTTGGCAGTAGTGGAGAAGGGAACAGATAAGAAGGATTTATCCATGGAGCGGAGTGCACGGGAAGGGGTGTAGGGAAGGACGAGTGTGGAGAGATACTGGGGAGCAGCAGAGTGAGTTCAAACTTCTTCTACTAACCTATAAATGTATTCACTCTGCTGCTCCCCAGTATCTCTCCACACTCGTCCTTCCCTACACCCCTTCCCGTGTACTCCGCTCCATGGATAAATCCTTCTTATCTGTTCCCTTCTCCACTAAAATGTGCCCCCTCATCTTGGGCTCTGGCCCCTCTCCCACCAAAGTCTGGCTACGCCCCTGCTATAAAGGGTGCATGCTCTTAATAGAATCGTGCTTAGTACCGATTCCTGTGCCTAATTTTAGGTGCCAGACTTACGCCTGCTGAAACCTGCTGTAAATGCTGGTGCCCAGGGAGCCTTTTTACAAAGCAGCAGTAGGGCTACCACGTGTGTTGAGCGTGCCAAATCGACACTACTGCCCAGTTAGCGTGTCCACCCGGTGGTAATTTTGAAGTTGGCTCATGCTGAGGCCCTTTTACAAAGGCACAATGAAAAATGGCCTGCAGTAGTGTAGACGCGTGTTTTGGGCGCACGCAGAATCATTTTTTCAGCGCACCTGAAAAAATGCCTTTTTAAACTTTTTGCCGCGAAATGGACATGCGACAAAATGAAAATTGCTGCACATCCATTTTGGGTCTGAGACCTTACCGCCAGCCATTGACCTAGCGGTAAAGTCTCTCACGGTAACCAAACAATAATGACCTAAGCGCGTCAAATGCCACTTGGCGCACATCCAATACATGCAACTGAAAATAAAAATTATTTTTTGGACACGCATATCAGGCACGCACCAAAAATGAAATTACCGCAAGAGCCAAGCGGTAGCCGGGTGGTAACTGCATTTTGGCACGTGTTGGGCATGCATAGATTCTTACACAGCTTAGTAAAAGGGCCCCCAAGTTTCCTGCGGTATAAAATATTTTTCTATTTTCTACCATGTGGGCGTTCCCGGCAGTAATCAGCAGTGCGGCCACATTGGTGCACACTGCATGAGTACTGCGCATGTAGTGTGTGAGCCCTTACCGCTAGGTCAATTGAGTAGCCTAGTGAGGTCATTGGGGGCAAGAGTAAAGTCCCTTCACTCCTGCCCTTTGCAGCTGCACTTCGAAAATGGCTACTGTGACCTTTTGCGGCAGCTAGCGGTACTTTGTGTACTACCATGTCCAGCTGTGTTAGGTCCTGGCAACCATTTTCCAATTGCAGCCACAAGAGGCAGGAGCAAGGGGGCTTCACTCCTGCCCCCAATGACCCCACTAGGACCATCAGGGAGACAGGTAGGCTTGGGAAGAACTACACAGGATTTGGAGGCTTTTTGGGTGAGCCAATGGTTGAACACAGCCAACCCAAGGAAGTTTGAAGTGTACAGTTCTTTTGGAACATTGTCTTGGTTCCGGCATTAAGTGAGGCTCTTTTTGCTTCACCTTAAAGACACATAGAGGGGCATTTTCGACCGGGGACACCCATCTCTAGGGGCGCCCATCTCCGAGGACGGCGCCGCAAGGGGCGGGGCCGACCGTATTATCGAACAAGATGGGTCTCGGTTTTCGCCAATAATGGAAACCGAGGCTGGCCATCTCAAACCCGGCCAAATCCAAGGCATTTGGTCGTGGGAGGGGCTAGCATTTGTAGTGCACTGGTCCCCCTGACATGCCAGGACACCAACCGGGCACCCTAAAAATTAAAAAAATAATAATAAAAATAGCTCCCAGGTGCATAGCTCCCTTACCTTGGGTGCTGAGCCCCCCAAATCCCCCCCAAATCCCCCCCAAAATCCACTCCCCACAACTCTACACCATTACCATAGCCCTTATGGGTGAAAGGGAGCACCTACATGTGGGTACAGTGGGTTTTGGGTGGGTTTTGAAGGGCTCCCATTTTCCACCACAAGTGTAACAGGTAGGGGAGGGGGGGTAGGCCTTGGTCCGCCTGCCTGAAGTCCACTGCACCCACTAAAACTGCTCCAGGGACCTGTATACTGCTGCAATGGACCTGAGTATGACATTTGAGGCTGGCAGAGACGCTGGCAAAAAAGTTTTTAAAGTTGGTTTTTTTTAGGGTGGGAGGGGGTTAGTGACCACTGGGGGAGTCAGGGGAGGTGATCCCCGATTCCCTCTGATGGTATTCTGGTCAGTTCAGGCACCTTTTCAAGGCTTGATCTTGAACAAAAAGGGACCAAGTAAAGTTGGTCAAATGCTCACCAGGGACGCCCTTCTTTTTTCCATTATCGGCCGAGGGCGCCCATCTCTTAAGCACGCCCTGGCATGCCCCTGTCCCGCCTTCGCTACTCTTCTGACATGCCCCTGGGAACTTTGGCCGGCCCGGCGACGGAAAGCAGTTGGAGCCGGCCAAAATCGGCTTTCGATTATACCGATTTGGCCGGGTTTAGGAGATGGCCGGCCATCTCCCGATTTGTGTCGGAAGATGGCCGGCCCGCTCCTTCGAAAATAAGCAGGATAGTGTTGATTTTAACTTCCTGTACATACTAGCAAGTTGGTTTTGATCACTATTTTTCAAATTTGAGTGGAAACTAATCGTTAGTGATCTTTTTTCTTCATTGAAGTCTTAAATAGAAGAAAGGCAAGGGTGCTGTATTGAAAACGTACCAAATTTGTTCCGTTCGCAATGTTTCAAACTATGATCGATAACTCTGATGCCAGTAATGGAAACAGTATCTATTTACTCTCAAGGCCATCTCAAAATAAATCCCTGCCAAGGATCCTGACCTGTTATGGATTACCCACTTTCTCCAAGGAGCAGTTGCGGTTTGATCAGGTGAAGGCTTTTGATATACAGATATAAAGTAAGACCCACAAGAGACTACACGGAAAATGCAAACTAGAATTTGATAAGGCAGCCTAATGGTTTATGTATGCCCTCAGCTGCCTGCCAGCTGAAAAACATATTAATACCAATTGCATTTCAGAACTTCTGACGCCTGCTGTAAAAATGTCCAACCTATGTTTAATACGTTTTCTGTTTTAAGCAAATTAGTTTCCTGGCAAAAGCCGCAAAATTAACGATCAAAAGGAGCTAATCCTTTGAAGCACTATGGTTGAAATGTGTGAACAGGATATGCGGCTTTAACCAGACGTATTCAAAAGCATTTCCCTGTATCATATGCTCAGCTCTTGAATGAAACGTCTTGTTAAATAAGTAAAGCCTACCATTCATTAACATTAATATTTTCATGAATACTAGATTCCGGCTTTCATTTTCAGTCTTAATAGGGGCAAGAGCGGTGAACAGCGTAATGAAACATTACTAGGTACAGTAAATGTTCTCCAGTATAGACAAATCGGAACCCGATTATTGATTTCGCATGGCTAGGCAAATGGGAACAAAAGCGCTGAAGCGCTCGCGTGGTCCCGACAAGGAGACTGGTTTCATGAGCGAGCTACAGTTTTGTTTTTTTCTCAAACAAGTTAGAAATGCATTCCATTGTATTTTGAAATAGATTTGATTAAGGGGCTGATATTACAGTTGCCAGCTGGCTCCGTTTTCTAGGACCGGCTGATCTGTCCTGGTTTTACCCAGTGGTCTATTAGAGCTTGTAGTATGGTAACATGTGTTAAGTTGATATAGCATGCACAAAATGTTTTAAAACATACTAACAAACAGTGGAGGAGCGGCCTAGTGGTTAGAGTGGTGGACGTTGGTCCTGGGGAACTGGGTTCCATTCCCAGTGCAGGCACAGGCAGCTCCTTGTGACTCTGGGCAAGTCACTTAACTTAACCCTCCATTGCCCCAGGTACAAATAAGTACCTGTATATAATATGTAAGCCGCATTGAACCTGCTATGAGTGGGAAAGCGCAGGGTACAAATGTAACAAAAATAAAACAGATACTATTGGAGATTCTACATGGAATGTTGCTACTATTGGAGATTCTACATGGAATGTTGCTATTCCACTAGCAACATTCCATGTAGAAGGCTGCGCAGGCTTCTGTTTCTGTGAGTCTGACGTCCTGCACGTGCAGGACGTCAGACTCACAGAAGCAGAAGCCTGCGCGGCCACATTGGTGTTCTGCAAGGGCTCCCACTTCAGGCACAGGCAGCTCCTTGTGACTCTGGGGTCAAGTCACTTAACCCTCCATTGCCCCATGTAAGCCGCATTGAGCCTGCCATGAGTGGGAAAGCGCAGGGTACAAATGTAACAAAAATAAAACAGATACTATTGGAGATTCTACATGGAATGTTGCTACTATTGGAGATTCTACATGGAATGTTGCTACTCTTGGAGATTCTACATGGAATGTTGCTATTCCACTAGCAACATTCCATGTAGAAGGCTGCGCAGGCTTCTGTTTCTGTGAGTCTGACGTCCTGCACGTACGCCTGCGCAGCCACATTGGTGATCTGCAAGGGTCGACTTCTACATGGAATGTTGCTGGTGGAATAGCAATATTCCATGTAGAATCTCAAATAGTAGCAACAGTAGAGGAGTGGCCTAGTGATTAGGGTGCTGGACTTTGGTCCTGGGGAACTGGGTTCGATTCCCACTGCAGGCACAGGCAGCTCCTTGTGACTCTGGGCAAGTCACTTAACCCTCCATTGCCCCAGGTACCAATAAGTACCTGTATATAATATGTAAACCACATTGAACCTGGGAAAGCACAGGGTACAAATGTAAGAAAAATAAAAAAATAAATATTCTATATTAATGAATGAACATTACTAGCTTGTAGTTCTGCTTTTTTTTTTTTTTTTTTAGTGAAATAAGAATGGGACCAGCCTGCTCTGAAAAACTAGAGCTAATTGGCAAAAAAGTATAATTGATCACAATATTTTCATAGATATACACATGATGCTTTCACGTGTTTCTGCAACGTAACATTATTTTTCACGTAGGAAAATACATTCATGCAGTGATTTCCAAACCTGGTGCTGGAGGCACTCTAGTCAGTCAGGTTTTCAGGATATCTGCAATGAATATTCATGAGAGAAATTTGCATGCAGTGGAAACATTGCATGCAAATATTTCTCAGGAATATTCATTGCGGATAGCCTAATAACCTGACTGGCTGGGGTGTCTCCAGAACCAGGTTTGGAAATCACTGCATTAATGTGATGGTACCTGGATCAAAAATCAAGCACAACAGGGGGATGTTAACGAGTTATATCATATGCAAATGCATACAAAGCAGTTCACTGGCATATCAAGCAGTAGCCAGTTTGAAAAAAAAAAAAAAAAACCTTACACTGTGCTTCTCCCCAAGAGGTCTAGCTGATGTTTCTTGGGAGACACCTACCCTGTCAGGTTTTCAGGGTACCCACAATGAATATGCATCAGCCAGATTTGCATACAATGTAGGTAGTGCACGAAACTTTCTGTCATGCATATGATTGTGGATATCCTGAAAACTTGGCTGGCTGTGTATGTTCCAAAGACTGGGTTGGGAACCCCTGAAAGCCATTGACGAAATAATTAACTTCCGCAAATCCCTGAAGGCTCATCTCTTCCAAAAGGCCTACAAGGAAAATACATAGCCTACAAAACTACTTCAACAATCCACACAGTTACCGCAGTTCACCTCTAACCTACCTAACACTTTCCGTCTATCCTCCCTTACCTAATCTTTAAACGGTATTAACTGTACTTGTTATCATGAAATGACTAGGCCTATCTTCTCTTACCAACATTCAAGCTATAAGAATTGTACCTGTTATCACGAAATGATTATGTCATAACCACACTCTGTAAGCCACTTTGAGCCTGCAAATAGGTGGGAAAAGGTGGGATACAAATGCAATAAATAAATAAAATAAAATAGAGCATTAGCAAGTAATGTCTTATGCCTAAACCATGTTCATGGAAAAAAAAAACCCATGGACTTTCAGCAAAGCCTTCTAGAACAATCAAGCTCGCATTATTGCACATTGCTTTTCGCTCGATAGACAGGACATTGTTATGAGCAATTGAAGAAGCTGAGAATAACTTAACAATATTCTCTCAAGCTTGATTAATCATTGTATCACTATACGAAGGTCAAGCTGAACAATGACTGTGGCTTTCAATGCTTCATTAGAGTCGGGAGTGGTTCCAGGGACTTGCCTCCAGTTCTCTGGAACCACTTCCAACTCTGAAGAAGCAATGAAAAGATCGAACGGGGGAGCTGCCAACATTTCCTTGAGTTCTTGCCGTATCCTCGGCTGCATCTTGTTTGGCCCCATTGTTCCGTCTTCTTTCAGTTTGGATTGATCCTCATAAGTTCAGCCTTCTGAAAACTGCTTAAATCTACCTCACTTCCATTTTCTGTTTGTGTTCATGTTCTGAGGTCTTACGCCTGGTCCTTGTTCAGTACACACTGAAGAGAAATATTTGTTAAGAAATTCCTCTTTTTTTTCTAGGCAGATGCCACACACTCCCTCCCTTCACCTTTAAATCTCACAGTATCACGTTTGCATTTAATCCCGTCACTTTCATCTATAAAGAAAGATTGTCTTTCTGTTTTCTTGTGTTGGCAGATTTATGCTACTTTGTGGACATTTTTTTGTTTCTTTTGAAAATGAGTCCCATAGAGGGGCATAATCGAATGGGGGCGCCCATCTCTAAGGATGGCCCTGTAAAGCGGCGTACCCGACCGTATTATCAGAACAAGATGGCCGGTCATCTTTCATTTCGATAATACGGTCGGGGGCAGCCAAATCACGACATTTGGGCCGCCCTTAGAGATTGACGCCCTTAGAGATGGCCGACATTGGTTTTCGCTGATAATGGAATCTAAGGACGGCCATCTCAAAACCGGCCAAATCCAAGCCATTTTGTCATGGGAGGAGCCAGCATTTGTAGTGCACTGGTCCCTCTCACATGCCAGGACACCAACCGGGCACCCTAGGGGGCACTGCAGTGGACTTCATAAATCGCTCCCAGGTGCATAGCTCCCTTACCTTGTGTGCTGAGCCCCCCCAAAACCCACTCCCCACAACTGTACACCACTACCATAGCCCTTAAAGGGTAATGGGGGGCACCTAGATGTGGGTACAGTGGATTTTGGGTGGGTTTTGGAGGGCTCACATTTACCACCACAAGTGAAACAGGTGGGGGGGGGGGGGGTGGGCATGGGTCCGCCTGCAGTGCAGTGCAGTACCCACTAAAAACTGCTCCAGGGACCTGCATAGTGCTGTGATGGAGCTGGGTATGACATTTGAGGCTGGCATAGAGGCTGGCAAAAAAATGTTGTTGCTTTTTTTTCGGTGGAAGGGGGTTGGTGACCACTGGGGGAGTAAGGGGAGGTGATCCCCGATTCCCTCCAGTGGTCATCTGGTCAGTTCTGGCACCTTTTCAAGGCATGGTCTTGAACAAAAAGGGACCAAGTAAAGTCGGCCAAATGATCATTAGGGCCGCCCTTCTTTTTTCCATTATCGGCCGAGGATGGCCATCTCTTAACCACGCCCCCGTCCCGCCTTTGGTACACTGCTGACACGCCCCCTTGAACTTTGGCCGGCCCTGCGACGGAAAGCAGTTGAAGCCGTCCAAAATCGGCTTTCGATTATACCGATTTGGCCGGCCTTAGGAGAAGACCGGCCATCTCCCGATTTGTGTCGGAAGATGGCCGCCGTTCTCCTTTCGAAAATAATCTGGCTAGTAACCTGTGGAACTTTGTAAGTTCTGAGGGCCCCTTTTACCGAGCTGCGGCAAAAAAAGGGCCTGCGCTGGCGTCAGCGTGTGTTTTTGACGTGCGCCGAGGCCCCTTTTTACTGCAGCGGGTAAAGGTAAATCTTTGTTTTTTTAAAGAAATGGCCAAATGGCAAGTGAAGCACTTACTGCACGGCCATTTCTGGGGGGAGCTCTTACAGCCGTCCATTGAGATGGCGACAAGGGCTCCCGCGCTAACCTGGCAGTAGCGGGACAGCACACGGCACTGCCAGATTACCAATCAGGTTGGTCATGTAGCTTGGTGATTCTCCGTAGATAATCTTGTGAATCAGTGTGTGGACTTTGAAGTTTATTCGTTCTTTGATAGGGAGCCAGTGGAGTGTCTCATGGAGAGGTGTTGCGCTTTCAAATCGTGATTTACCAAAAATGAATCTGGCTGCCGTGTTTTGGGCGGTCTGAATTTTTTTCAGGATTTGGGCCTTACAACCAGTGAAGATGCTATTGCAGTAGTCAGCATGGGTAAGTACAGTGGACTGTACCAAGTTGCGGAAAGTTTTTAGGGGGAGATAAGGTTTTACTCGTTTCAGCACCCACATCATGTTGAACATCTTCTTCGTCGTGGCTTTTGCGTGAGTTTCCAGAGTTAGGTGGTTGTCTATTGTTACTCCTAGGATTTTTAGATTGTCGGATATGGGGATTGTGACATCAGGGGTGGTCAGGGTAGTTGGGAGGAGTGTGGAGTGTTGGGATGAGAGGATTAGGCATTGTGTTTTGTCTTTATTCATTTTCATCTTAAAAGGGGCCAGTGCACACACTTAAGGCACCCTTTTGAGAATTACCCCTTTAGAGTGCATTACAAATTTAAGGGTCCTGCTTACTAACCGGCGCTTTAGGCGCACTAACCTTTTAGCGCACTAAAAATTAGCATCTACTAATGCTAGAGACACCCATATATTCCTATGGGTGTCTAGCGTTAGAGCATGCTAAAAAGTTAGTGCACCTACAGTGCAGCTTAGTAAGCAGGACCCTAAATGTGCATCCAATGAAACAAAATGGCGAAAGGTGGCAGCGTACCCATAGCATCAGGTGCATGTCATGGGCTCTTTGGTACTCCTAGCAAGGTTTACATGGCCCATCAAAGCAGGGGCGTAGCCAGACTTCAGTGGGAGGGAGGTCCAGAGCCTGAGGTGAGGGGGCACATTTTAGCCCCCCCCCCAGGTGTCTTTGACCCCCCTGCCATTGCTGAACCCCCCCTGCTGACAGACTAGAATGAAGCCTTGCGCGGGATTGGGAAGAAGAGGACCTCGGCTGGCAGGGGTTGGGGTCCCCGCCAGCTAAGGTAGGGATGGCAATGGCGGGTTGGCGGCGGGAGGGGGGTCATGAGGGTCATCAGCAGGGGGGACAAGGGGTAAATCTACAGGGGCCCAGGCCCCCGTGGCCCCATACTGGCTATGCCACTGCATCCAAGAAACAAGTATTGCCTTTATTTATTTTTTACATTTGAACCCCACATTATCCCAAACAAGCTCAGGTTCAACGTGGCTTAAATTCAAGAAAAACATAAAATATATGATAGTTAGTAATTAATTATAACATTTAACATATTAGGAATAATTATGTGTTTGTCATGAAGCTAGACGAGAGTATTGGTTATGTTGAAACATATAAGAATGACGACAACGTTAGATTATTGTCTTTTGATAAGATATGTACTTAATAGAAAAGCCTTTCGTAATTTACAGAATCTCAGATAATCTTTTAAGTACCTTAATTGCTTGGGTAGAGAATTCCAAACTTTGATTCTCTGATATGTGAAGCCTATGATAAGGATTGATTTGTAAGAAAGAACTTTGGAGCTTGGATAATGGAGCATGAGGTATTCTCTAGATGTTTTTAATGTATTACGTGAAGGTAAATCAGATCGCGAACAAGGAAAGGGAAATGGCCGGCTTTTGTGAGAAACGGAGAAAATAAAAAAAAAAGGGAGGGAAATCAGCTGATCTGATAGCCGGCTAATACCGCGATTGAAACTCCCGCGCCGCTCGCTGCCAACAAGAGGCTCCCTAGCCCTGGTTGGCAGCTTTTATGCTTTCCCCTGTAGCCCTGCCCCTTCCGGCTTCCCAACCAACGGCAAGGGGGTCTCCTGCCGCGTCATCTCAATCGCCGATGGGGAAGCCGGAAAGGAAGGGTCGCTCTGACGCAGGAGCTGCCGGGCAGCAGCCGCCATGTTCTGTGCGGCTGCTCGGCATGCCCCTCGCCGGCCTACCTTAGTTGTTGCATGTAGGAGGGTGATAAACCATATATGATTTGGTACACAGTCACGCCTGTTTTAAAGGTGATCCTTAGTTATACCATGCTTGGGTTGTTGGAGCAGCATCGCTCCTGGCTATTTCTGTTTGTCCTTCCCATTCATTTTCTTTCTGAGGTGACAATTTGCAGCCACCTGGATTTTCCCTGCGTTTACAAATTCCTTTTCTATCTTAGCAACAGTCCTTAACTAGAGGTCACAAAATCCAGTCCCTCCCCAAACTGTTTATTATTAAAAAATAAGCTGAACACATTTTTCCCTTATAATATTTATGTTGTCACCCATCTCCCTCCAAGTCTGGTCTTCAGCCAGGGAAATAAACAAGGGAACCAGATGAGAACAAAGGCTCTGTAAATAACATCTAACGTCCAATGTGTATTTAATTCCTACAACAAAAGCTTGAATTTATTTGGAACACAGTGTTATAAATAATTAATTTTCCATCATCAAACTATTATTAAAGTATGCCGTGAGACTGTTTTGCCATTTTAACTGATTTTCTTTCTTTCTTTCTTTCTTTCTCTCAGTCAAAGTAAACCGTGGGCGACTCTAACATGGGAGAAACACCAGTGACAGCTTCTTCACGGAAACCATCAGTACCTGGGCACTTTTCACTTTGCAAACTTTGTAGGATTTTCAACGTAAAAATATGCACCTGCTTGTACTTTGAACAATACACATTTAACCCTAATTTGCGTAATGTTTCTGAGTTAAACTACATGCATATTTTTTGAAAATTCTAGCGAATAGACATACCCTCTAATTCTATAAAAGTGTGCACTTTGAGTAACGAGCTAATTAGTGTCAATAATTTGCCTTCTAAACAGAATTCCTTTGTGTTTATCCCAAAAATGCGTGGGATAAACACAAAGGAATCCTGTTTAGCGGAGAGTAAGTGGCAACACCAGTAACTGAGAAGCAAAGCCAGTGTTGGACAGAATTCTACGGACTGTGCCCTGATCATGGCTGAATAGATTTGGATGGGTTGGAGGAGTGGAGCTTTTCATGGGCTTTGATGACAACTTCAGAAGTTTCAGACCAAGGACAGTGCCTGACAGGTTTCTACGGTCTGTGCCCTGAAAATGGCAAGGACAAATCAAGATCAGGTATGCATATGAAGTATCATATCATACCTTACGTAATGAGTTTATCTTGTTGGGCAGACTGGATGGACCATACAAGTCTTTATCTGTCGTCATCTACTATGTTACTATGCAGTTAGATTTAATGGGAATTTATGCATGTAAATTTAGGTGCGAAATCTGCACCTAAATTGTATGTGCAAATAAAAATAGGGGTGCAGAAATGGGAGGGTTACGGGAGGAATGGAACATTACTAAAATTAATGTGCATTATTATAGAATGATGGGAATACATGCCTAATGTAGGTGCAATTCCTGGGCGTAAGTGCCATTCTATAAGCTGCGTCTAACTTTAAATGCGGCTTTATAGAATTGTATTTTTTGGGCACTGATTTCTTTTCGCGACATATACAGAATCTAGCCATAGCCCCAAGCCCTGCCCCAACCCTGTTCCTCAGAACGCCTCCCGCTAGAGTACATGTAAAATGGCTCTACAGATTTACTTTTGCCTGAACTTAGGGCTGAGAATTTTTTGAACAGACAATTTCTGCAGAATGCCATTTCCGGGGGGGGGGGGGGGGGTGTTCTTTTTCCCAAGGAAATGGTGCATGCTTGGGGTAGGACTACCACCGGTGGCTGCGTTGGGCCGACGGTAGTCTTGGAAAAGCGAGCAGTAAGCCCATGTTGGGCTTACTGCCACTTTGTGAAAGGGCCCCTTAAATAGAGAAAACTCAATTTTATTTGTGAATGTAATGGTAACCAGGTAAAGAGGGAATTAAGGGACAGAACAGGATTAAAAGGAGAGAAAAACGTAAACACCTCCTCTGGGAATATCTTATTTTGGGTGATTAATGGACTTGGACTTTTTTCTTCAATTTGATTATTCACTTTAGATGTTTTTCTGTGATAAATATGTACATCTGCCTTTTATGACATTTTTGGGACTTGTTCTGTTTCGAAAATGAGACCCTAAATTGTAACAAAATTTCAGGAAATGAACAGGGTGCTAAAGGCACGTATTCAAATCTTACGTAGTACTTGAGCATTGGGAATTGAATGCCCATGAGCCAATATGCTTGGTGTGGGTATTTGATATCGATTCAGTGTCAGATTGGGTAGATGTATAATGAAACCATGAGATGATCAAGATAAGATCTACATTCATAGGGATGTTCAAATTAAAGGGGGAAGTTATCAATGTTAAGTTGGGTTATTTTTACAGGAAGTTGGGTTAATTTAGCGCAGGGTTTCATTGCATAAAATAGACCCTACACAAAAATAACCCAACTTGTGGTAAATTAACCTGACTCAACAGTAGCCCACATTGGTTGTTCCTCCCCTTCCCCCAAGTGAAGAAAAAAAATCAAGCCAAGCAGATGTCAGATTGATTTTAATGGGCTCATACTGTATGTGTAGATCAGCTAGAATTCCCCGGGAAAAAGTGTGCCAAGCTTTCTGTCATGGATCTTGACAAACAACAGATGAAATCTGACGTGATCCTGTGGAAATCTGAAGTCGTATTTTCGGTGCACCGCCAGTAGACATCCTTGGCTGTGCAGTGGATTTTACCATGGACTGACCTGTCTGATTTGAAACAATTTGCTAACCAGCATGTGGATGTCCCATTGGTTTGTGAATCTCTTTTAAAAAAAATTTGTACGCTACAGCGTGCACTTCATATGACCCAAAATCGCAATAAAAACAGCTGTCTCTCTAATCCTTTACTTCAAAGTTAATTTGTTTTATTGCTTTGCTTTTCAATATTTTTTATTTCCCTTGACCAAGCCAAATTCCAGAAACTTCCTGTGCTTAAGTAATTGTTTTTCTTTGTAACATGTTACTATAATAATAGTATTAATCATAGCTTATTTATGATGCATGCCTGTCTAAAGACCATTTTTTCTGTGATTTGGGGTTTCCTAGGTCAGATAATAATGTGATCAATGTTCAAAGCCTTTCATCCAGGTAAATAGCTGTGCTGTGCTAGCAAAGCATATTTGTTTTGCTACGTTTTTGTGTTTTTTTATTATTTTTTTATTTTTTATTTATCAGCTTTTATTTTAAACAAACTCTTAAGAGTCACAGACATACAAGCAATTTCAAAAATCCTTCAACAGAAAATGTAAATAGAAATTATTTTCCTTTAACTATCGACCATGAAATTAAGGCAATAATCCAAGATTTTAAAGAAAATACAAAAAGATAAAGTTTTTGTGTTTTATTGTTTAAATTTGCTTGTAATTCATGTTTATTTCTTTTTTGTTTGTTTATTTTTAGTGTATAAAACAGCAGAAATGAAAAAAAATGCATTTTTCTCCTGTTGTTTCATTTCAAAGTGACATAGGTCTGATTGTCATTTCAAATGACCTGCATCAAAAGTTAAACACAGTTATCTAGAGAAAAATTTTTATACATCACAAAGGTGGTCTGTCTGATCTTGCTATCACCTCAAAACAAAAATTAGAAAAATGAATTGGAAGTTCGGGCAAATAACACTTAGAATTAATGCCTGTACTCGGACAGCAGAGTTTTCAATCACTGGCCCCACAGATTTAGAAAGCTTTATCGGGCTATTTAAGATTGTGTAGCAGCATGGAACAGTTTCTACTACTACAACTATTTAGCATTTCTATAGCGCTACAAGGCGTACGCAGCGCTGCACGAACATAGAAGAAAGACAGTCCCTGCTCAAAGAGCTTACAATCTAATGGACAAGAAATAAAGTAAGCAAATCAAATCAATTAATGTGTAGAGGAAGGAGGAGAGGAGGGTAGGTGGAGGCGAGTGGTTACAAGTGGTTACGAGTCAAAAGCAATGTTAAAGAGGTGGGCTTTCAGTCTAGATTTAAAGGTGGCCAAGGATGGGGCAAGACGTAGTTTCATAAAAGATTGAAGACATACTTGTTTGTTAAAGCATATAGAGTTGAGATCTCTGTGATGATTTGGTAAGAAGAGTATTTGTCTGTGATTTTATTGCGTATGTTTTTGATGTGATTCACTTAGTTGTAGGCAGAATAGAAAATTTTAAATATATAAATAAACTAGCCATTAAGCCCGTAACAATGGGCTAGTTTTTTGTTTTCCTATGGTCTCCCCCCCCCCCCCAACCCTGCTCTCTCCCCTGCCCTCCCCCTAGCGTCTGTTTCCCCTCAGTTCTGCCCCCTCCTTCCCTCCCTGCTCCCTCCTCCTCCGATTTTCACGCCCATGTCCAAGCCCTCCTCCCTATTGGGCTGTACTGCTGGTGGAGGCGGGGCTTGGACTTCTACACTCTTCAGAGTTCCGACTCTGCTGCGCATTTGCAGGTGAGTTGGTCACTTACCGTTTATATGTTTGATAAACATGAAAATCTTTGGCCTACACATCCTTAACTAATTTATTTAATCATGCATTTGATATACTGCAAATCAATCCAATACTGGCGATTAATGTGTGCCTAATGCAGAAAAAAATGAACTAACGTAGGACACGCTACAATGTCACGCATTAGTTTCTAGAAACATTAGAACTGTGAACACCCATCTAAAATTTCGAAAAGACCTCAAGACTCACCTCTTCCGGAAAGCCTACCCCAGCAGACCCAAACTAATTCATGAACAATGTATCACATCTTTCGATCTAAGAAATGAACAATAGCCCTTCCACATAATCCTATTACTTCAAACTGTACGAATTTTACCACTCCAGTTATATTTAAGTGTATTTCTACCCTTATCCTACTCTGTATTGCTCACTAGATGCTGTAGTCCCATCCCCGGAGACTTATCAGCCTCATTGGGATTACTTCTCTCTATATGCTACTATATATTTGTCCAAGAGTTGTATTCTCTTTTCCGGAACCTTATCAGCTTCCTTGCACCTACTGTTACTCTATTTTCCACTCTGTATATATTCCCGGAGTTGGTACTCTCCTCTCCGGAACCTGTAAGCCACATTGAGCCTACTGCTATGCGGGAAAATGTGGGATACAAATGTAATAAATAAATAAATATGGTCTACATTGGTTGCCTGTTGAAAAGCTGGTAGAATTTAAGATGTATGCCTTGTTTTTAAAGCATTGAGGGGCCCTTTTACGAAGCCGTGTCAGCACCTATGCGCCCAACGTGTGTCAGTTTTGAGCTACTGCGTGACCCTTGCAGTAATTTCATTTTCGATGTGTGTCTGCTTAGGCGCACCAGAAAATATTTTTATTTTCTGGCATATGGGCGGTAATCGGTCAGTAATCATCATTCTACACGCATAGACCATAACCGCCTGGTTACCGCCTGAGACCTTTTCTCTAGGTCAATGGATGGCGGTAAGATCTCAGACCCAAAATGGACAAGTGGCAATTTTCATTTTGCTATACATCCGTTTTCGGCAAAAATTTAAAAATAAAGGCATTTTTTTTACAGGTGCGCTGAAAAATGATTCTGCGCACACCCAAAACATGCTTCTACACTACTGTAGGCTATTTTCAGTGCGCCTTTGTAAAAGGGTCCCTGAATCTGAATAGTCCCGACTACCTATTCAAGAAGCTAACCAGATATTTTCCCTCATGTTAGTTAAGGTCTTCTCAGAAAGGCCTTCTCAAACTGCCCGGGTTGGGCATTGTTAAATTCACCTTGACCCGCTGGCAAGCTTTTTCATATTATGGACCGGTCCTGTGGAACACACAAACCAAGGAGTAAGGCAGGTTGCTTCATCCAACAGACACAAGGGAGACTCTCAATTTCTTAATTGTAGTGTTTATTCAGAAACACATCAAAAGGGTTCAATGACGCAACACAGCAGCTGTGTTTTGGCACTGAAATGCCTGCCTAAGGAGTCTGTAAATCTGATATACGCTGTTACCTGAAGTCCATCTAATTCTGCATGCAGTGAAAAAGAAGAAGTTGTGAAGTAACTGTTTCCCAGGATATCAGCTAAGTGCACTAACCATTAGGCTACTCCTCTACTCCATCTCAAAAAAAGATAGTGGAATTAGAAAAGGTACAGAGAAGGGCAACGAAAATGATAAAGGGGATGGGAAGACTTCCCTATGAGGAAAGGCTAAAGTGGCTAGGGCTCTTCAGCTTGGAGAAAAGGCGGCTGAGAGGAGATATGATAGAGGTTTACAAAATAATGAGTGGAGTTGACCGGGTGGATGTGAAGCGTCTGTTTATGCTTTCCAAAAATACTAGGACTAGGGAGTATGCGATGAAGCTACAATGTAGTAAATTTAAAACGAATCGGAGAAAAATTTTCTTCACTCAACATGTAATTAAACTCTGGAATTCGTTGACAGAGAATGTGGTAAATGCGGTTAGCTTAGCAGAGTTTAAAAAAGGTTTGGACGGCTTCCTAAAGGAAAAGTCCATAGACCATTATTAAATGGCCTTGGGGAAAATCGACTATTTCTGGGATAAGCAGTATAAAATGTTTAGTACTTTTTTGGGATCTTGCCAGGTATTTGTGACCTGGATTGGCCACTGTTGGAAACAGGATGCTGGGCTTGATGGACCTTTGGTCTTTCCCAGTATGGCAATACTTATGTACTTACATAAGTTATGCGCTTAACTAACCTTATTCTATAACTGCATGCCCAACTGTACACATCTAATTTTGGGCATAATTTATAGAATTTGGGAGCATATGTTTCTATGACATATATCTGATAGGCATGGACTTGCATGAATCAGATGAAAGTCACTGGGCTGAATGTACTCTTCATCAACGTAAAGTGGCAACTTGAAAATCAGCAGCCCAAGTATCTGTCAAGCATGAGTGTGTTTTTAGCTCCAGGCTGGGTAAAGAAAGGACATGAACTGGCAAGCCAGCTTGAAAATTCTGATCCTTTGTACACCCAGCTGTGGGAATGGTGGCACGGACTTGGTTTCTCCCTTCAGAAGAATGATGGATGTGTTGACATCATGAATTGCTCCTTCTGTTAAGCCTAAGATAGAGGTGGTCAGCAGCAGGAAATAATCTTTGTCTGTAAGTCAGTTTTTTTGGCAAACTGTGTGTTTCTAAAGCAATGTCTAGCCAGGAAAACAATTCCACCTGGGTAAATGCCAGGGCTGCCAGATTTCAGGAAACAAAAGTTGTTCCTTTAGCTTGATTCTGGTTGATTTATAATATGTGATGATATGCAGACAGTCTGTTGAGTGTGTTAGATTAAGATTGCTTAGAATTCAGAAAGAGTGAGCAGATAAGGATGCATCTGTTTGTACTGTGATGGGATAACAGAAACCTTTTCCATTCTGTTAGCACCTCTGTGCCTTTCACAGCCAAATCCCAGTGCCTCGGTATTTGGTTCATCCAGACTCTTAGGTCACCTACAAAGCGTGTTGCTAAACAGAATGTTGCAGGCTATTAGATATTTTTAACAGAATGTAAACATTCTGTTAAAAATATCGAATAACATTTTAACAGAGTGTAAACATTTGCAAGACATTTCTATAGCCTAGGTGCCCAAATTTGTCTGCATTATGTATGTATATTTTTAGAATAATTGTAGATATAGGAATTTCTGAAATTGAGACCAAAGGCAATACAACTTGGAGCTTTGTTTTGGCTGAACTTTCCCTGCAAGTGCGTGATAAAACTTAATTCAATTAAGTATGTATTTTTTGAGGCTAATCAATTAAACTCTTTTCTGGAGACAAAGCTGAAAGACTTACACCCTCCACTATCAGGAACATTAATAACTTCAACCCCATAAATATTGTATATTGCTTGGTATGCTTATATCAGCCTCCATTTGTTAGATTTTGAAGTTGTCTTCAAAAATTGAAATATTTTCCTGAAAATTGTGATAATTCTCCCCAATATTGTGGACTATAGACGAGAAATGATCTTCTTGTTATTATAATTTTTCCTTTTTTTTGATGTATTTTCAAGAAATTTACCAAGATACTAAATCGTCTTTATCTATAATCAAGATATCATGCTTGAATATATTTTGAAATAAATAAATAAATATAATAAAAAAAAAAGAATAATGGTAGATATGTGCTTTGTTCACACTTGTGACATAATGCCAAAATTTTGCTCAAACAATATTCAGAAGTACATAAGTATTGCCATACTGGGAAAGACCAAAGGTCTATCGAGCCCAGCATCCTGTTTCCAACAGTGGCCAATCCAGGTCACAAATACTTGGCAGAAACCCAAATAGTAGCAACGTTCCATGTAGAACCCCAAAGAGTAGCAAGATTCTAGAATTCTAAAGAATAACAAGACTCCATGCAGAATTTCAAAATGTAGCAACATTCCATGAAGAACCCCAAAGAGTAGCAAGATTCCATTTAGAATCCCAAGTACATAAGTGTTGCCATACTGGGAAAGACCAAAGGTCCATCGAGCCCAGCATCCTGTTTCCAACAGTGGCCAATCCAGGTCACAAATACCCGGCAAGGTCCCCAAAATGTACAAAACATTTTATACTGCTTATCCCAGAAATAGTGGATTTTCCCCAAGTCTATTTAATAACGGTCTATGGACTTTTCCTCTAGGAAGCCGTCCAAACCTTTTTAAAACTCCACTAAGCTAACTGTCTTTACCAAATACCCGCCTAACTTACATAACATGGAAGCTATATTCAGGGATGGAACATGGGTATTTAGAGGTCAGGCTCCTGATTACAGGTAGAATACACAATACTGTCCCATCCTTACACCAACTCTATGGTTCATGTTAAGTTGGGTACCTAAATGCTGCCTATTATTCCATATCAGAACTCCTAATCACTATCAGAAGGAAGGGAGAGAGTAGACCGTCCCAGTAATGCAGTTAACTCATGATTAAAATTTTTAATTGCCCATTAATTTTTGGCTTCTCTCTTCCTTCCCTTCTAGCCTCACTGTAATGCAAGCAGACTTTCACCACTGATGCTGAAAGCCTTCCTGCAGCTGTGCCCCACCTCCTCTGATTCAACTTCCTGTTTCTGAGGCTGCAGGAGGAAGCCTGCATACATTGTAGATCCTGCCCGTGACCCAAGCAAGTATAATGATGTCAGACCAGTTAACTCATGATTACATTTTTTAAATCATCTAATAGCCTTAAACTAGGCTGCCTTGGTTTCATCATAGAAAAGGCTCTTACAGTACAACCTCAGAGCGCCTAAATGGAGGAACCCAGGAATAAAATGGCCCCTTGATTTTTGGTGCACCCACTTTTATGGATTTTCTATGACAGACTTGAAGCCTGTCTACACCTATTTATTTATTTGGATTTTGCTCACACCTTTTTCAGTAGTAGCTCAAGGTGAGTTACATTCAGGTACTCTGGATATTTCTCTGTCCCAGGAGGGCTCACAATCTAAGTTTGTACCTGAGGCAATGGAGGGTTAAGTGACTTGCCCAAGATCACAAGGAGCAGCAGTGGGATTTGAACCGGCCACCTTGGGATTGCAAGGCCACTCCTCCGCTTGTTAGTCTTTAGGATTCTATATGGAATGTTGCTACTGTTTGAGATTCTGCACGGAATCTTGTCACTCTTTAGGATTCCAGAATCTTGATATTCTTTGGGGTTCTACATGGAATGTTGCTACTCTTTGAGATTCTGAATGGAATCTTTATTTATTTAGATTTTGCTCACACCTTTTTCAGTAGTAGCTCAAGGTGAGTTACATTCAAGTAGACTGGCTATTTCTTTGTCTCAGGAGGGCTCGCAATCTAAGTTTGTACCTGAGGCAATGGAGGGTTAAGTGACTTGCCCAAGATCACAAGGAGCAGCAGCGAGATTTGAACCAGCCACCTCTGGATTGCAAGACCGGTGCTCTAAGCACTAGGCTACTCCTCCACTCCACAGTTCACATTTATTCACAGTTGCTTGATATACCGCAAAATGCCAAAGTTGGCGTCTATGCAGTTTACAATAATAATAAAAAAAGACTGCCAAGAAAGAAAGAGAGAGAAAAAAAAAATAACAGGTGGCAGGGTATGCAACTCCAAAGAGGTGGGTTTTCAGAGCCACCTTGAACTTATGGGGCTTGTGCCAAAAGAGACTGGAAGACCTGAATATGTATACATAGAGAGGAGGGACAGGGGAGATAATGATACCGACGTTTAAATACTTGAAAGGTATTAATATAGAAACAAATATTTTCCAAAGAAGGGAAATTGGTAACACTAGAGGACATGAATCGAGGTTGCGGGGTGGAAGATTTAGGAGTAATGTCAGAAAATTATTTTTCATGGACAGGGTGGTTGATGCCTGGAATGCCCTTCCAAGGGAGGTGGTGGAGAAAAGAACTCTGGCGGAATTCAAAAAGGTGTGGGATGAACAAAACAAAACATAAAGGGTTGCATATGTGTTTGCATGTCAAGTGGTGCTCAGGTGGCAACTCTAGCTGTATCAACTAAGGCAGGTGCTGGGCTGGCTTGTACAGTCTGAGTCCTGCATGTAGAAATCCAGGTTAGGATAGGCAGGAGAGAGCTTCGATGGAAATTGCAGTAATTTGAATGCAAGGACAGTGCTGAAAAGTAGTCATACAACCACCTAGCATTGCGAAGACTGCTGAGTAAGCTTGGGAAGCACTTATGTAAGGTGGTTGTATGACTACTTTTAGGGGTTCACTTTGCTTTTTACCCCTACTAGTTTTTTGTACCCCTGACGCAGCCTGAGGGCGAAACGTGGCCACGTCAGGTAAGTTGTAATAAACCACTTCTTCTGTTACCCTCCTGTTCCATTTTTTTGTCTTTTTTGATCTGCTTTTTTCCTTTTGATTTGCATTAAATACGGTGTACAGTTCTGATCTCCACATCTTGTAGAAAGATATATTGCATTTAGAAAACGTATAGATAACAGCAATAAAAATGATAAAGGGGATGGAATGACTCCTTATGAAGAAAGGCTATACAGGTTAGAGCTCTTCAGCTTGGAGAAGAGACAACTGAAAGGGGATATGACAGATCATTCCACACATTTTCATTCCCAATAATTATGGCAGTACAGCCTCCTTATCAACCTCCGACAAAGACCCCTTTTCCATTCCCAGCTCTCTCTCTCTTTCTTGATCACTCACTCTCACAAACCTGTCCCAGCTAATATCCTCCTCCCTTTACCTCCCAGCCAGTTCCCATCTCAGACCCCCAGTCAGACCCCAGTCTCTGTTTCTCCACCGTAGCTACCCTCCATCTCTCTCCCTACCCATCCACATCACTTTCTCCCTCCCTATATATTGTCCTCCACTATTATTCATCAGTTTCTATTGCCTATCCCCAGCTAGTCCCCATCTCACCCAACCAGTCTCCATTGAGTCTTTCTTCTCCATGTAGTCACCATCAGCATCTCTTTCTGTCTCTCTTTCTTTCTCTCTCCCTCTCATGAATATTCATTGTGGATATCCTGAAAACATGACTGGCCGGGGTGCCTCCAGGACCACGTTTGGGAACCACTGCCATAGTGGCTCCTTGCAGCTTTGGGCAAGTCACTTAACTCTCCATTCCCTTGGCATGCCTGGGGACAGCACTGGCAACCCTCATGGCCTTCCATGAAACCTGTTGTGTTGTTCACAGTTTGTGTGCAGGGGGACGTACCATATATTCAACTTTTTAGAAGAGCATAAGCTCCACCTTATGTTTAAGCGAGCTGAAAGGGTATAGAGATAAATTAAAGGATTTTGCTCCTGTATTGCAGTGCATTGGAAAAAATGGATTTGTCTGAGCCATTTGGTTGTCAAGTACTTAAAGATTAATCATGGCCCAAAGTAATTTAATGTGCCCTTATCTGCATTAAATCTATATCTCTGACTTCGCTTAGCCCTCTGCCCTTGATCTTTGGAGTAGTCAATGCCTGGTACTGATTATTTTACAATGGATCACTAGACCCGTACCGTGTAGCCTAGACTGAAATATGCAAACAACGTACAACAGGTCTTGCTCCAATAACAATATTCAAGGTTTACTGTAAACAGCGCTTCCCTTAATCTTGCTGGTCTATCGCAGCAAATTCATGGGACCATCTAGACTGGAAATTGTGCAGGTTCAGAAGACATCTATCAAACTCTACAATTTGTAAATGCTATTGCTTTTCATGTATAATGTTCCCTTGCTGGAACTTTCTAGTAGAGGGAGCAGACTGCTACTACTACTACTTATCATTTCTATAGCGCTACAAGGCATAAGCGGCGCTGTACACCATACACGAAAAGACAGTCCCCGCTCAAAGAGCTCACAATCTAAAAATGGAATGTTTCTAGTGGAATAGCAGCATTCCATGTAGAATCTCAAATAGTAGCAACAGAATCTCCAATAGTGGCAACATTCCATGTAGAATCTCAAGTAATAGCAACATTCCAGAATCTCAAATAGTAACAACATCCCACGTTCCACTGCACTAACCACTAGGCTACTCCTCCACTTCAACATTCCATCTAGAAGCCTGCCCTTGCAGATTAGCTATGCGGCCGCGCAGGCTTCTGTTTCTGTGAGTCTGACGTCCTGCATGTACGGACATGCAGGACGTCAGACTCACAGAAACAGAAGCCTGCGCGGCCACGTTGCTGACCTGCAAGGGCAGGCTTCTACATTACTACTACTTATCACTTCTATAGCGCTACAAGGCATAGGCAGCACTGTACACCATACACAAAAAGACAGTCCCTGCTCAAAGAGCTTACAATCTAGATAAGACAGGTAAACAGACAGAACAGTTAAGGGTAAGGGAATAAAGAGGTGAGGTTAAAGGACAGGGCAAGTGAGTTAGGAGTCAAAAGCAGTGGTAAAGAGGTGGGTTTTGAGGTTGGACTTGAAAACGGCTAAAGACGGGGCACGACGTAGAAAATACAGAAGTACATGATAGTTAAAATATAAAATAATTGTACTATTCGTGAAATATACTATATGCATTTTTCGCTATACTGTAGTGAACAAATTTTTACATACTTTGGAACAGATTAATGTACTGCTTCTATTATCTTATTACTTACATGAATAGGCAAGAACTAAGAATTGTAATATTTATAATGCAGTGAACAAAAACTTAGGAGCTGCTTCACAAATATTCAGTAGGGGTTTGCACTTGCCACTCGTTAACTGCAAACGTTAATTTGAGGAGGGGCAAAGATTGTGCAGCCCCTCACACAATTGCTTCTCACAGGTCTCCCACTTAGCCATCTCTCTCCTCTTCAATCTGTTCAAAATTCTGCTGCACGACTAATATTCCGCCAGTGTCGTTATGCTCATATTAGCCCTCTCCTCAAGTCACTTCACCGGCTTTCTATCCGTTTCCGCATACAGTTCAAACTCCTCTTGTTGACCTATAAGTGCATTCACTCTGCAGCTCCTCAGTACCTCTCCACTCTCATCTCTCCCTACATTCCTCCCCGGGAACTCCGTTCACTGGGTAAATCTCTCTTATCTGCACCCTTCTCCTCCACTGCTAACTCCAGACTCCGTTCCTTTTATCTTGCTGCACCATATGCCTGGAATAGACTTCCTGAGCCGGTAGGTATGTCAAGCTCCATCTCTGGCCATCTTCAAATCTAAGCTAAAAGCCCACCTTTTTGATGCTGCTTTTAACTCCTAACCCTTGTTCACTTGTTCAGAACCCTTATTTTATCATCCTCACTTTAATATTCCCTTATCTCTTGTTTGTCCTGTTTGTCTGTCATAATTAGATTGTAAGCTCTGTGGAGCAGGGACTGTCTCTTCATGTTCAAGTGTACAGCGCTGCGTACGTCTAGTAGCGCTACAGAAATGATAAGTAGTAGTAGTAGACTCGCATTCACTGAACTTGATGGCAAAAGCCTGGTTCCTGCAGGTCGTGTGATAGGGGTAGAAATTGCTGGAAGGTGCTCCCCCTGAGAGACTTTCATAGCAGCAGAGATCACACTGCTGACACACAGCTCCTGCAAACCACCACGATCGCTTCTGGGTCTAGGGGGAACCACTCTTTCTTCAGGGCTCAGAGAATCCCCTTCAACATTGTGGTCTGGCGAAACCAGAAACCTGGCAGAAGCAGCATTATTTCTCGATGTCGGTCGGGTTCCAAATGCCTCTATTGTTGTCTACTGCAGCTCGGGGATCAGACCAGCTTCAGGGGGGCAATGCTTGGTTTGCACTTTTCTCCTTCCCATGCTTTTGCTTTACAAAGAGCTGATTTGCTGCAAAAGAAACACAGGTCGGTGTAAAGCTCTATCCCTAGTGTCTCAGGAATTTACCAACTTGGTTCCACCAGTGGTATCTCTCTTCTATTTGTTTTAAATGTGTTACTATTGTGATAGTCACATCCAGGATAGTTGGGTTAAGGCAGTTTCAGTTTGAAATACAAGTCCCAGAAGGTATTGCAGGCAAGGAGCCAGGGGATGAGATGAAGAACCCGGACTGGACTCCTAGCTGCAATTGGGGAAGACATGGGTGTAAGCTGGCAGGATGTGTAGAGTGGCTGCCACTAGGGGGAAAGAGAGATAGGAAACCCTGTGTGCAGGAGCTCATCATTAGTCTAATGCTTAACTCAGCTAGTATGGGTGTAAGGGAAGCTGGTGGAAGGAGAATGATTGGTTGTGAGAGCAATTTGATTAGGCAGGTGGGAAGGAGTCCCAGAGGAGTTCAGTTCAGGAAGAGAGAAGAAGTGAGAGAGAAGCAGTGGCAGGGAAAATCCCTTGGGTGTGAGAAGTCCCTAAAGAATTGAAACCTCCTGAAGGTAAAGGCTGCTTTGTGATTTAACTGGGATGATGAACTGATTGAACTGTTTGTCTTGGGAATTGAACTACTGTTTACTGTGCACTGGATAAAGAGCCCAGACTGAAGCTGACTGTGAGCCTGTATTGAATCCTGGTAGGTGCTGGCAGCCTACTGTTTAAAGGGGACTATTTGCCACACACTTTCAGGTGGCTTACATGTGTTTAAGATTGAAGGTGAATGCTACTGTTGGAATCGTGTATCAGGTCTACTAGAAACCTGCATGGAATAAAGTCCTTAAGATTGAAGTTGCTGGTGGACATTTGTTTCTTGATTGTACTGGGAGCGCTCTCCCTGTTGACACTATGTAACTTCATGGAATATCCCCTAGTCTTTGTACTTTATGAAAGACTGAAAGACTAAACAATAAATTTGCATTTACCCATTCAGGCCAGTATGTGTGATATTCAGTATATTACCTGGTTAGGTAGCAGACTGAATATCAGACTTTCTTTTTATACAATGCTCCACATGACACCCGTCCCCACAATAGCATTCCCCTCTTCTGGACTTCTCCAAAGCTTACCCTCTCCCAAACTCCCTAAAAGCAGCCCTCCCAAAGATCAATCCACTTCCTGAAACTCCCCCCCCCCCAAGAGCATACCCCTCAAGCCCCCTAACAAGAACAGCCTTCTTCCTAGATTACCCACAAGCTTCCATCCTCTTCTGAAGCCCTCCCCCCAACTTTAGGTCCTCCTGAGCCTAACTGGTGTAGGCTGGGCAGGGCTGAACCAATTTCTCTTGCCCATGCCAGCTCTGGGTATAAAATGGGGCCCTTGACCTCTAGTGGTAGACTCGCAGTAATACTGCTATTGGTCAAGACCCTAGCAGTAGTACTGAAAGACTACCGCTAGAAGCTATGACCACCATTTTCTGTTGCGATCCAGCATGGGTAGAAGCAACTGCAATTTGATCCTGCCCAGTAAATACCCCTAGACTACCAGTGACCCTAAGATAGGCCTGTGGGGATGGGGCTCCATATGGGTGGAGGGTCTTCAGGAAGAGAAACTTCTCGGATGGTCCAGGAGAGGGTAAGCTCTTGAGGGGAAAGTTGGGGAGGGGTAGACCCTTTTGGAAGAGCTCAGAAGGGGAAGTAAAAAGTGAACTGAACTTGGGGCAATGCTCTTTGGAAGAGTTATTGGGAGGGTGGATACTGCTGCGGGGGGGGGGGGGGGGAGGGGGAGGCTGAGAATAGAGGAAAAGCTTTAGGAAATCAGTCTGATTACATCAGAAATTGTAACCTTACACACAAACACACATATCATACTAATAAATAAAGACCAACAATAAGCTACAAATAAAGTAAGCCATCCAAGTAAAACCAGAAATACAATGTTTAACTATTATGAGAAAGTACAGAACATGTAATCAGACATTGGATTAAAACCAGTTATGACACAGAGCAGGACATATAATCAGAACGGCCAAGTGTAAACAAAATGTCATGTCAGAACACTTAAGACTAATCTTTGAATGAGCAATGGTCCGATCAAGTCTCCAATGAGAAAGAGTCCCAGCATTCAGCTTAGTAGAGTTGCTGTGATGTTATGTATTTAGATACGTTGTTTAAACAGTAGATATAGGGGTCAGCTTTCAAGGGATTTCTATATTTAGTAGACGTATAGCTAAACATCTAAATCCCATATCCATTAATTTTCAGTGGTGCTAAACAGAGAGAGATGTTAAAAAACAAAATCCCTCTAATTTCTGCAGCGTCGTAGAGACGGTTCTAGGATGGAGTGAGGACATTCCATTAACTATATACATAAAAAGGGTAAGTCATTAAGGAGCTGCCTGGATTTAGGTTGGACGAACATCCATAAATACTGTTATTCAAGCAGTGCCGTAGCGAGGGTGCCTGACACCCGGGGCAGGTCGCCGCTGCGCACCCCCCCCCCCCCCCGGGTGCAGGGCACGGCGTCCCCCCCCCCCCGAAACGCACCCTACCTTTCAGCGGGGGGCAGGCGGGAGGGCCGATCCGCCCCCAGTGCACGTCACTGGGAGCTGCATCGGCTCTGCTGCTTCCCTGCTTTCTCTGCCCCAGAACAGGAAGTAACCTGTTCCGGGGCAGAAAGAGCAGGGAACCAGCGAGCTGACACCCCCCCAGCACGTGCACCCGGGGCGGACCGCCCCACCGCCCCCCCTTCCTACGCCACTGTATTCAAGTCACGTATGTGTGTTACGTTAACGTATAAAAAAGCAAGATAAAAGAGAAGTGGTTTATTAAAACAGTTACCCGACGTGGCCACGTTTCGCCCTCAGGCTGTGTTGGGGTAAAAAATTAAAAGGGGATTATTACAAAGCATTCGATAATAATCTACTATAATAAAACTCACCCTCAACATTCTGAAGACAACGTTCTGAAGTCACTCAGTCACTCCCTGAAGGGTTTGTCAGTTCATGGTGGTGAAGCCACAACACTGACCATGTCTCTCTGCCCCGCCCTCGCATGACGGACCAATCAGAAAAAACACCCTCAACATTCTGAAACACAAAGGACCATCACAACACCATTCCCAGGCAACACTAGGCAACGTAAGATGGACCAATCAGAGGAAACTACGTGGCAATAAGGGAGGAGCATTCCTCAGCAGAACGGCTCATTATCTATGCAGCACGGAGAGCACAGAACCACCGCTGGAACGAGAGAAGAATATTCCTGCTGTGGGTATGTGCAAAAATAGACCGGGTGGGGGGGGGGGGGGAGAAAAAGCCACACACCAATCCATCCCACTTTGCCAGCACAGCACAGCACAGCACATCCCCCAACCCCCCAAGCAAAAAACAAAACAAAAAAAAAAGACACACATCAACAACCTGCACACACACCCCACCCTCACACACTCACATACACACAGACACACAAAAAAAAGCCACATGCTAACGCCCGTTTCATTGGTTTCGGAAACGGGCTTTTTTTTACTAGTAATAATAATAATAATAATTCGCCTAAAAGTTAACTTTTAAAAACACTTTGCACACTTCTCAGATCAAGCCCGCCTTACTTGTATCTGTTTATCAGCAGCCACAAAGCTCAAAGCTGGCAATTTTGTGGGTGGTCTGAGGCACTTATTCAGTTAAGTACCAATATTCAGCACTTAACCACAGGAGTTAACCGAACAAATAGAGCCTCATAAAATACAGTCCTAACTCTGTCCGATTCAATTTATGCAGTTAAGTGCTGAATATTGCACTTAACCAGATAAGTGATAGCCAGCTGCACAGACCTGGATATTCGATGCTGCAGCCCGGACATGGCCTGGCATTGAAGATCCAGGAAAAATGCCACCAGCAGAGGGAGCAGGGAACCAGGGGAACCGGCAGCCTCACGGCTGCTCCCACCTCCCAAGAGGTAAGAATGCACTCGGGGGGGGGGGGGGGGGGGGGAGGGGGTGTCGTGCTGCACCCGCGGGGGGGGGGGGGGTGCGCAACAGCGAACTTGGTGGCAGCCGCCCTTGCTACACCACTGTATGTAAGCCATATTGAGCCTGCAAATAGGTGGGGAAATGTGGGATACAAATGTAATAAATAAATAAATAAATAATTCACTAAGGCATTGTGGTGTAGCAGAATTAACCTATTTGCACTAAGAAAATATTTTATTTTCAGACCTAGGTAATGGTGAGGGGATTTCCCTGCATATATCTTTGTGGATTTTGTATTTGTTGAACAATCTTAGAGGTCCTTTTACTAAGGTGTGCTGAAAAATAAACTGTGGTAAGGTATTTATTTATTTATTTATTTGTTGCATTTGTATCCCACATTTTCCCACCTATTTGCGGGCTCAATGTGGCTTACATAGTGCCGTAGAGGCGTTTGTCAATACGGTTGTTAGCAGATACAAAGTTACGTTGTGGTCAGATGAGGTGGGGTCATAGGTTGTCCAGTACGATCATTAGTTATGCTGTGTTGCTTGGTGCGGGGATCTATGTTGGATTGGTGGGATAGGCCCAGTGGTGTGCTGGAGCAGGCTCTCGCAGGCTCGCAAGAGCCGGTTGTTAAGTTTTAAAGAATTTTGGGAGCCAGTTGTTAAAGTAGGGCCCTCCATGTCTACTTTAACAACTGGCTCTCAAAATGTGGGCTTGGGCCCCCTGCTGAATTATCTTTTACTTTGCTGGTGAGGATGCTGAGCCCTGCCAGCCAAGTAAATAGACTACTGCTGCTCCCCGCTCCTTGTTTCCAGCTCTGGGCAGCAGGCTGGGACTTCTCGAGCATGTGAGAGAAGTTCCAGCATGCTGCTCAGAGCAAGACATTGGGCGTGGTGGCAGTCCATTTATTGGCTGGCAGCAAAGGTATGCCTAGTGTGCCCACATGAAGGGATGGAGGAGAGAGAGGCAAGTGTTGCTCCCCCCCCCCCCCCCCATCCCCGGCCACCCCTGGCCCTTCCAACTGCAGAGCTGGCTACGTCCAGAGAAAGAGCCTGTTGTTAAAAATTTACCAGCACACCCCTGGATAGGCCTTTTTGAAGAGGTGAGTTTTGAGTGATTTCCTGAAGTTTAAGTGGTCATGGATTGTTCTCACAGCATGTGGGAGTCCGTTCC
Source organism: Microcaecilia unicolor (assembly GCF_901765095.1). Lineage (NCBI taxonomy): Eukaryota > Metazoa > Chordata > Amphibia > Gymnophiona > Siphonopidae > Microcaecilia > Microcaecilia unicolor. The sequence goes on from NC_044039.1 coordinate 16,486,357, forward strand.
ATAGTTGTGCGCTTATGTAGGACAAGCTGGATGCGTAAGTTATTTTGTATCTTAGTCCTTTACAGTTTGGATAGTGTGGGTTTAGGTATGATCGTGATGATCTGATTCTATTTCTGGTTGGTAAGTCTACTAGGTCTGTCATGTATCCAGGTGCTATGCCGTAGACAATTTTGTGTACCAGGGTGCAGATTTTGAAAATGGTCCGTTCTTTGATTGGGAGTCAATGCAGCAGTATAGGCGTGTGTTTTGGACACGCGCAGATCCATTTTTCAGCTCACCTGTAAAAATGTCTTTTTTTTTAAATTTTTTTGACCTAAAATGGATGTGCGGCAAAATAAAAACTGACGTGCGTCCATTTTGGGTCTGAGACCTTACCGCCAGCCATTGACTTAGCGGTAAGGTCTCACACGTTAACCGGGCGGTAATGGTCTACATGCGTCAAATGCCTTTTACCGCTCAGTAATGAAGTGAGCCAGAAAATAAAAAGTATTTTCTGGCGCACATAGGGGACGCATGTCAAAAATGAAATTACCGACCGGGCCACATGGATCCAGCTTCTCCTATATAAGCACACAACTATGGAACACATTACCAAAAGCCATAAAGACAACGCACGACCACCTCAACTTCCGGAAATCACTAAAGACCGATCCGTTCAAGAAGGCATACCTTACTGATCCAACTTAAGTGCCTGGACTCAGCAACACAACAAAACCAACGAACGTTATATAACTCTTCTTCTCTCGATTCTATTATGTGTCTGTAACACATACATCTCATTCTCTACCACATCACTCTGTATTTGTTTCATCACCGGAGGCAGGGGTGTGCTGGTAAATTTTTAACAGGCTCTTTCTCCGGACGTAGCCAGCTCTGCAGTTGGAAGGGCCAAGGGTGGCCGGGGGGGGGGGGGGGGAAGCAACACTTGCCTCTCTCTCCTCCCTCCCTATATGCGGGCACACTAGGCATACCTTTGCTGGCAGCCAATAAATGGACTGCCACCACTCCCAACGTCTTGCTCTGAGCAGCATGCTGGAACTTCTCTCACATGCTGGAGAAGTCCCAGCCTGCTGCTCAAAGCTGGAAACAAGGAGCGGGGAACAGCAGCAGTCTATTTACTTGGCTCAGCATCCCCACCAGCAAAGTAAAAGAGAATTCAGCAGGGGGCCCAAGCCCACATTTTGGGAGCCAGTTGTTAAAGTAGCCATGGAGGGCCCTACTTTAACAACCGGCTCCCAAAATTCTTAAAATTTTAACAGCCGGCTCTTGCGAGCCTGTGAGAGCCTGCTCCAGCACACCACTGACCGGAGGTGGCTTACGCCTCACGGTAATATGTAAGCCACATTGAGCCTGCAGATAGGTGGGAAAATGTGGGGTACAAATGCAACAAATAAAATAAAACTCAGAATTCACGCACATGGGGCGCAGATAGGCGCTTACGTGACTTAGTTAAAGGGTCCCTTAGACAAGCAAGGATTCTCACATAAAAGGAATAGGTGCTGAGATTCAAAAATAGAGGTGAAATAGTATGATGCAAGAGTTACACATTAGCTCAAAACCATGTAATCAATATCCACAGTAAACTGGGCAAAGGGTGTCTAGAAATGACCTCAAGCTCTGTAGATGAATAGAGTTCTATATGTTGAATTTCAAGGGCCCATACATTAAACATGTAAGGTAATACACCGCCTTTAACCCTGCCTATCGGATCTCTAGATTTTTGATAGATTAGTCTCAAGCAGTTCCTGCTACTATAACTGCAAAGAGAAGTTCAGTTTAAATGAGATGACCTGGTATAGAAAATCTTAGTGTTAATTGTTTCCCTGACAGCTGTTAAATGTGGCCTCTACAGGTTAGCAATGCTGAGCAGTGTTCCTCAGGGAGATGTTAAGGTTTCTAAGCAGATTGGAAAATGCGGAAGGTTTCCTCACCCCCTTGGTTCCTCAGGAAATTAGTTGGATGTTTTCCAACAGTCCTTTCATGTTGCCATAGGTAGACTTTTTGCCTACAGGACCTGCAGGTCTATTCAGAATAAAGGCTGAGTTAGTTCCTTCTGAAGGGAAAACTGCTTTGCAAATGTTGCATTGAAGCAAGGGGGAAACACTGTCAATTCTGAGAAGTCTGGACAGATGTAAAGCATGTAGAGTTTTTTTTACTGGATTTGATCACTTGCTTTTGAAAACCTGTGCTCATGGCAAGTTATATGTTGCCTATATTCCCCTGCCTAAAAGGGCTCGAGCCCTTTTACTAAGTCGCATAGGGTCCTACGTGCGCCCAATGTGTGTCAATTTGGAGTTACCACCCGGCTACCGGGTGGCCCGGGTGGTAATTTCGTTTTTTAACGCTCGTCCGCTATGCACGTTGGAAAATCGTTTTTTATTTTCCTGCGTGCAGTGGAAACTGGGCCATAACCATCATTCTACACACGTAGACAATTACCGAACGGTTACCGGGGTGAGACCTTACCGCTAAGTCCGTGGGTGGCAGTAAGGTCTCAGACCCAAAATGGACGCACGCCAATTTTAATTTTGCCGCACCTCCATTTTCAGCAAAAATTTTAAAAAGGCCTTTTTTACAGGTGAGCTGCAAAATGGATCTGCGTGCACCCAAAACGCACGCCTACACCAGCGCAGCCCATTTTTCAATGCAGCTTAGTAAAAGGATCCCTAGAATTTAAGGTGGTACCTGAGATAATGCAGGGTGAAGTGACACACCCAAGTGATGAACACCCAGATTCTATATATAGCACCTAGATTTGCATGTCTGAATTTATATGCGTACCCAAGATGCACATGCAATTTGAGTAGCAAACCTTGAACTATAATCTGGCGCTATCAACCAATTATTGCAGTTCATTGGCACTCATTAAAAGTTGCCTGCGCATCTGGCTGCGCGCTATTCTATAAGGCATGGCCCTAACTCTACTAGGCAAAAAAAAAAAAAGGAGGTAAAAAACCTCACGGTACCGTGAGATGTGAAACAAAATGTCATGTTGTCAGTTAAAAAAACGGAATTTAAATTCAGTTTTTTAACTGACAACACGACATTGTTATAAGAGAGGAGACCGAAGAAGTTTTTGATTTAACAACAATTGTGTGCAAATTTTTCATCGATGTGTAATATTACACTGCCACACCAAAGGAAGTGGAAAACACAACTTCAAGAGATCAATCCGAGACACCAGGGTGAGATGCTCCAGAAAACAAACTTTATTTGGACCCTACACGGTCCGTGTTTCGGCTTTTAAAAAAAGCCTTCATCAGGGGTCGATCAGTGAGTGCAGAGATATGTACTGATTGACAGTGGAGCACATGAAATGTCGTCTCTAAATAAAAAGAAGTGTAGGGTCCAAATAAAGTTTGTTTTCTGGAGCATCTCACCCTGGTGTCTCGGATTGATCTCTTGAAGTTGTGTTTTCCAATTCCTTTGGTGGTGTTGAACTTTTTGTGGAAACTGCGAACCCCATCTGTTTCTGCTAATATTACACTGCAACATCTGAGATTGATCAAGACCCCTGAGGCAGGCCTTAGGGCCGAAACACGGCCGTGCCGGGTCATTTTTTAGATACCCAATAAAGTTTATTTTTTGTATCCTCCTTGGTTTCTCTTCACTTCTTTTGGTTTCACACCTAACTCTACTAGTGCATAACTCAAAAGGGGCTTGGAACAACCTTCCTGAACCCTTACGCCAAGCCCCTTCCCTGCCCGTCTTCAAGTCTTTGCTTAAAGCCCACCTCTTCAATGCTACATTCGGCACCTAACCCTTACCGTTCAGTGAATCCAGACTGCCCCAATTTGACTGCCCCTATCGGACCGACCGTTCACTTGTCTATTAGATTGTAAGCTCTTTGAGCAGGGACTGTCTCTCTTTGTTAAATTGTACAGCGCTGCGTAACCCTAGTAGCGCTCTAGAAATGTTAAGTAGTAGTAGTAGTACCCATGGGTGTTCCGAAAAGTAACATGTGCAGTTACAGAATAGACCTCAGTGTGTCTAACCTGGATGCCAGCATTTACCCCAAGATTTCAGCAGGTGTTAGTCTGGTGTCTAAAATTAGGCATGGAAATCACCGCTTAGCGTGATTCTACAACGCACGTGCAGCCTTTATAGAATCACACTTAGCATCAATTTTTTTTCTGATGCTGAATTTTGAGCCCCGTTTATAGAGTTCCCTCCAAAGAGCAGCAGTGCGAGACTTTAGATTTGAACCCTGGCTTCTCTTGTTCTCGGTGTCATACTCTAAGGTATGCCTGAAGTAAGGTACCAATTGTATACCAAAGTTTACAGAATAGAGGCCCCCTTTTACCAGGCTGCGGCAAAAGGGGGCCTACATTGGCGTCAGCACGCACACCAAGGCCCCCTTTTACCGCAGCTGGTAAAAGGACTGGTCTCGCTTTCCTTCAGGAAATGGCCGGGCGGCAAATAAAGCACTTGCCGAGCGGCCATTTTGGGGGGGAACCCTTACCGCTACCCATTGAGGTGGTGGTAAGGGCTCCTGCGCTAATCCTGCAGTAACCGAGCAGCTCGTGGCACTGCCCGATTATCACCAGGTAGTATCCAGTGCTACAAATTTGTGTGGCGCCGAAAATGACGGCGCCGTAGGGGGGGGGGAGAAATACTGCTGAGCAGCTGCATTGGACTTACTGCCACTTAGTAAAAGGAGCCCAGAGGCATTTATACTTGGTTGATGCCATTAATTGGCACTTAAGTACTTGGCATTGAACTATGGACGGAGCATGGGCGTGTTGCTTATGATGCATACAACTTATAGAATACTACTGGTTGCACATGACACATCTATGCCAGCCATCGACCTGGTATAAGTGATCATACGTATATTTCAATGTGCCGTAGCGGCCTTACATTTCTATTCTAAAACAGGTTAGTCGTGCCCTAAGGCCAGGGATGGACTGACCATTGGGACAATAGGGCACAGCCCAAGGGCCCACAACAGTTGGGGGTCCACTCTCCCTTAGGGTCCATCTAGTTAAATCACTTTTGATAGGTGGTTAGAGGCCCATGACCCCTACTGCCTGGGGGCCCAGATTGCTGTCGGTCCGCCTCTGCCTAATGCTGCCATTCCTTTGTGGTACCTACAACTCCAAGCTAATTTAGAGAATTGCTCCCCTAGTTTTCATAATCTTAATATAGTGGACTGTCACAATGTTTGATGCATTCCTGCAAAAGAGTATATTTGTTTAGAAAACCAATGTCTGACTGTGTTTTTTTTTTAAATCTTTATAAAGATATGCTAACTATTTTAAGAGAGATTTTATTTTTACCGTATGGAATTCAAGTTAAATCAAACAAATCACTCCTTCCTCTCAAGCCTTTCTTTGGTCTTGGTTTTTATGGGCCATTGTAGATTTGATTCTTCGACATGCTTTCCAGTGGTGGGTGTAATATTGAATTATTCAGCTGTTCCTCTTGAAGCCCAGTAGCATCCAAAAATTATGCATTCTGCCATAATAAAAGCCTGATGCTTCAGCAGGAATACTGAAAAGCCAGCAAAGTGTTGGCAAAGCTCCCGTGTTCATGAATCTCTTAACAATTCAGTCTAATCAGCTTAAAGAAATGTCAATTAAAATCCACTCTTGAATCTGAGTGGGCCATTGCTGATCAGTCTAGTGAGATCATGCTTAAGATTCTCATCGGGGTTTCTCACATTAACACCAACTCACCCATCCATAAATCCAATTGCAGACAGCAATAATCGATTATTACCTATGCTTTTGTCTTGTGAATCTATAGTGCTGGTATGTCCTTGAGGTGAAAGTTATAAGTTCTTGAGGTTCTAATAAAAGAAACAGAATTATACAGGTTCGAGATCAACCCACCATTGCATCTTTCAAATTAGCATTAAAAACTCACCTTTTCAGAATTGCATTTGCCCTTTCATCATAACTTTTCCCATCTGCCCTGCTATTGTTTATTTTATTTTTGTTACATTTGTACCCTGCACTTTCCCACTCATGGCAGGCTCAATGCGGCTTACATGGGGCAATGGAGGGTTAAGTGACTTGCCCAGAGTCACAAGGAGCTGCTTGTGCCTGAAGTGGGAATCAAACTCAGTTCCTCAGGACCAAAGTCCAGCACCCTAACCACTAGGCCACTCCTCCACTGTTGCTACTATTTGAGATTCTACATGGGATGTTGCTATTCCACTAGCAACATTCCATATAGAAGTCGGCCCTTGCAGATCACCAATGTGGCCGCGCAGGCTTCTGCTTCTGTGAGTCTGACGTCCTGCACGTACGTGCAGGACATCAGACTCACAGAAACAGAAGCCTGCGCAGCCTTCTACATGGAATGTTGCTAGTGGAATCGCATTCCATGTAGAATCTCCAATAGTATCTATTTTATTTTTGTTACATTTGTACCCCGCACTTTCCCACTCATGGCAGGCTAAATGCAGCTTACATGGGCAATGGAAGGTTAAGTGACTTGCCCAGAGTCACAAGGAGCTGCCTGTGCCTGAAGTGGGAATTGAACTCAGTTCCTCAGGACCAAAGTCCACCACCCTAACCACTAGGCCACTCCTCCACTGTTGCTACTATTTGAGATTCTACATGGGATGTTGCTATTCCACTAGCAACATTCCATGTAGAAGTCGGCCCTTGCAGATCACCAATGTGGCCGCGCAGGCTTCTGCTTCTGTGAGTCTGACGTCCTGCACGTACGTCAGACTCACAGAAACAGAAGCCTGCGCAGCCTTCTACATGGAATGTTGCTAGTGGAATAGCAACATTCCATGTAGAATCTCCAATAGTAGCAACATTCCATGTAGAATCCAATAGACCACTCCTCCACTGTTGCTACTATTTGAGATTCTACATGGAATGTTGCTATTCCACTAGCAACATTCCATGTAGAAGTTGGCCCTTGCAGATCACCAATGTGGCCGCGCAGGCTTCTGCTTCTGTGAGTCTGACGTCCTGCACGTACGTCAGACTCACAGAAACAGAAGCCTGCGCAGCCTTCTACATGGAATGTTGCTAGTGGAATAGCAACATTCCATGTAGAATCTCCAATAGTAGCAACATTCCATGTAGAATCTCCAACAGTAGCAACAGAATCTCAATAGTAGCAACATTCCATGTAGAATCTCCAATAGTAGCAACATTCCATGTAGAATCTCCAATAGTATCTATTTTATTTTTGTTACATTTGTACCCTGCGCTTTCCCACTCATGCCAGGCTCAATGCGGCTTACGTGGGGCAATGGAGGGTTAAGTGACTTGCCCAGAGTCACAAGGAGCTGCCTGTGCCTGAAGTGGGAATCGAACTCAGTTCCTCAGGACCAAAGTCCACCACCCTAACCACTAGGCCACTCCTCCATTGTGACTTTCTGCCTTTCTCTTCTCTGTCTCCCCTCTTTCCCCCTCCTCACTCTGTCGTGTGCCCTCTTTCCCTTATTTCTTCTTCTTCTTCTTTCTCTTTCATTTATTTTTTTAATTAGTTTTTTTTAATTGGTTTTTGTAAACTACATTGAAGCCTTTGTTAGGCCCCATGTGGTATATCAAGCATGTAAAATAAATAAATAAATATGAGTGTCTCCGTTCTGTAACATCTTAAAACCTTGGTCTTCACTCCCATTCTTCAAAGGCTGCCCATGGGTCATGTTTTCAGGTTGTGGGTCATTTTTTTGTGCAGCGGGACCCATTGCACAGTTGTCTGTAGATTCCCATTCTGTGAAGGCAAATGATTTTGGTCTCCTGACGAAGCGCATGTGAAACATGGTCCATGTTGAGACCAAGTTTGCATAACCAATTGCACAGGCTGGATGAGACCCCGCTTGAAGAATTGTTATAAAGAGTCAGGTTCTTCGGAAGGAAGAGTATTTTGTAGTTTCTATCCTAAGAACCCCAAGTGTTGGACACTCAACGAGAACAACTTCATATCTTTGAAAGGGGAAGTATTGTTATGGTTTGAAACGTCTTCTGGTAATATATCGAAGAAGCAGACAGTGGTTTGACTTTCGGGTAGTTACCCAGAGGAAGAATGGTATGAGAGGGTGTATGGTTTTGATTGGATCTTATTGGATTTAGATTTTAAGAAATGTATCTCTCTATATAAAAGGCAACACCAACGTTCTATGAAGCCTCCTGCCGGAAGTGTGAAGGGGCGAGATATCCGGTTTCCCTAAGAGTGTCTGCCCCGCCCTCTCTGTAACACAGTCAGTGAAGGAAAACAGCAGAGCACGAAATCAAATCGCTGGCTCTGTAACAGTGAAGGACTCAGAGGGGGGAGGGGAGAGAGGCCAGAGGGCAGGGACACACACAGTCCCACATGCACACAGAAGAAAACATTGCTAGCCCCCCCCCCCCCCCCCCCGTTTCATTTGCATCAGAAACGGGGCTTTTTTACTGGTTGTCTAATAAATGGTAGATTTGTAATTTATGTAATGAATGTGCTTGAGATACATTTTCATACAACAGAGGTCGTAGGCATGCAAATCTTTATTACTTATTGATATCCTGAAAACCTAACCCAGTGGAAGCCTTTGAGGAGTGGGACTGAACAGCAAACTCTTAAAAAACCCCTTTTTAATCTTTAGAAAGTCAACATATAAATAGTTGCTTATAACAGATTTTTAAAATAAATTTCATCCTTAACGTTTCTTTGTAAAACATCAGGAATTTTCATGATTTATTTTCTGGGATTAGCCTAGACATCCACATAAACTGAACTAGTTTTGCTTCACTTGGAGAACTCTACAATGTAGTGTGATGTATGAAGAGGCTTCTTTGATTAAGTTTTTGAATTTCTGTTAGGTTAGTTAAGACATTGGACTAATGATCAGTGGCGTAGCCACAGGTGGGCCGGGGCCCACCCATTTAGTGCTCAGGCCCGCCCAACAGTAGCACACATTTAGCGGTAGCTGATGGGGATCTCAAGCTCGGCCAGCTGAAGACTTCCCCCTGATGGTAACAAAAAAGCTACTCTCCACGATACCGGCACCTGCACACGCTCCGTTTTCAGCGCATGCCTGCTGCAGACTGCCAAGGTGGAAAGAAGCATTTTCCCGCCAGCTAAAATATTTTTTTTGGTGGAGGTTGGGAGGGGGGAGAACACTTGGTGCCCACCCACTTCTTACCTAGGCCCACCCAAAATTTGTTGTCTGGCTACACCCCTGCTAATGATTAATCATGTCTGGAATAGTATGTCTTTCTGGGCATTCTGCTGTGCTGCCCAGTATTAGCAGAGCACTTGAAGACACAACCATAAAGTGATATTAAAGACCCTATAAGTTCCAATTGCTTTGCATATCTGCTGGCAATCCTTCTTTTTAAAAAAAAAAAATATTCTCTTAGGTCTTTTTCATATAATTTATTGTAACCGTTGTCCAGCTCAAAGTGCATAAGTAAGAGTGTAAGCTGGAGTGGAGGAGTGGCCTAGTGGTTAGGGTGGTGGATTTTGGTCCTGAGGAACTGAGTTTGATTCCCACTTCAGGCACAGGCAGCTCCTTGTGAGTCTGGGCAAGTCACTTAACCCTCCATTGCCCCATGTAAGCCGCATTGAGCCTGCCACGAGTGGGAAAGCCCAGGGTACAAATGTAACAAAAATAAAGTAGATACTATTGGAGATTCTACATGGAATGTTGCTACTATTGGAGATTCTATTCCACTAGCAACATTCCATGTAGAAGCCTGCGCAGCTGCAAGGGCAGGCTTCTACATGGAATGTTGCTAGTGGAGGAGTGGCCTAGTGGTTAGCGTGGTGGACTTTGGTCCTGGGGAACTGAGTTCAATTCCCCACTTCAGGCACAGGCAGCTCCTTGTGAGTCTGGGCAAGACACTTAACCCTCCATTGCCCCATGTAAGCCGCATTGAGCCTGCCATGAGTGGGAAAGCCCAGGGTACAAATGTAACAAAAAAAAAAAAAAATTTTTATTCCCACTGATAATTGTGCTTACTCAACCCTAACCAACACTGTTGGTGCATCTTTGCCAGCACTCAGAGTACTGGGGGGGGGGGAGGGGGGGGTCTACATAGCAATGCTGGTGACATTTTACCCCTTTTCCAGCATGATAGGTTCTTATGTCAATATAACCCTTGACAAAGTAGCCCCGTGACAAAAGGGCACGATCAGCCTGCCCAGAATATGGGGCTGCATTTTTTTCCTAATAATATTACCTTGCCAAACAGGATAAGGTTGATAAGACTATGAAAATGATGACAATATTGGGGTTTTTTGTTTGTTTTTGTTTTAATTAGCATGTTGATGGAAGGATAGTTTCTTTAAATAGCAGAACAAATCATGAATACCAGTTTGTAGCTATAGAATTTTGTTTATTTATATATGCTTTATGCAACTGAATGTTGGTAGGAGTCTTTATCAGTGAAGATTTCAGTTGTAGTTTATTATATATTTTGTGGTGTTACTTTTTTAAAAGGCTGTTTTGATAAGGGGGCTGTTTTGTGTAGAGGCTATTTTGTCTGGGCTTTTTTGTCAGGGCAGTTATGACTGGCTGCCCCTGTCCCACACGCTGAGTTGTTGGTGTGGTTGTTGGTCCAGTCACTAGAACCGAGTGTGCTGTGGGTTTTCCCCTGCTTTTCCCTGAAGAAGCCGTTTGGTGAAACGGGACCGTTGGGGCAGGGAAACCGGACTGTGCCCGCTTTAAGTTAAGTGGCATCAATGTGGGCACTTGCATTTATTTTTTGCACAGTATAGGATGGTTGGAAGGTGACCAATGATTGATAAGTGTGACGCTCGGATGAGCAAAAAGTTTCAGCAAAATTGCTGTATGTCACAAGTCTGAGGTCTCCTTTTCAAGTTTACACTTTTATAGTGTTCCTATTTTCATTCATACAGTGTTCTTATTTTCAAAACCCGCTTGTTATTTTTGTTGTACATTGATTAACTCAAGCGGTAGTTCCCTGATTAAGTAGTGTTACCTGGGTACCCATTCATACATATAGGCAATGGCACGGAGTTCCACAAATGTGGAGCAACAAAAATTTTTAAAAGGACTATGACGTGTAATTTCCAATTGAGCTAAACGAGGCCCCAGTTGGACCATGTGGTGTTCATTACCGGAGCGTAGGACACGTGATGAAGGGTACAGAACGGTCAGTGAAGAAAGATACAAAGGTGTAACCTGATGGAAAGCTTTGAAAGCCAGAAAAAAAGTTTTGAATTAAGGGGTCCTTATACTAAGGTGCGGCAAAAAATGGCCTGCGCTGGTTTAGATGTGTGTCTTGGACATGCGCAGGTCCATTTTTCAGTGCGCCTGCAAAAAAAGCCTCTCTTTTTTTTTGGCTGAAAATGGATGTGCAGCAAAATGAAAATTGGCACGCGTCCATTTTAGGCCCGAGACCTTACCGCCACACATTGACTTAGCGGTAAGGTTTAACGCGTTAACTGGGCAGTAATCGTCAGTGCGCATACAATGCCGATTACTGCCCGGTTAGCGCCATGCACCGGAAAATAAAAAATATTTTCCAGTGGGCGTAGCGGATGCATGTCAAAAATGGAATTACCACCCAGGCCACACGGTAGCTGGGCAGTATTTCAAAACTGACACGTGTAGGATGTGCGTACACGCCTACGCGGGTTAGTAAAAGGACCCCTGAATCCGGTTAAAAAAAACATTAACAAATGGTGATCTTTCAAAGCAGGTGTAACATCAGGGCCGTGCCAAGGGTCTGTGGCGCCCCCCTGCAAGGGATCGGGTGGCGCGCCCCCCCACCCGCAGGGGATCGGGTGCCGCCCCCCCCCCCCCCGCAGACAAGCGGTTGGAGCGTGTGCCCCCCCGTGAAGATGATCGCTGTCCTCTCCCCCCTGCCCTCCCGCTCCCATGTCCCAACTGCCCGCCCTCTTCTCCCCCCAACAAAATCTCTTTTAAGAAAATTCGACCATGTTACACAGGGCCGTGCCAACGCGGTAAGCGAGGTAAGCGTGACAGGGGGCGCTGTCCTCTGGGGGGCGCCCCGCCTCGCCATAATTGCCTCGCTATAATTGCCTCGCCCTCCTGCTCCCATGTCCCAACTGCCCGCCCTCTTCTCCCCCCAACAAAATCTCTTTTAAATTTACCTCCATCTGGCTGGCAGGGCAGCGAACGGCGTAGCGTCAGTGAAAGAGGCGGCGCTCCCGACATCTCTACTAGTCTTCCCTTCGCTCAATGTCCCGCCTTGAAATGACGTCAGAAGAAGGCGGGACATTGAGCGAAGGGAAGGGAAGACTAGTAGAGACGTCGGGAGCGCCGCCTCCTTCACTGACGCTGCGCCGTTCGCTGCCCTGCCAGCCGGATGGAGGTAAATTTAAAAGAGATTTTGTTGGGGGGAGAAGAGGGCGGGCAGTTGGGACATGGGAGCGGGAGGGCGAGGCAATTATAGCGAGGCAATTATGGCGAGGCGGGGCGCCCCCCAGAGGACGGCGCCCCCTGTCACGCTTACCTCGCTTACCGCGTTGGCACGGCCCTGTGTAACATGGTCGAATTTTCTTAAATGATAAAGAAGATGAATTGCTGTATTTTGTAATATCTGTAGTCTTTTGAGCAATGAATTGGAAATACCTATATAAATGATATTGCAATAACTCAAGCGGAAATAATTAGAGAATGGAATGTGTTACGATAAAAAAAAAAAAAAAGAGCGAACTGATCTTAGCTGACGTAAAAGAAAGAACTGAGATTTGCCTAATGCAGAAACTTCAGGCTTGAACGAATGATTAGAATCAAGGAGTGTGGTATTGGGGCACCTAAATTGTCACCGCGGCATTTTTTGAGGTATGGGAATATGGAACGTAGAATTTATCAGAACCAGAAAGTTAAGTGTTCAGTGAGAAAGCAATAACGCAAGAACTGTATTTCCTTTTTCATTGCATTATTGCGACATCATATCTTGTTCTTTTCTGATAAACTTAATGGGACTGTCTTCCAACATAATAGGACTTTAATGGTGCTTTGGAGTTTGATGAGAATCAATTACCAATTACATTAGTTTTTCCTCAAATATTTTATGGTTAGATGAATTCATAGAGTGAACATGCCATATCTTTTGAAATGTTTCACAAAGAAGAAGAGCAAAGCTGCTCTAATTTAAACTAGAAAATAGAGTAAAATATAATGTCATAAACCAGCCAAGCTTAATGATATATGTTAGTGGAGGAGTGGCCAGAGCACTGGTCTTGCAATCCAGAGGTGGCTGGTTCAAATCCCACTGCTGCTCCTTGTGATCTTGGGCAAGTCACTTAACCCTCCATTGCCTCAGGTACAAACTTAGATTGTGAGCCGTCCTGGGACAGAGAAATATCCAGAGTACCTGAATGTAACTCACCTTGAGCTACTACTGAAAAAGGTGTGAGCAAAATCTAAATAAATAAATAAAGATTCCATTTAGAATCTCAAAGAATAGCAACATTCCATGTAGAACCTCAAAGAATATCAAGATTCTGGAATCCTAAAGAGTGACAAGATTCCATGCAGAATCTCAAACGGTAGCAACATTCCATGTAGAACCCTAAAGAATAACAAGATTCTGGAATCCTAAAGAGTGACAAGATTCCGTGCAGAATCTCAAACAGTAGCAACATTCCATATAGAATCCTAAAGACTAACAAGCGGAGGAGTGGCCTTGCAATCCCGAGGTGGCCGGTTCAAATCCCACTGCTGCTCCTTGTGATCTTGGGCAAGTCACCTAACCCTCCATTCCCTCAGGTACAAACTTAGATTGTGAGCCCTCCTGGGACAGAGAAATATCCAGTGTACCTGAATGTAACTCACCTTGAGCTACTACTGAAAGGTGTGAGCAAAATCTAAATAAATAAAGATTCCATTCAGAATCTCAAAGAATAGCAACATTCCATGTAAAATCCTAAAGAGTGACAAGATTCCATGCAGAATCTCAAACAGTACAGTAGCAACATTCCATGTAGAACCCTAAAGAATAACAAGCGGAGGAGTGGCCTAGTGGTTAGAGCACCAGTCTTGCAATCCAGAGGTGGCTGATTCAAATCCCACTGTTGCTCCTTGTGATCTTGGGCAAGTCACTCAACCCTCCATTGCCTCAGGTACAAACTTAGACTGTGAGCCCTCCTGGGACAGAGAAATATCCAGAGTACCTGAATGTAACTCACCTTGAGCTACTACTGAAAAAGGTGTGAGCAAAATCTAAATAAAATAAATAACAGGAGAAAATGAATGACCTCAGATCAACACCTACAAAAATTCCATTTACTATGGGCAACTTTTCTTCCATTGGTCTTTTCAAATAGCTCCTTTAAGATTAATCACTCATAGTCTTTAATACTCTCCTCATTGGTCGTTAAGAAGCATAGGGGGTCTTTTACAAAGGTGCGGTAGCATTTTTAGTGTGCACTAAAAATAAGCATGCACTAAATGCTAGAGACGCCCATAGGAATATATGAGCGTCTCTATCGTTGACAAGTTCCCTTCTAAACATCACCCATCCAATTATTATGTCATGCCCATCGTTTCAACCATGTTTCGCCACTGCTGCAAAAATACCATTGGCTTCCAATCCATCAGCGTATTCTGTTCGAACCACTGGTTCTTACATTCAAATCTCATAGGATCTGTAAACCATACTATTTCTCATCTTTTACTATTCCATACTCACCTGTTCGCCTTCTCCGTTCAATAAATCACCATCGCTTAGTCCTACCAGGTCCCAACCTTGATCATTTAGATTCCATCCTTCGCTGCCCCTTTTCACTGGAATTCTCTCCCACTAGAAATCCATGCTGAATCCTCATTTGGGAATTTGAAATCGAAATTGAAGACCTGGTTGTTCACTATTGCTTTTTCTTTAAACTGAATTCGCAGTGATTCATAGCTACTGTCCTTCTTTCCCCCTCAATGAGTCTCTCTCTTGTCCGCCTTCTCTTTTGATTGTGCTCCCTTCCCTTATTCGCCTTTTCTCTCTTCCAGTGTAAGCTGTTGCTTTCCTGTCATATTTTATAGTTCTTTTCCTGAAATGTGTTTATAGCATTGTAAACCACCTAATACTGCTTGTCAGTCCTGGCAGTGTAGCAGATCTTAATAAACTATAAACTTCTACTTCACCAATGTTATCATGAAAAAGTTTAATAATATTTACCTTCAAGGTCTTTAAAGTCCAGCTGTAAAAGGTCTTCTTAAGCTACCCAACAGAGGGATCCTTTTACTAAGCTGTGGGAAAAGCGGCCCTGCGCTGGCGGCGGGAGGCCTTTTTTCCTGCAACCAGTAAACCCCCCCAAAAATGGCCACGCAGTGAGATAACTCTCACTGCATGGTCATGCAGTGGGAAGCCCTTACCACCACCCATTGAGGTAGCAATAAGGGATCTGGTGCTAACCCAGCGGTAACCGGGCAGCATGTGGTGATGCTCGATTACTGCCGGGTTACCACCGCACTAGCCATTTCCCCTGGAAATGGTGCATACTTGGGGTGGGACTACCACCGGTGGCTGCATTTGGGCCAGCGGTAGTCCTGAAAGAGCGAGCGGTAAGCCCACGTTGGTCTTACCGCCGCTCTCTAAAAGGTCCCCAGAGACCTTCATGTCATAACCTTAGCTGTCTCAGGAGTGTCTCCTCTGAAATGATTGAGGGGGTCCTTTACTAAGCCATGGTAGCATTTTTAGGTCACGGCTTAGTAAAAGACTCTCTGAAAGAGGAGATACCTCTGATGCTCCTCAGGTTACAAAACAAAGGCCTCTATCGAGTAGTATCAGAAGGCCTTTCACAGCTGCACTTTCAAGATGGTGAAGCTAAATATTATGAAAATGTATTGCGATAACATTAAAGAAGTATAAGGGAGTGAAGCTGTATGATGATCGTTTAGGAGAGAATTGAAGATTGTGGGTGATACGTTTTGAAACTGCATTAGCCAAGTGACTTAAGCATGCTTGTAAACGAATAGAAAACACAGACGTTTTCAATATTAATGACGTTAATGGATGTTGTAAATCTGTTCTAGAGTAAGAGAGCAGAATATGTTTGATAAGCCACACAGTCTGAAACAACGAAATAAGTGCCTGTACGTAATATGTAAACCACTTTGATTGTAACCATAGACAGGCGGTACATCAAATCCTATCCTCATCCTCCAAGGGAAAAAGTCTAACGTTCAGTAAAGAACCACAGAACTATTTATTGGTTGTGTGTGTGTTTTTTTTTAATTTAAATCACTTGGCACCCCCCTGGCTTTATCAAAAGCTGACCAAAACAGTGCACAGTATAAAATATTAAGAAAAAAACAGCATAGCAACTCTCCTCCCCTCCACACGCACACAAAAAACCCCCCAAGTATTTCATGTACCTTAATACAACACATAACACGATACAACCAAAGAAGATAGATAGAACACAAGCAGACGGATCAAGAATAACAACCAGTCCAATCCAAAGAAAAAGAAAGGCAATAATTGAACTTCATTAACTTAGCAGCTAAATAAACACAAGAACTGTATTTTCTTGTTAAAAATTTTCTAGCTACAAAAAGCCCCATAAACCATAAGGCAGCTAAAGCTGGAAGGCAAATGCATTATAAGCTTTGAATTACTGTCCATTAGTTTTCATTTTTTTTCATTGATTATTAATGCCTCGGGGCCCCTTTTAGAAAGCGGCGGTTACCGCTCGCTATACAGGAAGTACCGCCGGGCTACCGCAGAAGCCCAGCACTACTTCCCACCCCTAGCGTGCTGTCATTTCCAGCGCTATAAAAACGTATTTATTTTTGTAGCGCCCAAACGTACCCAGCGGTAATCGGGCAGTGCCGCATGCTGCCCGGTTACGGCCGGGTTAATGCGGGAGCCCTTACCACCACCTCAATGGGTAACAGTAAGGGCTCCCCTCCCCCCCTCCCGAAATGGCTGTGCGGCGAGTGCTTAATTTGCCCCCCAGTCATTTCCTGAAGGAAAGCAAGACTTGCCTTTTGCCAGCTGCGGTAAAAGGGAGCCTCGACAGACGTGTAAAACGCATGCTGACACCAGCGCTGGCCCACTTTTGCCACAGCTTGGTAAAAGGGGCCCTAAATAACCCCTTTGCCTAAATAAATAGCCATTTCCCATGTCTTTTTGTGTTGCTTTTAGCCTGAAGTAGGAAAAAAAGATGCATAGTATTTTTAAATAGCTTGGGCACATGCACATTCTTCACGGAGTGTACACTGTTGAGAAATAGTGCACACTTTTTGGAAAGAGTATGCATTCTCTACGAAGAGTGAACAGTCTTTCCAACATTGTCCCCCTGAAATGAAAACGAAGGGGTCCTTTTACTAAGGTGCGCTGAAAACATGGCCTGTGGTAGTGTAGGTGCGTGTTTCGGGCGTGCGCAGATTCATTTTTCAGCGCACCTGCAAAAAAAATGCCTTTTTAAAAAGTTTTGCCGAAAATGGACTTGCGGCAAAATGAAAATTGCCGCGCGTCCATTTTGGGTCTGAGACCTTACCGCCAGCCATTGACCTAGCGGTAAGGCCTCATGCGGTAACCGGGTGGCAATGACCTACGTGCGTCGAATGCCACCTGGCGCGCGCATCCGATACGCACATCTGAAAATAAAAATGAATTTTTCAGACGCGCGTATCGGGCGCGCGCCAAAAATGAAATTACCACGAGAGCCATGCGGTAGTCAGGTGGTAACTCCATTTTGGCACATGTTGGGCGCACGTTGACGCTTACATGGCTTAGTAAAAGGGCCCCAGAATCCCATAAATAACATGGGAAGCTAAACAAAATTGAAATTTGGGGGTTTCCACACTCCTAAATAGCTTTTAGAAATTGCCCTCGCTATTATATACAAACTACCCGCTATTCAAAATGATTTCAATGACCTGAAGAGGCTTATCCGCTGATTATTCGCAGCTAGTACCTGAGCTGAAACCAGCTAACTTGCGAGTGGTCCAGAGGCGGAGTTAAGTGCCGATATTCAGAGCTTAACCGTGTAAATTGGGCTGCATTAAAAGCAGCCCTATCTTATGCAGATCATCTTACGCACTTAAGGGCTGAAAATGACACTTAACCACATAAATTATAACAGGCAAACTAAAACCAGTACACGGATACGGCCTGGCATTGAATATCCAGGAATACAGCCAGCGGCAGAAATAAAAACACTGACCGCCGCCGCTGAATATTTCTTTATTTATTTGTTACATTTGTATCCCACATTTTGCCACCTATTTGCAGGCTCAATGTGGCTTACATTGTACCGGAGAGGCGTTCGCCAACTCTGGTATGAACAAATACAAAGTGATGATGTGGTAGGATAAGGTTCATGTGGAACAGACACAGTAGGGAATCGTAGAGCGGAGGAGTTATGTTATGACCATTACGTGCTTTGGTTTCATTGTGTTGCACAGTTCAGGCATTTAAGTTGGATCGGTAGGGTATTTAAAAGGGTATTTAAAAGTGAGATGCCCATTTATATATTTTTACAGTATTGTTCTGGAATGGGTGATGGGATAATCATGATTGAGTTTAATTCCGAAAATCCCAGGGGGGCCTGGAGCATGAAAGATAATTGGGGGAGGAGCAAAGGGGGCATGTTCTAACCATATTTGTAGGCAAACAAATAAAAACTGAGGGGTCCTTTTACTAAGGTGTGCCGAAAAACGGGCTGCGCCAGTGTAGGCGCGTGCTTTGGGTGCGCACAGATCCATTTTTTCAGTGCGCCTGTAAAAAAAAAAAAGGCCTTTTAAAAATTTTTTTACCAAAAAATGGAGCTGCAGCAAAATAAAAAATGGTAAGGTCTCACGCGGTAACCGTGCGCTAATCATCTACACGCGTAGAATGATGATTACCGCCCGGCTTCTGCTGTGTGCCAGAAAATAAAAATTATTTTCCGGCGTGCGTAGCGGACGCGCGTCAAAAATGAAATTACCGCAAGGGCCACACGGTAGCCGGGCGGTAACTCCAAACTGAGGCATGTTGCGCACACGTAGGCACCCACGCGGCTTAGTAAACGGCCCCCTGAGTTCTGAAAGGTATGGCTGGATAGTATGGAAACACAGGCTTGAAGCGAAGTCTTTAAATTCTATTACTACTGCCGTTTGAATTATCAGAGGCATGATGATTTATTGCAGCTTGCAATGAACTGCTTCCTTCATTGTTCTCTCCAAATTATAATACCGTTGCTAATCTTTAAAACGGCACCCTGGTGCTTTTCATTGTCTGCCTACTTGATTAGCTGGAAGCTGGAGCAGACAATTAGTGAGAGCTAATTCTTCTAATCGCAGACAGTTCCACCGAAAACTGAAAGATACTCCTGAGTCAATTCTAATCCTTTCAATTCCACGCAGAAGAATAAAGACCGCTTTAATGCCAATCTTCGAATTACCAGGTCAGCATTAAGAGGTTGCAACGTTGTCTTTGTTTCCAGAGATTATCCTAACTGAAAAGAATCACCATTCTGTTCATACACGTATCATTTGTATACCGTTGTGGAAAATAAACATAGCTATATGGAAAGATACAGAAATGATATTGGAAACAGCACTTGTCCCTTTAAAAGAAAATCCGTTGATATATTGAAAGTGTGGTTGTTTGAGGATGATTTTCAAAGCTATTTACACAGGTAAAATACATTTTACCCAATTAAATACTGGCATCTGGCAATTGCCCTCCCTTAACATGGTTAAAAATGTAGAGGTACACAGCTTGAAAATCTTTGCTTCGCCCGTATCATTTGCAAGAGTGTTTGTTTTGTTTGGGGGGGGGGGGGGTTCAGGCATTATTTTCATTATGGGAGCAATGCCTTCATGCATTGCTCGATTTATTTGGAAAGCGTACTCTTTCAGAAGAACGCACCCTCTTTCAAAAGGGTGTGCACTATTGAGAACAAATGAAAAAAACACAAAATTTAGGGGTCTTTTTACCAAGCTGCAGTAAAAAGGGCCCTGGGGAAGTGGCGGGGGCCCTTTTTACTAGAGTGGGTAAATAGCCCACCCCCCCAAAAAATGGCCATGCAGTAAGCTTACCACGTGGCCATGCGTCGAGAAACGCCTACCACTACCCAATGAGGTGGCGGTAAGGGCTCATACGGTAACCAGGCAGCACATGAATTACCGCCAGGTTAGCGCCGCAGTAAAAATTTCAAAAATTGTTTCCGATGCACCGGAAATGGCGCACAAGTTAGACTGAGACAACAGGAGTCCTTTATTGAGATAAGACCCGACATGGGCTGTGTTTCTGCTTACACAACGCCTGCTTCAAGGGTCCAAGTTCAATATCAAGGTAGGGAGCTCTATAGGAGCAGATTTTTTAAGTTTAATGTATAATTCCCCACCAAGGAAAACGCAGTGGCTCCTGTAGAACACCGTCGGTGAGGAATTATACATTAACCTTAAAATCTACTCCTACGGAGCTCCTTACCTTGATATTGAACTTGGACCCCTGAAGCAGGCGTTGTATATGCCGAAACACGGCCCGTGTCAGGTCATATCTCAATAAAGGACTCCTGGTGTCTCAGTCTTGAAGGCCCAGTTGTGCTTTTTTCTGTTTGAACATGTTAACCTAGGAGCTGTTATATACTGCTGTGCAACTGGTTTTCCTCACCATTTCACTTTTACCCTCAAATGAATAAGGAAATCATTATAGTGATGAGCTCAGAACTTGTGAGCCATGGGCCATCTACTCAATCGATAACATGCAAAGAAAGAGGTAGAAAATGTGAATTGTTCAGAAGCGTCAGTTGCTGGAAAGAATTTTCTGTAGCAAAGGAGCATTTATAATTGTATACAAGAGAGAGAGAGGCAACTATAATTATGCTTTGCAAAAGAATTTCATTAATAATGCAACAAATGCACTCTTAATTTTGCCTTAGTGTCCTTCAAATTCCATACATTGTCTTTTGTTGTGCTTCGCTTTTACCTTGGACTCTCATTATCTATGTGAATCTACACAACTGAAGTCTACATTATAATTATATTAATCATGTCTGCTTCAGTCCTCGATTGTTCTGCTAAAACGAGCACATTTTGAAATGATGTTTCTTGTCATGCAGCAACACGGGTGACCTTGCTGATATTCTGTTTGTTTATTTTGAGAAAATTATCTGTTTTCCAAGTGTTGTATTGACACAAGTCATACCTTTGGGCAGCTGCTTTCTGTAGGTATGACATTAAAATGGGTTTATTTTGCTGCCAGGAAAACACAGATGCTCAGGACAGCAGACACGTCTTCCAAATGGTCAAAAATCAATTTCATCTCTCGGAAAAATAAGAAGTATCGATAGTGTAGGGTCGCAATTATGACTTTCTTTACCCTTACACCCGTGTTCACAGCAGATATGTGAGAAATTTCATAGAGGTTTAAAGACATGGTTGTTTGAGAAACTTTATTGTTTACTAGTAAAAAAGGCCCGTTTCGGAAAGAAATGAAACGGGCGCTAGCCAGGTTTTCCTCGTAGTGTGTAGAAGCGCTGCCGGGCCGCCTCCTCTTCCACATTGCGCCCTCTCTCCCGCCTCCTCTTCGTCGTTCCGCCCTCTCTCCTGCTTTCGGCTACTGATTGGCTCCTTGAATGTGCTCCGCCCTCAACGTCATGACGTTTGACGCGAGGGCGGGGCCCACAGACTGTGCTACAGAGCTTCGAACCCGCCTCCTCTTCGTCGTTCCGCCCTCTCTCCTGCTTTCGGCTACTGATTGGCTCCTTGAATGTGCTCCGCCCTCAACGTCATTACGTTTGACGCGAGGGCGGGGCCCACAGACTGTGCTACAGAGCTTCGAACAAACGAACTGGCTTCATTGACGTCAGTGGTCAATGGAACGTTGAGAGTGGTTTTTATGTCCAGATGGGGCGTGGCCTAGGGCGCAGATGGGCGTGGCTGAGTGCGGGAGTCCAAATAGCCTAGGTCAGGAGCCACAGTTGGAGTGAGGTGCGCTTCAGAACGTCTGAGGGGGATTTTATTTATATAGATAATAAAATATCGGGGTTCTATATTGTTATACTGATCTGATTACAATTTTTGTTTGTTCAGAGAATTATGGATTTTTATCTACTTAGCTGTAAATAGAAATTATAGATTTTGTTTTTGCTTATTATGTCAATGATTTCTTTTGTAACCCTCTGTAAAGAACTTATCGCACTCTGCCTTGAGCCATAATAATGGTTAAACGGACTATAAATGTGAAATTAAATTAAAGGGTCTTTTTACCACAGCTGTGTAGAAGGTGCCCTTAGCACGCCATTATGCAGGTCCTTCCTGCGTGCTAAGGCTGTTTTTACCACAGCTGTAAAACATGGCTTTTCTGTATTAATGGCTGTGCTCCAATGTGGCTATTAGCATGCGAAGTCAAAAGACAAGGAGTGGGAACTGTGTAATTAGACTCTGGAATTCATTGCCGGAGAACGTGGTACGGGCGGTTAGCTTGACGGAGTTTAAAAAGGGGTTAGATAGATTCCTAAAGGACAAGTCCATAGACCGCTATTAAATGGACTTGGAAAAATTCCGCATTTTTAGGTATAACTTGTCTGGAATGTTTTTACGTTTGGGGAGCGTGCCAGGTGCCCTTGACCTGGATTGGCCACTGTCAGTGACAGGATGCTGGGCTAGATGGACCTTTGGTCTTTCCCAGTATGGCACTACTTATGTACTTATGTACTTATGGGGGGGTCCTTTTACTAAGGTGCACTGAAAAATGGCTTGCGGTAGTGTAGGCGCAGGTTTTGGGCGCACGCAGAATCATTTTTCAGCACACCTGTAATAAATGCCTTTTTAACATTTTTGCCAAAAATTGCCGCGCGTCCATTTTGGATTTGAGACCTTACCACCAGCCATTGACCTAGCGGGAAAGTCTCACATGGTAACCGGGCGGTAATGACCTACGCACATCAAATGCCAGTTGGCACATGTCCAATACACGTGCCCCCCCCCCCCAAAAAATTATTTTTCGGCCACGTGTACCAGATGGGCGACAAAAATTAAATTACTTCAAAAGCCATGCGGTAGCTGGGCGGTAACTCCATTTTAGCATGCTTTGGGTGCGTGTAGACGCTTAAGCAGCTTAGTAAAAGGGCCCTTGGATCAGGCTCTTCAAAAAGAGACTCAGGACTCCAAAGTGAAATTATAGGTGTTTATTTAAGCTGACTTGACACTGTACCATGTTTTGGCACATACACAGGGCCACCGAGAGGGGGAGGCAGGGGGGACAAAATTCCCGGTCTCATCAGCTCGCCCTCGGCTCCGTCGACAGCCCCTCTCCGTCCGCCACCGGGCCCCCTGCATTCAAATCGGCAGCACCTCACCTCCGTGTGAAAGCGCAGCGGCAGATCGCCTCCCTTCGGGCCTTCCCTCCCTGTGTCCCGCCCTCATCTGATGTAACTTCCTGTTTCCGCGAGACCTTACCGCTAAGTCAATAGGCGGTGGTAAGGTCTCAGGCTGAAAATGGATGAGTGCTGGTTTTTATCTTGCCGCACGTCCATTTTCTGGCCCCTTAAAAAGAGCTCTTTTTCCAGGCCACGGTAAAAACTAGCCCGGTGCGCGCCAAAAAGACACGCGCGCACTGCTGCGGTCCACTTCTTGCCACGGCTTAATAAAAGGGCCCCTGAAAGTTGTGAGCCAGTAAAAGAATTATTTATATGAATATTTAAATCTCACATCTTTTAATTGGCAGCTCAAGGCAAGTTATACTTAAATAACGTAGGTATATCAGGGAGCTTACAATCCAAAGATGCTAAGAAATAGAATACCAAGTTTAAAGAAATGTGTCTCAAGACACTGCCTATACTTCTGAAATTTCAGTCTGTGTTTATCTAAATGGATACACTATTCTGACCCTTTCGTAATGAATTTTTTATTGATACAATTTCTTCATCTTATTACCTGAGAGAATTTACAGGTAGACCTGATGAAAAGAAATTATCTCTGTAGAAATAATTTTAAAGCTTTTTACGACTCTTGTACACCCAATCTTTATGAGATACCAGGAAGAATACATCTGTCTTCCTACCATCCTGGTTGTGAGGGAAAAAAGGAAAAAAAAGACGAGAGAGAATTTGGGGAGCAGAGTGGAGGTAATGGAGGGAGGAAAAAGGAATGAAAGTGAAAACAGGGAGCCCCAAATACACCTGTTTACCTTGGGCGATAAAATGCCAGGTTGTACAGCTCTAAAAGGTTTGCCATAAATTCATAAAAAATTAATAAAAATGTAAAAATTACAGTAAAGATCATTCAAGACGATCATGGTCATTGTGGTGCAGAGGTGTCAAAATGCAGTCCCGGAGGGCCACAAACCAGTGAGATTTTTCTGGATACCCCCTAATGAATATTCATGAGCTATATTTACATGCCTTGCATCCCTTGTGTGCAAATACATCTCAGCAGGGCTTTTTTTGAGGGGGTAATTGGGGGTACTGAGTACCGGCACCTTTTCCATTGTCTGCTAAAATTGACCCATGGTCCCCAAGTTTTAATGAAGGGGCTCAGGCTTCTGCCTTCTCATAGATTCCGTGTGACTAGTTGCAGGGGGCCTGGCTATTGTGGGGTGGGTCCCTCAGTGATCACCCCACCCCTGAAGGCTGGCCTGGCATTTGAGTACCGGCACCTTTTCGCTAGAAAAAGTACACTGCATCTCAGGCATGTTATTAAGGAAATCCTGATAATCTGACTGCAGTTTAATACCCTTCCTGTAGAGCAGACTATGATATCCCACTTTTTCATGTGGTATAAACAAAGTTTTTGAGTTGATTTCTAGAACAGGGTGTGATATTGCAGTTGCATTTTCTAGTCAGCAAAAATTTATGCAAAGCAATTTCATAAATTCAGCCTTTGATATCCATGTATAGCACCAGAGATGATAAAAATAAGGGTTTTTTTTAAAGTGAAATATTTATATTAAAGAGATGTATGGACAATTTTTAGGTGGAACTTGAATCAGGTGACTTTGTCTCTTTGAGGGGCCCTTTTACTAAGCTGCGGCAAAAAGTGGCCTGCATCAGTGCGAGCGCGTCTTTTTGGCGCGGGCTGGGCTAGTTTTTACCGTGTCCTAGAAAAAGGGCCTTTTTAAAGGGCTTGCCGTGAGAAAAATCCGCGACCTAACTAACTTTTGGAGATCACTGAAGACCAGCCTGTTCAAAAAGGTATACCACAATGATACAGCCTAACTACCAGACACCGAAACTGAAGCCTGAACTAGATAAAACCCAACTCTCTATTCTTGACTACCAAAGTCTACTCTACCACGAATGAACTTTAACACAATACCACTCTATCTCTAATTCCGAATATGAACTCTTTATACTTGACTGTTTAATCTACTATCTAGCTTATTTTTGAAAGACACCCAAATCGGGAGATGGGCGCCTTTCTCTCATGGGCGCCCAAATCGGTATAATCGAAAGTCGATTTTGGACATCTCAAACTGCAGTCTGTCGCGGGAATGAACAAAGTCGATGGAGGCGTGTTGGAAGCGGGACTGGGGCATGTTTATCGGCCAAGGAGAGATGGGCGCGCTCGGCCAACAATGGAAAAAAGAAGGGCAGCAGTAGTGAGAATTTGGGCCGCTTTTTTTGGACCCTTTTTTTCACGAACAAGTCCCCAAAAAGTGCCCCAGCTGTCCAGATGACCACCGGAGGGAATCGGGGATGACCTCCCCTGACTCTCTCAGTGGTTACTAACCCCCTCCCACCAAAAAAAAAAGAACATTCAAAACTTTTTTTCCAGCCTGTATGCCAGCCTCAAATGTCATCCCCAGCTCCATCACAGCAATATGCAGGTCCCTGGAGCAGCTGTTAGTGGGTGCAGTGGATGTCAGCCAGGTGGACCCAGGCCCATCCCTCCCTACCTGTTACACTTGTGCTGGTAAATGGGAACCCTCCAAACCGCACCCAAAACCCACTGTACCCACATCTAGGTGCCCCCCCTTCAGCCATAAGTGCTATGGTAATGGTGTAGACTTGTGGGCAGTGGGTTTTGGGGGGGGGGGATTTGGGGGGCTCAGCACCCAAGGGAAGGGAGCTATGAACTTGGGAGGTATTTTAATTGTTTTTTTACTTTTTACAAGTGCCCCCTAGGGTGCCCGGTTGGTGTCCTGGCATATGAGGGGGACCAGTGCACTACGAATCCTGGCCCCTCCCACGACCAAATGCTTTGGAGTTGTTCGTTTTTGAGCTGGGCGTCTTCGGTTTCCATTATCGCTGAAAACCGATACCGCCCAGCTCAAATCCTCCCAAATCCGATGCATTTGCCCTGCACCAACCGTATTATCGAAACAAAAGATGGACACCCATCTTTTTTGAAAATACGGTCTGTCCCGCCCCTTCACGGACCCGTCCTCGGAGATAGTCGCACATGGAGATGGGCGTCCGTGTTCGATTATGCCCCTCCACACCAATCATGATCTCTAATGTAATACCACTTGTATCTCTCACTCCGGAAATGGCGATCGCCATGACGGAACAATGTAAGCCACATTGAGCCTACAAATAGGTGGGAAAATGTGGGATACAAATGCAACAAACAAATAATAAATAAATAAATAAATGTGTGGCAAAATAAAAACCAGCACTTGTCCATTTTCAGTCTGAGACCTCACCGCCACCCATTGACTTAGCGGTAAGGTCTCATGTGCTACCTGGGCGGTAGGCATGCAGTGCATAGCCATCTCTCTCCTCTTCAATCTGTTCAAAATTCTGCTGCACGACTAATATTCCGCCAGTGTCGTTATGCTCATATTAGCCCTCTCCTCAAGTCACTTCACTGGCTTCCTATCCATTTCAGCGTTCAGTTCAAACTCCTCTTATTGACCTATAAGTGCATTTACTCTGCAGCTCCTCAGTACCTCTCCACTCTCATCTCTCCCTACACTCCTCCCTGGGAACTCCGTTCACTGGGTAAATCTCTCTTATCTGCACCCTTCTCCTCCACTGCTAACTCCAGACTCCGTTCCTTTTATCTTGCTGCACCGTATGCCTGGAATAAACTTCCTGAGCCGGTACGTTAAGCTCAATCTCTGACCGTCTTCTAATCTAAGCTAAAAGCCCAACTTTTTGATGCTGCTTTTAACTCCTAACCCTTATTCACTTGTTCAGAACCCTTATTTTATCATCCTCATTTTACTATTCCCTTATCTCTTATTTGTCTTGTTTGTCTGTCCTAATTAGATTGTAAGCTCTGTCGAGCAGGGACTGTCTCTTCATGTTCAAGTGTACAGCGCTGCGTACATCTAGTAGCGCTATAGAAATAAGTAGTAGTAGTGCACACCCACTGATGTTTACCGCCGGGTAAGCTCCAAGTGGTAGAAAATAACAAATATTTCCTACTGCATGTTTTTAGTGCGCGCTACATTCAGAATTACTGCACGGGGAACGCGGTAGCCAGGCGGCAATGCCAATTTGGTGCAATCTGGTTGCACTTAGGCCCTTACACACCTTTGTAAAAGGGCCCCTGACTTAGAGAGCATTTTTTAATATTCCTAATTTGCCATGGGAAATCCAACTAAACTTAATGTGGCTTTGCTTTCAATGGGACTCATTAGTAGGTCATTTCTTTGTGAACCTAAAGAATTGGCCATTCACAGAACCTGCATTAGATTTTTTGGAAAAATTTGCAGACAGGAATGGCTGTTGAATTAGCACAACCCTGGCTGTTGTCCATCCGTGCTCTTATTTTCTTTATGCTTGGATTAGAAATGGTTAGACATTCAGGTTGCAAATTCTTAATGAGTTTCCTTAGGAAATTTAAACATCAAAAGCTCACAGTGTGAATGCCAAGGCATATCTGATCCAAGCATGAGGTAACTAAATGGCAGATGTATTCCACATTTCAGATACATTAAAAAAAAAGGTTTGAATTATAAATATATGTGTAAGATGTAGAAATGAAAAATTACCAGGGCTGAAGTCATGACAACTGGCACTGCTGGCTCATAAGTTCCAAACTTCACTAATTCAACCCCTTTGTGTGTTTGCTGTCATGTATTCAACACATGCACATGTACTGTTCACTGAGGGCCCCTTATACCAAGCTGAGGTAAAAGGAGCCTGCGCTGGCATCGTCGTGTGCTTTTTGACATGCCGAGGCCCCCTTTTACCGCAGTGGGTAAAAGGTCTTTCTTTTTTTGAGGAAATGTCCATGCGGCAAGTGAAACATTTTGGGCCCGAGACCACTGACTTAGCGGTAAGGTCTCACACGTTAACTGGGCAGTAATCGTCAGCATGCGTACACTGCCGATTACCACCCGGTTAGCGCTGCGCTTTGGAAAATAAAAAATATTTTCCAACACACGTATTGGACGCGTGTAAAAAAATGGAATTACTGCCTGGGCCACGCGCTAGCCAGGTGGTAATTCCAAATTGGCGCACGTTGGATGTGCATAGGTGTCTATGTGGCTTAGAAAATGACCCCTTTTAGGTTAGCTCTTAAAGCAGAATTCGGTGTCACGTCCATTTTCAATGGGCAATATACTCCATCACAGGCTTCCTACACAACATTGTACAGGACTGAAATGGTGTTTTCTGACCAATGGGGTACTGAGGGCGGGGCAGCGATGGCGGTCTGCCCCAGTTGCACGCTGCGGGGGGGGGGGGGGTGTAGGGAGCAGCTGCATGACTGTCGGCTCCACCGGTTCCATGCTCCCTCTGATGTTACTTCCTGTTCCAGGGCAGGGAACCGGTGGAGCCGACAGCACCCGGGGGAGGGGAGTGCTGGACCCAGGACGTGCACGGTGGGGGGGGGGGGGGGGGGGGGGGGAGGAGTGCAGTGGTGATCCGCCGCAGGTGGCAGCTGACCAAGGAACACCACTGTTTGTGACAATATTACCCTGACACAATGAGGAGTATTTAACTCAAAAGTCTGAAACTTAATAAAAATATATTGACATCAGACTAGCTTGCTGACCTTTAAGATCTACAAAGCAATTCCTGAATCAAACGCCTGGTATAAATTCTGAGAGATAATATTCATTAACACTGTCTAGACTAGAGATGAGCAGAAAGTTTGCCAGGCTAAACAAACATGCCGCTCTCTTGTTTGATTAAAATGGATGTTCTTGGTCAGTGTTTCCAAAGTCCAGTCCTGGAGTACCCCCTTGCCAGTCAGGTTTTCAGGATATCCACAATGAATATGCATGAACTTGATTTGCATACACTGCCTCCATTATAAGCAAATCTCTTTCTTGCATTTTCATTGTGGATATCCTGAAAACCTGACTGGCAAGGGAGTACTCCAAGACCGGACTTGGGAAACACTGGTCTTAGATCACTCAGGTCTCTTGTATTGCCCTTATTACTATTGATGAGTTCTTTGGCAAAAAAAGAAGAAATCTTCACAAAAGCTCCCTAGTGGGAAATATATTGCTAGGTTATTTTTTTAGTTTAATCCAGAACTTCAGATTTTATAACTGAGATTTCAGCACCACTGACAGTAATAAATCTAAAATGTATGTTAAGTGTTTCTATTAACCCCAAATCTTTTCAACCCGTGAAGGGCAAATAGCAGAAATAAAAGTGAGCAGTAAATGCCATTATTTATGATGATCGCAATATATTTTAGGGGAAAACACTGCTTGAAAAAGAATACAAAGCCTGCTGGATGACTAATCACCAGTGTTTTTGTGTGGGGAAATCTTGCCTGACCAATTTACTTCAATTCTTTGAAGGAGTGAACAAACATGTGGACAAAGGGGAGTCGGTTGATATTGTGTATCTGGATTTTCAAAAGGCGTTTGACAAGGTACCTCATGAAAGGCTACAGAGGAAATTGGAGGGTCATGGGATAGGAGGAAATGTCCTATTGTGGATTAAAAACTGGTTGAAGGACAGGAAACAGAGAGTGGGGTTAAATGGGCAGTATTCACAATGGAGAAGGGTAGTTAGTGGGGTTCCTCAGGGGTCTGTGCTAGGACCGCTGCTTTTTAATATATTTATAAATGATTTAGAGATGGGAGTAACTAGTGAGGTAATTAAATTTGCTGATGACACAAAGTTATTCAAAGTCGTTAACTCGCGACAGGATTGTGAAAAATTACAAGAGGACTTTACGAGACTGGGAGACTGGGCGGCTACATGGCAGATGACGTTTAATGTGAGCAAGTGCAAGGTGATGCATGTGGGAAAAAAAGAACCCGAATTATAGCTACGTCATGCAAGGTTCCACGTTAGGAGTTACGGACCAAGAAAGGGATCTGGGTGTCGTCGTCGATAATACACTGAAACCTTCTGCTCAGTGTGCTGCTGCGGCTAGGAAAGCGAATAGAATGGTGGGTATTATTAGGAAAGGTATGGAAAACAGGTGTGAGGATGTTATAATGCTGTTGTATTGCTCCATGGTGCGACCGCACCTTGAGTATTGTGTTCAATTCTGGTCGCCGCATCTCAAGAAAGATATAGTAGAATTGGAAAAGGTGCAGCGAAGGGCGACTAAAATGATAGCGGGGATGGGACGACTTCCCTATGAAGAAAGACTAAGGAGGCTAGGGCTATTCAGCTTGGAGAAGAGACGGCTGAGGGGAGACATGATAGAGGTATATAAAATAATGAGTGGAGGGGAACAGGTGGATGTGAAGCGTCTGTTCACACTTTCCAAAAATACTAGGACTAGGGGGCATGCGATGAAACTACAGTGTAGTAAATTTAAAACAAATCTGAGAGAATTTTTCTTCACCCAACGTGTAATTAAACTCTGGAATTCATTGCCGGAAAATGTGGTGAAGGCGGTTAGCTTAGCAGAGTTTAAAAAGGGGTTGGACGGTTTCCTAAAGGACAAGTCCATAAACCGCTACTAAATGGACTTGGGAAAAATCCAAAATCCCAGGAATAACATGTATAGAATGTTTGTACGTTTGGGAAGCTTGCCAGGTGCCCTTGGCCTGGATTGGCCGCTGTCGTGGACAGGATGCTGGGCTCGATGGACCCTTGGTCTTTTCCCAGTATGGCATTACTTATGTACTTATGTACTTATCACACCCCCCACCCCAGCACACTTCCCTGGCCCACGAACACTGAACTGCCCAAGTATTTATGCACTAGGCAATATTCAGGCTATGGTGGTCAGCATTTATTAAAATGCTGTTTACCGTGGGCTGATTTAAACATATATACGGCACCTAAAAAATCGACTCTGACATCAGTGACGACTGAGTGTGTTCTCTAATCGGTGCTGTGTTGCAGCATTGCCGCGTGGCAGCCACCAGCATGGTTTTGTGAAAGGGGGGATTAGTGGAATAGAAAACCCTAGTAACCTAGCATAGCAAGTTGCGAACATCACTTGGTGACAAGCCCATGACACAGCTATGATCCACCCACGCGTGTGCACCCTAAGAGTTGCATGTTTATTTATTTATTTATTTGTTACATTTGTATCCCACATTTTCCCACCTATTTGCAGGCTCAATGTGGCTTACATTGACCTGTCATGGCGTTCGCCATTCCAGAGTAAAAGATACAAGCGGTATTACATAAAGAACATAAGTGATATAGTATAATTAAGCAAACAGGTATAAAGAGATCAAATTTGGAATAATAGATACAGTGGTAATGCGTTACAGTTCATATAATACGTCATAAGGAGGAAGAGTTTGGTTATGTCCAGTACGAACTTTTATATTGTTGTGTTGCGGGCTTAAGGCATTTAGGTTAGATCGTTAGGGTATGCCTTTTCGAACAGGTTAGTCTTTAGGAGTTTCTGGAAATGTTTAGGTGGTCGTATGTTGTTTTCACGACGATTGGTAGTGCGTACCATAGTTGCGTGGAGAAGCTGGATGCATAGGTTGATTTGTATTTGAGTCCTTTGCAGCTTGAGTGGTGGAGATTTAGGTATGTTCGTGTTGATCTTGTTGTGTTTCTGGTTGGTAGGTCTATGAGGTCTGTCATGTATCCCAGGGCGTTGCCGTAGATGATTTTACGAACCAGGGTGCAGATTTTGAATGCAATGCGTTAACCCTTTAGTGTCCAATGTTCCCATCAATCTGTTCCCATATGGCTTATTACGGGAACATTGGACACTAAAGGGTTTTAAATGAGTTATGCACACTGGGTCTGATATTCAAAGAGTGATTGGCAGCGCTTTTGCTGTGCGCACCGGCGTTAAACCCGGATATTCAGTACTGGGCTGTTTCCGGCATTGAATATCCGGATTTTTTGTAAGCACTAAAAAGTTAACCGGTTATGGGATGTTCAGCGCTATCCGGTTAACTTTTTAGCGGTTAAAGATAAGATTCCTATTTATCCAGTCCTATCTGACCACTAAACTTATCTGGTTAGGTGCCGAATATCGGCCAGAAAAGTCACAAGATATAGCCGGGAGAGAAAAAATGCATTGAACTGATTTCCAATTTTACAACAGTGTATTGTTGTTTCTGTTACTCATCAACGCCTTCATCTGTCAGGGCACAATAAAAGTCACAGCAAAAAAATATGTTGCCAGAATCTGAAAACTGGATACAAGCTCAAAAGAAATAGAAGCAACCATCAGCTAAATTATATGGTGTGGGATGAAATCAAATGACAGCGTTTCTTTGCAGACATTTTTCTCTCAAAATATTTAAGGTAATATATTTGCTGCTCTAAATTGTAGCAATAAAGTGTATAGCCAATGAGAGAGATTTCCACACTTTTTATCCAGTTTTCAAAACCTTTTATGCAGGGTCTGGATGAGATGGGGCATTTATACAAGGAAAAGATCCAGTCTGTAAATATAAACGGGCCCTTTTACTAAGGTGCTCCGAAAAATGACCTGCGCTGCTGTAGATGCATGTATTGGACGCGCGCAGGTCCATTTTTCAGCGCACCTGCAAAACAAAAGGGCTCTTTTTTGGGCCGAAAATGGACCTGCCGCAAAACAAAAATTGGCGCGCATCCATTTGGGGCCTGAGATCTTACCGCCACCCATTGACTTAGCGGTAAGGTCTCACGCGTTAACCGGGCGGTAATCGTCAGTGTGCGTACACTACCAATTACTGCCCGGTTAGCGCCACACGCTGGAAATTGTTCGGGCACGCAGAGCAGATGAGCATAAAAAATAAAACTACCGCCCAGGTCATACGGTGGTAGTTCAAAATTAACTAGCGTAGGACACGTGTTGTGTATGTGCCTAAGCAGCTTAGTAAAAGAGACCCAAGATAAATGGTACCTCTTTTTAAACAGTAAACGTTACTGTAAGGGATTTTAGTCAATTAGTTATTAGACAACTAATACGAAATTCAATGTCATTAGCTGGAGAACCAGCAGAATAACTTAAGACAACTTTTCTGCTATTCTAAGTTGTCCAAATAGATATTTGGATATCAGAGTTGAATATTGCCAGTCTCTGGGTGATTCCCAGCTCTGCCCCCAGACTGCTCTGACACTGTCCAGATAGCATTGGGGAAATCTGTAGACATTTTCCAGATAATGCCACTGTAAATCCAGGTATGGCCTTGGTCAGTGGCACTTACGTGAGCCGCATTGAGCCTGCTTTTAGTGGGAAAGTGCGGGATACAAATATAATAAATAAATAAACCCTAAGGCTGCTGGATCCAGATTCGCAAGACAGGGTTGATCCAGGCTTGGGTTTATCCCAGTGCATACTGGAACTTGCAGTCTTACTTTTCTTAGGGAATACAATGAGGAAATCAGAGCTACAAATCCATGTATGCGATGTAGTAAACCCAGGACTGTTGACAGCCTTAGTCAATCCGGATAAGTGGCACTGAATACTGAGGTATAAATGTATTACTTCCACCTGTATTTGTAACGTTGTGTCAGATTTTTTTGTCCAGTCCTTTCCTCTGGTTTTTCATGGGTTGGTACCTTTCATGTCCTTGGTGGCATGATATCTAGGTGTGGCTGACTGGCATGCAAATTTATTTATTTACTAGTAAAAAAGGCCCGTTTCTGACACAAATGAAACGGGTGCTAGCAAGGTTTTCCTCGGAGTGTGTATGTTTGAGAGAGTGTGTGTGAGAGTGACTGTGTGTGAGAGAGAGAGTGAATGTGCGAGTGTGTGTGTGAGAGAGAGTGAGTCTGGGTGCGAGTGTGTCTGTGAGAGAGAGAGTGTGTGTGTGAGAATGAGAGTGTGTGCAAGTGCGTATGTGAGACACAGTGTGAGAGAGAGTGTGTTTCACACAGATACACAGTGTGCGAGAGAGAGAGAGTGTGTGTGTGAGACTCTCTGTGAGACTGAGTGTATGAGACCAAGAGAGTGTGTGAGTGACTGTGTGACACATAGAGAGTGAATGTGATACAGTGTGAGACATAGAGTGTGTGAGAGACAGTGTGTGAGAGTGAGAGAGAGAAAGAGAAAGACATTGACTGTGAGAGAGAGAGTATGTGTGAGAGATAGTGTGTGTGTGACAGAGATACCTCCCCCCCCTCTCTGGTGTCTGAGCGTTACTGTGCAGGACGCTGAGCTCTGGCTGTGCTTCAAGGAACTGACCAATCCTATTTAATAGAATGCACCTCCAGCATTCTGAAGCCGAGAAACCTCGAGTGGTTGGTCACTTCTGCTTGTGACGAACCCGGAAGTACGTGATGTCAATTCAGGAGATGGATACAGAGAGCAGGAATACCTCAGCCATGCAGTCAGCTTCAGAATGTTGAAGGTGCGTTTTATTATATAGTATTTGTTACATTTATAGCCCACATTTCCCCACCTATTTGTAGACTCAATGTGGCTTACATAGTACTGGAGAGGCGTTACAGACTCCGGTGTAAACAAATACAAAGTGATGCTGTGGTAAGATAAAGTTCATGTGGCACAGCCACACTAGGGAATCGTACAACGGAAGAGTTGTGTTATGTCCATTACGTTCTTTAGTTTTGTTGTGTTGCAAAGATCAGGCATTTATGTTGGATCGGTTGGGTATGCCTTTTTAATTTAATTTAATTCCATTTCCAATGTGAACAGTTTCTCCCCTTACTCTGGGGTCCTTTTACAAAGCCACGGTAAAAAGTGGCCTGGCTTAGTGTGGGTGCATCTTTTTGGTGCGTGCTGGGCCACTTTTTACCATGGCTGGGGCAAAGTCCATTTTTTAACGGGACAGGAAATGAGAAAAAATTAAAACTAGTGCGCACCTATTTACGGCCTGAGTTCTTGCCGCCAGCCATTGACCTAGCGCTAAGGGCTCACGCGCTATCTGCACGGTAACCATGCAGCGCACGCCAATGTGACCGCACCGCTGATTACCACCGGGAACGCCCCCCGTGTTAGAAAATAGAAAAAGATATTTTCTACTGCAAGATTCGGCACATGCCAAACTTGGAATTACCACCAGGTACAGACGTTATCCCAGCAGAAGTGCTGATTGGGCACACGCTATCCGCACGTTAACCCTCCTGTGGCTTTGTTTCTTACCTGTTCCCAAGGGAAGCTTAAGATCACTGTAAATTTGTCATGTTTAAGGAATGGAATAGGATTAATGCAACAATACTATTAACTTAATACAGAACATTAGGCAAGAAAGCTTTGCTTACAGTCAGCACTTCTTCAAATGGCTTCTTAAAAGTTTTCACTTAACCTTTGAAAATGAATGCATTGCGTGCCAAGAAAAATTTTCATGAGTATACGCTCCGTATAACAAGAGAAGTCCAGAGCATTGAATCTTTATAATTTTATGGAGCTTGAAAATGCTTTTTTTTTAATACTTTAAATGAGCCATGAATTCACACACAGGCTGCAAGAAATGAGAATGATGGCATTAATGCATGTGTGCCCCAACTTGCAAATGCAAGTATTATAAGATTTAGAAGACAACTTATGGACAGTTAGCAAAGGGAGGAAGCCGTTCATGTCATAACTGAGATACTGGAGTGTCAGAGTATCTGAGTGTTTCCCAGGGCTTTTTTTGAGGGGGTATTCTTAGGGGTACTGGGTACCGGCACCTTTTCCAATGTCTGCTAAAATTGACCCATGGTCCCCAAGTTTTAGGAGGGAGGGGGGGGCTGTTGTGGGAGAGGAGGGCGGGCAGATCAGGCTGGGGTTGGAACTGGAACTCGGGGGCTGAAGGGGCAGGTGAGGTTTGGGGCGAGTCAGTGGACATGGATGGGAGGAGAGGGCAGAGGAACATTGCTGGACATAGATGGGAGGGGAGGGCAGAGGAGAGAGGAGAGTTGCTGAACATGGATGGGTGGAGGGGAGGGAAGGGAAGGGGAGAGAGGAGAGTTGCTGGACATGGATGGATGGAGGGGAGGGCAGGAGAAATACTGGACATGGATGGAGGAGAGGGAAGACAGGAAGGAGATACACATGGATGGAAGGGAGAGAGGAGAAATTCTGGACATGTATGGAGGGGAGGGAAGACAGAGGAAGGAGATACACATGGATGGAGGGGAGGAGAGGAGAAATTCTGGACATGGATGGAGGGAAGGGAAGACAGAGGCAGGAGAGGCACATGCTAATTCCAGGCTTCGTCTGGCACCTTATGCCTGGAATGGACTTCCTGAGCCTGTACGCCTAGTGCCATCTCTACCTGTTTTCAAATCTATGCTGAAAACCCACCTTTTCACCACTGCTTTTGGCTCCTAACCACTACTCAATTCCCCTATTTTTGTTCCTTCTCACCCAGTACTTTCCTCGCCCTTAATTGTCTTGTCTGTCTGTATTTTTAGATTGTAAACTCTATCGAGCAGGGACTGTCTCTCTGTGCCAGGTGTTCAGCGCTACATGCGTCTGATAGCGCTATACAAATGTTAATAATAATAATATTCCATGTAGAAGCCTGCCCTTGCAGATGAGCAACGCAGCCGCGCAGGCTTCTGTTTCTGTGAGTCTGACGTCCTGCACGTACGTGCAGGACGTCAGACTCACAGAAACAGAAGCCTGCGCGGCCGCATTGCTGATCTGCAAGGGCAGGCTTCTACATGGAATGTTGCTAGTGGAGGAGTAGCCTAGTGGTTAGTGCAGTGGAACATGGAATGTTCCTACTATTGAGATTCTACATGGAATGTTGCTACTATTGGAGATTCTAGATGGAATGTTTTGGCTCCTAACCACTACTCAATTCCCCTATCCTTGTTCCTTCTCACCCAGTACTTTCCTCGCCCTTAATTGTCTTGTCTGTATTTTTAGATTGTAAGCTCTATCAAGCAGGGACTGTCTGTCTGTGTCAATTGTTCAGCGCTGCGTGCATCTGGTAGCGCTATCAAATGTTAATAATAAATAATGAAAGAGCTCAGGCTCTACACACCAATTCTTCCTTGTCCTAGATTCTGTGACTGGCTGCAGGGGGCCTGGCTATTGTGGGGTGGAACCCTGAGTGTTCACTCCAGCCCTGAA
The DNA here is from genome assembly GCF_901765095.1 of Microcaecilia unicolor. Classification (NCBI taxonomy): domain Eukaryota; kingdom Metazoa; phylum Chordata; class Amphibia; order Gymnophiona; family Siphonopidae; genus Microcaecilia; species Microcaecilia unicolor. Next base: position 16,523,477 of record NC_044039.1, read on the forward strand.
GGGTGGCCTGGCATTTGAGTACCGGCACCTTTCTTGCTAGAAAAAAACGCACTGGTGTTTCCAAAGCACAATGTTTCACTCAGAGAAAGATGTGTCCAGTAAATAGTGGTCTCCGTCTCCGTGGCTGAGCTCCTTGCTTTGATCTGGAGTTACTCATCATGCCTCTTTTCTCCTCTTTTCATGTGCTAGTTATACAAAAGTTCCATCAGTCTTTGATTGTAGCAATCCACAGGGGAAAAAAAAACATTGTGCACTCAAACCATTGTGAGCAATCTTGGACAATTGAAGACTCCAGCCAGCTTTTAGCTTTGGACAAGTGTGTGTGAAATTTTCTTTCTGTGCAAAGTTGTCAAAAATGAAACCCTTGGACAAAAAGTGCAATATTGTGAAATCACAAAATAGTAGCTTGGTAATAAAGATTAACTTTCCGCTGAAGCAATGACGATAACAATTTCAATGCTGGTTTAGAATTGTTCCCCCACCCCCCACCTGCACCTCCACCTCCACCTCCACCATCTGCCTTTACCTCTCTCCCTCCTTCTCTCCAGGTCTGCCCCTGTCTCCCCAACCCCAGCATCCGACCCCTGCCTTTCCTCTTTTTTCTTTCTTTTACAGAATCAACTCTTCTGCCTTTCTCTTAGCATCTGCCCACCTGGTTTACAAAATCCTGAATGATGTGGAATGATTAGAAGTAAATCGATGTTTTTACTCGCTCCAAAAGTACAAAGACTAGGGGGGCACTAAAGGAAATTACATGAAAATACTTTTAAAACAAATAGGAGGAAATATTTTTTCGCTCAACAAATAGTTAAGCTCTGGAACTATTTGCCAGAGGATGTAGTAACAGCAGTTAGCATATTTGAGTTTATAAAAGGTTTGGACAAATTCCTGGAGGAAAAGTCCATAGTCTGCTATTGAGACAGACATGGGAAGCAACTGCTTGCCCTTGGATTTATAGTATGGAGTGTTGCCACAATTTGGGTTTCTGCCAGGTACTTGTGGCCTGGCTTGGCCATTGTTTGGAAAACAGGATACTGAGCTAGATGGACCATTGGTCTGACCCATTCTTATGTTTTTGGACCTGGCCTTACCAATGCATAACACTATTGTTTGCACATGGCCCCGAGGTTGATTGGGGAGGGAAGGGCCAATGGGATTTGGATAATTGGAGATTTACCTATTGTAATAACAACGATCACCTCTGGGTAAGGGTGGCAAAGTCTTTATTGGGAACCATATGAATGAAGCTTTGCATTATGGGATGGGCCATTATGGGATCGGACAATAGGAGTTAGGGGTGATCAGAGGTGTATGTCATGGGGGGGTTGATGAGTGTGATTGGCAGGGGTACAGGGGATTGCATCAAGGGTGGGCTGGGGTTGAGGACATGGATTTGGGGGGAGGGGCAGATGAGGGGGCATGGCGTGGGATTTCTGATGCGGGAGGGATGTGTATGAGGGAAGCATTGCCATGGCAAAGGGGCAAGACCTGAATAGAATTATCAGTCCAAAAAAAAAAAAAAAAGAAAATAACAGAGCTAGCTACTAATGGAGGAGGAGTGGCCTAGTGGTTAGGGTGGTCCTGGGGAACTGAGGAACTGAGTTCAATTCCCACTTCAGGCACAGGCAGCTCCTTGTGACTCTGGGCAAGTCACTTAACCCTCCATTGCCCCATGTAAGCTGCATTGAGCCTGCCATAAGTGGGAAAGCGCAGGGTACAAATGTAACAAAAATAAAATCGATACTACTGGAGATTCTACATGGAATGTTGCTATTCCATGTAGAAGCCTGCGCGGCCACATTGGTGATCTGCAAGGGCCGACTTCTACATGGAATGTTGCTAGTGGAATAGCAACATTCCACGTAGAATCTCAAATAGTAGCAACAGTGGAGGAGTGGCCTAGTGGTTAAGGTGGTGGACTTTGGTCCTGAGGAACTGAGTTCAATTCCCATTTCAGGCACAGGCAGCTCCTTGTGACTCTGGGCAAGTCACTTAACCCTCCATAGCTGCATTGAGCCTGCCATGAGTGGGAAAGCGCGGGGTACAAATGTAACAAAAAAATAAAATAACCCCAATAAGACCTAGGAAATTCAAAATTGTGAAACCTATAATTTTTAAAACAAGTTGCTGTTCTGAACAACAAAGGAAAAAGCCCTTGGTGACCTACCGTAAGAAGCACACAGACACATTTGAAGAAAAGGAATAGGAAAAAAAAATACCACACTACGTTGAATTATTCTGATGTGCCCATGCAGCTAGACTTGAACGTGTTTGCAAGCTAGCAAAGAGTGAACAAAGACAAACATTTGTCACTGCCTGTTTTCTCTGGGCAACTGTTTTGCGTGTCTGGGGATTTTCTCGCCTCCGGCGCTTTGTTTACGGTTTCCATAGCAACCCTTGCCCTGACTTTTCAGGTACCAGCCATTGCTATGGTACCAGGATGACACTTCCAGGAAAAGCTATTCCTATATTATTAATTGAAAGTTTTTCATTGTCCGGATTTTGTTTTCACGTTCGGAGAGCTGAGAAATCATTTTAAAGTGCTCTATCTAAACACATTGAATTCAAGCTGAACATCAATAAAAGCATTTTGCATTCACTGGACTTTTATTTTCCCCCCTCTGAAGTTTTGATTTGACGGCAATTTGTCATTTTCTTCTGTTGACATGGCATGCTATTATCTCCTTAAAAGTTTTGCAAGTTATTTTGTGCCTACAGGGGACCCTTAGATGGGTGTCATAGTGGGAATACCCTAGCCTCCCTCAGGGTACTCAAAGGAGTCTGCGGTCTTCAATCTCTTTGTCGAGATACTTTATGGAGTGTCAAGAACTGAAGGAGTAATATCATATTCAGAACTTTGTGAATGCAATAGCCAGATTATACATTTTGTTAGTTTCTTTAACTTTATTTTGTTTTATTTTGAAGAAAGAAAACCTTCTAAAATTCAACCTCCAAAAGAAAAGAGCGTTGGGCGAGAGAGAAGTAGAGGAAGACAGCTATTTGTTTTCCGAGTCTCATTGGGGCCCTTTTACTAAGCTGCGGTAGGCTCTACGCACGGGCAGCTTGTGCCCAAATGAGACTACCGTCAGGCCAACACGCCCCCCTAGCGGTAATTTCAGATTTGGAGCACGCCCATAATGCGGGGACAAAGTATTTATTTATTTCCTCCCATGTGCGAAATCGGCACCTGGCGAGCGCCGACCGGTCACCGCGTGTGTAGCGTGTGAGCCTTTAACTGCTACATCAATGGGTGGCGTTAAGGGCTCAGGCCGGTTTTGGGAGCACCTTGGTTTTCATTTTTACCGCAGGCCCTTTTCTCGTCCCATTAAAAAAGCGCCGTTTTTTGTAGACGCGGTAAAAACTGGCCCGGTGTGCACCCAATACACGTACCTACACTACTGCAGGCCACGTTTTACTGCAGCTTAGTAAAAGGACCCCATTGTATTGATGGAGCAGGATCTGTTATACATTGTGATATATCTTTGGTTTTTAGGTATAGCTTGTGTTCTTAAGCCTCAACTTTGCTACTGCTGGGAATAGAGAGCTAGAAATGTAGACAGAACCTACAGACAAGATTCTGAAGGAGCAGTGTAAACAATTAACCTTTACCTTCAAGACTCTCTGTGGACTGGCCCCATCTTATGTGATTAGTGGGGTGGAATTTGACTGCACACGGCCATAATTTATGATCTACAGGGACATATAAATTGATGATGACTAAGGAGTTTAGTCTAAAGGCTATTTACAATAACCCAGTCTGCTCTGCAGCTTCATTTTCCTGGAATAAGTAAGAGCTACCTTTCGGTATATTTACAGTTGGAACATGGCGATGATTAATTTTGACATAAAACCTTGATCCAGTTCTCATTACAACTTCACATCGTACGTAGTTTTTTATTAGTGTTCATTCTACAAAGACACTCAAACGAGGCCATAAGGCATTCACAGAAATAGAATCACAAAAAAATAAAAACGATACAAAACAAGGGCATACAGAAGAGAACAATCAATTTATATAAATTCCAAGACAGAGAAAAAGAATCTTACTATAATCCCCCAGCCGTGCCTCACCCAAAATATCCCTATGAATCTCATTACTCTAAAAGTTCGTCTTTAAAAATAAGCTGGAACTCACATTCTACTATGCAATGTACTGCCCAGGATGGAAAAAAATGAATCCCCTAGTTTATAACCCTTGACTTCAACCTCAAAAGAAAATACCAGTCTTAAAATAAACTAGAGCTTGACCTAGACATATTTAGCTCCCTTCCATCTAATCTCAGCACTATTAAACAAACAGCCATGATTTCAACCAGCATCTAAAAGTCAATACATTTTTTATGAGTAGTCTAATGGTTAATGCAGCGGGTTTTGATCCTGGCAACGTGGGTTCAATTCTCACCGCAGATCCTTGTGACCTTGGGCAGGTCACTTAGGGGCCCTTTAACAAAGGTGCGGAGAAAAATGGCCTACGGTAGTATAGACGCGTGTTTTGGGCGCGCGCAGAATTATATTTTAGCGCACCTACAAAATAAAAAGCCTTTTTAACCATTTTTGCTGAAAACGGACGTGCGGCAAAATGAAAATTGCCGTGCGTCCATTTTGGGTCTGAGACCTTACCGCAAGCCGTTGACCTAGCGGTAAGGTCTCACACAGTAACCAGGTGGTAATGGCGTACGCGTGTCAAATTCCATCTGCACGCATGTAGCTGCCGCACGTCAGAAAATAAAACATATTTTTCAGATGCTCTTAGCGGACACGTGCCAAAAGTGAAATTACTGAAAGGGCCACACGTTAACCAGGCAGTAACTCCAATTTGGAGTGCATTGGGCACACGTAGGGGCCTACGTGGCTTAGTAAAAGGGCCCCTTAACCCTCCATTGCCCCATTTAGAGAAATTGCCCCTAGGGACGGAGAAAGTATCTGTATATAATGTATACAGTGCTGTGTACATCCAGTAGTGCTATAGAAATGATTAGCAGTAGTAGTACTTATCAGGGGCGTAGCCAGACTTCGGTGGGAGGGGGGTCCAGAGCCCGAGGTGAGGGGCACATTTTAGCCCCCCTGGCGCCGCCGCCCCCCCCCCCCCCCACCATTGCCGCCCCCCTGCAGCTGCCACCATCAACAACAACTTTGCCCCTCCCCCTGCCGACGACCCTCTCGACCCCCCTCCCGCTGCCAACCCTCCCCCGCCGCAGCTGTCGCTGTCGCCTACCTTTGCTGGCGGGGGACCCCAACCCTTGCCAGCCGAGGTCCTCTTCTTCCGGCGCAAGGCTCCGTTCTGTTTCTGTGAGTCTGACGTCCTGCACGTACAACCTGCAGGACATCAGACTCACAGAAACAGAACGAAGCCTTGCGCTGGACGAAGACTTGCGCTGGACGAAGCCTTGCACCAGACGAAGCCTTGTGCCGGAAGAAGAGGACCACAGCAGCCAGACTTATATTTGGAAAAACGCGTTTTGACAGCGCCAAACCACTCAGAGAAAAACTGCATTGGCTACCAATCAAAGAACGAATCATGTTCAAAATCTGCACGACTGTTCATAAAATCATCTATGGCGAGGCACCTGGATACATGACAGACCTCATTGACCTGCCAACCAGAAATACCACTAAATCTACACGATCATACCTAAACCTCCACTACCCAAGCAACAAAGGACTCAAATATAAATCCACCTATGCAACCAGCTTTTCCTACTTAAGCACACAACTATGGAACGCACTGCCAAAAATAGTAAAAACTATGCCAGACCACCTTAATTTCCGGAAATCACTAACGACGGTCCTGTTCAGAAGAGCATACCCCACCGACCCAACATAAAAATACATGGCCACCTGCGACACAATGCAACCAAACAACGTAATGGACATTACCTGACTCTTCCTCCCCCCCCCCTTTCTAAGTTCCCCAATCTACACCTACATTATATGTACCTCATCTATCACAACATAACCTTGTATTCACTCGTACCATGTATTTGTTCAGACCGGAATCAGCGAACGCCATTAACAGCAATATGTAAGCCACATTGAGCCTGCAAAAAGGTGGGAAAATGTGGGATACAAATGCAACAGATATGTAAATAAATTTATTTATTTATTTATTGCATTTGTATCCCACATTTTCCCACAGTATGGCAGGTTCAATGTAACATACATATAGTAACATAGTAGATGACGGCAGAAAAAGACCTGCATGGTCCATCCAGTCTGCCCAACAAGATATAAATTCATATGTGCTACTTTTTATTTGTACCTGTCCTCTTCAGGGCACAGACCGTATAAGTCTGCCCAGCACTATCCCCGCCTCCCAACCACCAGCTCCGCCTCCCACCACCGGTTCTGGCACAGACTGTATAAGTCTGCCGAGCACTATCCCCACCTCCCAACCACTAGCCCCGCCTCCCACCACCGGCTCTGCACTTTTCTACACTTTTCTGTGGCTTACATATTGCTAAAATCAGGAGACAGTGGTTAACAGGGTCGAAGGCAGCAGATATACCGAGAGAGACTACAAAAACAAGTATCGAAAATGCCCTTTTAAATATTGTGTGGTCAACACTTTACATGAAAATCACTAAAATAACTTGAGTACACGTAAACATGGAAAAATGTAGGGTTTTTTTTTCCCCCTCTCTTCTTTAAACTGACTAGAGGGCAGAAAGGTCTTTATATTGAAGCACAGTTGAAAGCGTTTGACTTGGTTATTAATGGGGTGTTACAATATTGCTCGTCCCTGTGGTGCTACAATAAACTCTGTTCCAACTTAAAGATCCAAAGCCAATGTTGTCTCAAAAACTGATATTACAATGGACATCTGGCAAATATTTGACACATCAGCATAATCACAAACAAATGAGAAACTGACGCCGTATTTGCAGCTTCCTTCCACAATTCAATTCAATAGGCCTTATTCAGGGGTCCTTTTACAAAGGCGCGCTGAAAAACGGCTTGCGGTAGTGTAGGCGCGGGTTTTGGGTGCGCGCCAATCCATTTTTTAAGTGCTCCTGTAAAAAAGGCCTTTTTAACATTTTTGCTGAAAATGGACGTGTGGCAAAATGAAAATTGTTGCGTGTCTATTTTAGTCTGAGACCTTATCACCAGCCATTGACCTAGCGGTAAAGCGGCCGATAAGCACTGCCAAAAATAACAAATATTTTTCAGACGAGCATATCGAATGTGCACCAAAAATGAAATTACCGCAAGAGCCACGCGGTAGCCGGGTGGTAATTCCATTTTGGCACGCGTTGGGTGTGCATAGACACTTATGCAGATTAGTAAAAGGACCCCTCCATATTTTAACTCTGACACAAAAGAGAAAACTTCCCCTATCAATAAGACCCAGATTTTTAAATGTGAGGGACTCCTGCCTGGTTAGATCCTGCTGAAACGGCTAGATGCTGATATTCAGCGGCACTTAAATGAATATTGGCTCTAACCAACCATGTACAAACCGGCTAGGTTAGGGGTGGTTCAGGGGCAGAGTTTGGGCAGAGCCATTATTTAACCTGTTAGTGACAATATTCAGTCAATTGACTGACTAAGGGCCCCTTTTACTAAGCTGCGGCAAAAGGGGGCCTGCGCTAGCGTCGGTATGTGTTTTTCATGCACGCCGAGGCCCCCTTTTACAGCAGCGGATATAAAGGAAGTCTCTCTTTCCTGCATGAAATGGCCATGAGGCAAGTAAAGCACTTGCAGTGCGGCCATTTCAGAGGGGAGCCCTTACCACCACCCAATTACCGTCGGGTACACTCCGGCGCTACAAAAATAAATATATTTTTGTAGTGCCAGATATAACGGCACGCTAGGGGTGGGAAGTACTGCCCGGCTGCTGCAGTAGCCCAGCGGTACTTCCTGTTTAGCAAGCGGTAAGCCCACGTTGGGCTTACCGCTGCTTAGTAAAATGGGCCCTAAGGATGTGGATTAAACTAGGACAGCAAAAAGGCTGTCCTAACTAAGGAAGTTTGCTTAACAGGAGACGACATGGAGTCACAAAGCTGAAGCCTCTCTATCCAAGGAAATTTTTATTCTTCCCAATGCAGCCACCGCCATCTTGGTACACTCAAACCAATGTAATTGATAGAGTGACAAGCTCTGCCTACTTGCTTCAGGTCAGATAATGGGCCAAGAACACTCCTTCAAAAAAATCCGCAATAAAGCGGAGAACTCGAACGCCCCACGGGAAAACACAAAGAAACAGGCAAAAGTGGGATGTCTTGACCAAGGAAATACAAATCCTGGAAACAATGCCTTAAAAACCTCTTTATTGACGAAAAGACTCGACACAACTGTTGTGTTTCGGCCCACAGGCCTGCATCAGGAGTCTGCCGCTGTGGCGTAACGTGTAGAACTCTCAAGTACCTAAAACACGATGGGTCCGTGTCATGAACCAAGCATAATGCGATTGGCTATATACAAAGATGGTCTTCAAAAAGACCTTTGTGGTGCGCTCATAGCTGATTTTCTTAAGCTTTTAACACCTGCTGAAATGTGAATCTCATTCAATAGTGTTAATTTACTGCAGGAAACAATTTGGATCTATTCCTTCACCTTTCCGTGTTACAGCTTCAATTTTTCTTTTCTGCCGGTTGACATTTTTTTATGAAGAAACTGTTTTCATCCTGTGCTACGTTCCCAGAAGCCAAGAAAAATATCGACCTATGCGGGAACAAAGATGGCACCCAATCATTCCATGTTATTATCAAAGGTAAAATAATTATGATTCAACGTTTATGTAGTATTAGTATGTAATGGTCATAGGGACCCTCCTAAATAGCCCTTGTCCTTTTCAGGCGTGGACATTGCTTGAATATTTGAGCTATGAGCTCTACAGGTTTAAGAAGCTGTTGCAATCGCTGTGACCTAACGAAAGTCGTTTGCCAGCTATTGCAACTAAGAGCCAGGAAAGGTTTTTCAGGATAACGTTCTTGGCAACAAAGAGTAAAAGAGGTAGAAATGCAGAAAAGACTGCCAAGGATTGATTCAGCTAAGCAATTGCCAGATGTCTCACCAGTTTTTAAATGCTTGCAGTTGTGAGGACTGTGCATGCTGAAATCTTTTTATTTTATTTTATTATTTATTGCACTTGTATCCCACATTTTCCTACCTATTTAGTACATAAGTACATAAGTAATGCCATACTGGGAAAAGACCAAGGGTCCATCGAGCCCAGCATCCTGTCCACGACAGCGGCCAATCCAGGCCAAGGGCACCTGGCGAGCTTCCCAAACGTACAAACATTCTATACATGTTATTCCTGGAATTGTGGATTTTTCCCAAGTCCATTTAGTAGCGGTTTATGGACTTGTCCTTTAGGAAACCGTCCAACCCCTTTTTAAACTCTGCTAAGGCTCAATGTGGCTTACAAAGACCTGATATGGCGTCGTCACGCCAGGGTAAAGAATACAAATGGTGTTACAAAGAAATCAAGGAAAACAAGAGGAATTGGTCAGGTAGTTATAGAAAGATACAATCTGATAAAGGTGGATAGATGTTGTGGTTTAGTTAGTTATGGGTTTTCGTGGTAGGCCTTGTTAAAGAGGTAGGTTTTCAGAGATTTGCGGAAGTTACTTAGTTCATTGATCGTTTTTGCTTTATGGTTTTTAGCATGTGTTTTTGTGTTTTGGTTTGTTTTTGCTTCATTTTGTGGTTTGTGTCATTTTCAAATCCAGATGCACTCTTGAGTGGGGGAGTAGTCTAATGGCTAGTGTAGTAGGTGTTGATCCTGAGAACTTTGTTTCCATTCCCACTACAGCTCCTTGTGACCTTGGGAAAGTCAGGGCCCCTTTAACAAAGTTGCGCTAGCGTTTTTATCGTGCACTAAAAATAAGCATACGCTAAACGCTAGAGACGCCCATATATTTCTATGAATATCTCTAGTATTTAGCTCACTCTAAAAACACTACTGTGCCTTTGTAAAGAGCCCCCTTAACCCTCCATTGCCCCCGGTACATGCTTAGTAGTAGTAGAGTTGACTACTGGTGACCATACAATGAGGGATACCCCCCCCCCCCCTTGTGGTTTACCATTGCCTTCTTCTGAGGCATGGAAGGTTAACCACCCAATATTCAGCTGTCAGTATTTTCATGTCCGCCGCTGGCTGTATTCCCAAGTACTCAATGCCAGGCCATGTCTGGGCACAGACATTGCATATCTGGTTGTATATTGGCCATGAAAACCTATGCAATTACATGCAATATTTAGTCCATAACCACTTAAAGCTAGTGTAACCCACTGTTACCAACCATGCTATGCAGCTACAAAATATGGGTACTGTCTTTTTAAGGGCTGCTGAGAATTGTGGGCTCACAGTGCTATATGGGAGATTTCAAGCAAGTTGTGAGAAAGAGAACTCTGTTACTCAAAGAGAGAGATTTTACCTTGCTGATAGGGTAAAAGATTAATTATTATTTTTATTTATTTCCATTTTGCTCACACCTTTTTCAGTAGTAGCTCAAGGTGAGTTACATTCAGGTACTCTGGGTATTTCTCTGTCCCAGGAGGGCTCACAATCTAAGTTTGTACCTGAGGCAATGGAGGGTTAAGTGACTTGCCCAAGATCACAAGGAGCAGCAGTGGGACTTGAACCGGCAACCTCTGGATTACAAGACTGGTGCTCTAACCACTAGGCCACTCCAGAATATGACTTATGCATGCCCGAGTTCAGTGTCAGCATTTACACCTGGTTTTACAGGGCATAAGTCCGGTCCTAAAAATTTGGTGCAGAATCAGTGCTAATCGCAATTCTATTAAGCTCTCATTCCCTTTGTAGAACTGCACTTAGCACTGATGTTTGAGCATGATTTACTGCATCCAGGGGTCCTTTTACAAAGCCGCACTTGCGATAGTGTAGGCGCGGGTTTTTGGGCGCACCGATCCATTTTTCAGCGCACCTGTAAAAAATGCCTTTTTAAAAAATTTTGCCGAAAAATGGATGTGTGGGCAAAATCAAAATTGCCATGCGTCCATTTTGGGTCTGAGACCTTACCGCCAGACATTGACCTAGCGGTAAAGTCTCATGCGGTAACCGGGCGGTAATGACCTACGCGCCGTCAAATGCCACTTGGCATGCGACCGAAAAGAAAAATTATTTTTCAGATACACGTATCGGATGCGCGCCAAAAATGAAATTACCGCAAAAGCCACGCAGTAGCCAGGCGGTAAATCCATTTGGGTGCGTGTTAAGCACGTGTAGACGCTTACGCGGCTTAGCAAAAAGGGCCCTCCCCAGTCCTTTGTAAACATAGAAGTTCTCCCCTGAAATTCTAGGCTATGTCATTCTTAAATTTAAAAATTACTACTTAAATTGGTCTTCCTGTGACTTGCACTGGTGGGATTTAACTTTTCTATAACAATTTCAGTTTTTATTTCACAATAAGTGATCAGCCATGCACACACATCCTATATAATTATTGTGTCGAATGAAATGAGGCTGTCATATTTTTTTTCAGGCTACATGGGGTTTTTGATTTATATTTTTCTATGTACCATATAATCTTCTTTATTTTAGACTATTATAGAGCTTAAAAAATTGTAAGCTTCGGGGTGTTTACAATGAACAAGAAATAATACAATTTCAAAAAAACATATTAACAATAAAAATATTTCTTCTCACTGTTGTCATAAATTCTTGGAGTTCTTCAAGCTTGGCAAACAATGTTCCTGGCTGTCTTAGTGGTCCAAAATAGATATTTCACATGAAAACAAGAGACTGTAAAGAGTTTATAGTTTATAGTTTTTAATACTTACTATACCACACAAACTAACTTGCAGATCTGAGTGGTGTACAATCTAAAAAAGAAAAATTAAATGTAAGAAAGGAACTACAGTGTAAAACAAGAAAGAGGCATTTCATAAACGCCAAGACAGTCCAACCCAATCAAAACAGTAGAGGAAAGGAAGGGCAGAGAGGGGGACAGGAGAGGAGAGGGACAAGGGGAAAGAAAGAAAGGGGGAATAGAGTAATAACGGGAAAACGGTGAGAATGATGTAGCTCCTCCTACAACCAATCAGGTGATGCTGAACCCTTGTTGAAAAAGTCAAGTTTTTATTGTAGACTTGAAGTTTTAAAATGATAGTTCGGTATGAATAACAAGCAGAAGAGAATTCCAATAAAAAGGGATGGCAAAGAAAAAAAGCATGGTGTCTAGTGAACTCAAGCCGGGCAAATTTGGGGCTAGGAAGGGCTAAATTGTGGTCATTAATTGAATGAAGGAAATAGGTGGAGTATGGAATAATTAAAGTTGCCAAATAGTGAGGAAGAAACAAATGTGATTGCCATGGGGCCCTTTTACAAAGGCGCAAAAGCCATGCCAAATCGGTATTACTGCCTGGCTAGTGCATGCCCCGGGTGGTAATTCTGAATTTGGAGCTCGCCAAAAGCACTCAGTAGAGAATATTTTCTATTTTCTATTTTCTACCACGTGGCGCTTACCTGGCAGTCAACAGCAGTGGGTGCATACTGCATGCCAACCGCCTGGGTAGCGCGTGAGAGACCTGACTGCTAAGTCAACAGGTGGCGGTAAGGTCTCAGGCCGAAAATGCACATGTGCTGGTGTTTTATTTTGCCGCCCGTCCGTTTTCCAGCCCCCTAAAAAAAGGCCCCTTTTCCAGGACGCAGTAAAAACTGGCCCGGCGCGTGCCCGATAGATGCGCTCGCACTGCCACAGGCCACTTTTTGCCGCGGCTTAGCAAAAGGGCCCCCATATTTGTACTACCCCTCTTCTCTCCTCTTCTATGAGCCTTAAATCTACGAGTAAGTAATTTAAATTGTACCAACTCAGTTTGGAGTACTGTGCATACATAAATTTTGCAATAAAGGCTAAGGCATTGACTAGGAGCAGTCTTGTGGTTGATGAAGCCAAAAATGCACATGGAGGGCGAATCCATAAAGGGGCAGCTAGAAAGCACCTATTTAGAGCTTATTTAATAAAGCATGATCCATTAATGTTTGTTGGCCGCAAGAATGAGACCACTGAATTTGTCTGCATCTGGAGTACAGTTGCGATAACATTGCAAATCTCTAACTCTGAAGTAGCTCTTAATTCAGATCAGCATTTGATTGTGCTGACATAAGAATTTCATATCAATTCTGTTCCTTAATCGCTTCTGCATCTGTTTTAAAGGTTCAGAGTTCTACATCTCTCCGTGTTTATCATTAGCGACCAACCCATCCTATTCATTTAAATTTGTGCCTTTTTCTTGTTAAATTGTTCATTTTCAAAACAGAAAAATGTCCAAAAACAACCCAGCACAAAGTGGCAGATGGGCGTTATTTTTTTTCACAAAAAATGTCCAAATGGCTATTTTTGAAACTCATTTTAAAGATGTTTTTCAATGTAGTTTGTCTAAATCTCAAGGAGGCAAGTTGAGGCGTGTTTTGGGCAGGACTAGGGTGGGCTCAATTTGAACATTTTTTTTGCAATAATGAAACATTGTAAAAATAAAACGTCCAGGCAAAAAAAGGGATGTTTTTGGTTAGACCTGTAGCAGTAACAACTAAGTATTAAAAAGGTGCCCAAACTGATCAGATGGTCACTGGAGGACTAAGGGCATGATCCCCCCCCCCCTTTTATCCCTCCAGTAGTCACTAACCCCCTCCCACCCACCCTGTTATATTTTTGTAGCGCCGGATGTGACGGCAAGCTAGGGGTGAGAAGTACCGCCAGGCTACTGTGGCAGCCCGGCAGTACTTCAATGTCGCCTTCGGCACCTAACCATTATACCTCTATTCAGGAAATCTAGACTGCCCCAATTTATTTGACTGCACATTTTGTCCATTAGATTGTAAGCTCCTTTGAGCAGGGACTGCCCTTCTTTGTTAAACTGTACAGCGCTGCGTAACCCTAGTAGCGCTTTAGAAGTGTTAAGTAGTAGTAGTTTAGCAAGCGATAGGCCTGCGTTGGGCTTACCGCCATTTAGTAAAAGGGACCCAAAGTCTTTTATTGATTTATTTTTATTTATTTATTATTACATTTATATCCCACATTTTCCCACTGATTGCAGGCTCAACGTGGCTTACATAAATCTGTATTAAGGCTATAGTGCAAGAAAAAAAAACAGTTATACAAAATTGATAATAAGATAGGAAATAACAATTAAACAGCAATAGGCAAGAGATAATAACAGGTAATTAATGTTCTTGAATCTTATTAATGGTAAGAGTTAATTCAAATTAAGTTTAACCTGGGGAATAAGCCTTCTTAAACAATACTGATTTCAGTCATTTTCTGAAGTTTAGGTAGTTCTGGGTGGATTTTACTGATTTGGGTAGAGCATTCCACAGTTGAGTGCCTATGTTTGTAAAGTTGGAGGTGCAAATTGACTTGTATTTAAAGACATACCCCTTAGTTTAGGGGTACAAGTTGATGTCCAATCGTTCACTTTTGTTCTGGGAGAAGTGATGTTAGGGTCATTCAAATTCTCTGGAGCAGTTGGCTAGGAGCCTGAAATTGAGTGGGGGAAGAGCCAAAGATTCACCTAGTGCATTTTATCCTTGCACCGGCCCTAGGGTAAATGTTTTTTTACCTGCAGAAATCACTTTGAAAAATGGCTTTCCCCATGATACACCACAAGTCAATAACCAACTGCAAATACAGGCTTCCAGTTAATTAGATTTTATGGCTGCCTTCAACCTGTACTGAAGTCCCTTTGTGTCTTTGCAAAAGTGCAGATGTCTCTAGACCTTATTTTAAGAAATTTATGACCTTCGTTCTAAAACTGAACAGTTTTGGTGTAGAGGAATTACTGGGAAATCCCAGGACAAATAGAATGTTGAAATTTTTGGCACCTACTTTCTGTGAACTTTGAAACCTTGTCATGGAAAAAATGGCTAATTGATTCTTAATGGACCAAGCTAAGTTCCAGAAAGGAAAACCTGTTATATCCTGTTCCTGACAAGGTGGACAGTCCTGTACAAAAACTCCAAGACAATGTGTTGCCATGGCTTGTAAAAATGTAATTACAGGACAAAGGGAAAGAGATTTTCTAGTGGTATAATTAAACTTAAACATGGTAATTTTCCCCTGAATTAGAAGTCATTAAACTAAAAGAGTTTCCTGTTTTTCTAAAAAAAAAAAAAATGTAATAATAATGGGATTTATAAAACTTTAGAGGGAAGTTCTTATAAATATATAACCCCATTTCTTTTCAAACAGCCATAGTTATAGAAGCCACTTTAAAGTAAACAGAAATGAACAGATATAAACTAGTTTCATGACACCATCACAGTCCATAGGTTATAAGGGTGAGTGTATAAAAGTTTTTTTATTTTGGAGGGTCGGATTTCTTTTGTGTTGCAAAAAGCACATGTTTAAAAATGGAAAATGAATTGAAGCAAAATACAAATTAAAAAGCAGTTTTCTTTTTGACTTATTTAATTGAGAATAACTTGTTAATCCCTCCTCTCAGTACCCTTCTCCACCACCGCCAACTCCAGACTCCGCCCATTCTGCCTCGCCTCACCCTATGCTTGGAATAAACTTCCTGAGCCCCTACGCCAAGCCCCCTCCCTACCCATCTTCAAATCCTTGCTCAAAGCCCACCTCTTCAATGTTGCTTTCGGCACCTAACCTTTATACCTTTCAGGAAATCTAGACTGCCCCTATTTGACTGACTGTACATTTGTCCTTTAGATTGTAAGCTCTTTGAGCAGGGACTGTCCTTCTATGTTAAATTGTACAGCGCTGCGTAACCCTAGTAGCGCTTTAGAAATGTCAAGTAGTAGTAGTAGTAGTGTAACAACATTGACAGAGGCAGGTGGTAAACAATTTATTGAGGCTTCACCTTTTGAGGACCAGAGTCCATTTGTCCAGAGTGAAGGCCAGGACATGTGTGCATATATAGGAAAATGCATGGGGGAGAGGGGGGGCTACAAGGAAAGTACTGGAAAAGGCAGGGCAGAGAGGGATAATGGTTGCATCGTTCAGTTAACTGACAGCTGTGGCCAACGTTTTGGAATGTCCATGGCCTGCCCATGATGTGCCAATGCCCCTCCCATGGCCACACCCCCTTTTGGGATTAGGCACCCAGTTTTAGTGAATAGCACAGAGCCAGATGCACATGCAATTCCTAATTGGTGCCAATTAGCATTAATAATTGGTTGTTACTATCCATTTTCACCTTTGCTTACACCCTAAGCAGTCTATTAAAATGTTTTCTTACGTATTGTGTTGACATTGTAAGTAGTATACTATGCCATAATTTGTATTGCTATTTGAATAATTTTACTGCTGTAAATGTCTATCGCTTATGTATGATTTATTCTTGAATTCCTTCAAAAAGGTGGTAAATCCAAATAAATAAATAAATACATTTATTGATGGTTAACAGCTCATTAGCCAATTAAGTTGTGCACACATCTTGGGAGGACAACCAAATCTGGGTGCGATACGTAGAATTTGGGGGTAGGTGCCTACATGTAGACCTACACTCAAATTCTATAAATGGTGCCAAGAGTTACACGTGTTAAATTTGGCGCCCACCCAATTTACGTGCGTAACTTAATTGAATAATGAGGCAATCAGTGCTGATAATTGGATGGTAACAACCAATTATCAGCACTAATCGGGCTTAATTAGAAGTTAGGCACACATCGAAGCTGCACCTAACTTCCATCGCGTATAACCATATGGGGGCACAGTTAGGGGCATTTTTGGGGTGTTCCCAAAATTTGTATGCATAAATATAGAATCACACCTAAATGTAGCGAATACATTCAGACGTGCTCAGTGCAGGTCTACACTTAAGCGCAGTTATATGCTAAATGCGATTCTAAAAAGGACGAATACCCCTTATAGGATCAGGTCAAGGGCCCCTTTTACCAAGCTGTGGCAAAAGGGGGCCGGCGCTGATGTCAACATGTGCTTTAGTCGCATGCCGAGGCTCCCTTTTATCGCGGCTGGTAAAAGGGAAGTCTCGGTTTCCTACAGGAAATTGTCAGGTGGCAAGGAAAGCACTTGCTGCGCAGCCAATTCAGTGGGAGCCCTGACCACCACTCATTGAGGTGGAGGTCAGGGCTCCCACGTTAACCTGGTGGTAACCGGGCAGCACGTGGTATGATTACCACCGGGTACACTCTGGCGCTACAAAAATAAATTTTTGTAGCACCGGAAATGATGGCGCACTAGAGGTGGGAAGTATTGCGGGGCTGTTGCGGTAGCCCGGCGGTACTTCCTGTATAGCGAGCGGTAAGCCCACGTTGGGCTTACTGCCACTTAATAAAAGGAGCCTTAAGTGCGGTTTTTTTTTTCAGCGATTTTGTAGGCACCATATGTAAAATTTGGGCCTAAAGTGTTTAACGCATTTTGTAAAATGCCCCTTTAGTCCTTTCTTATCCAACAAGATCTGCGTGAATATTTACCTCAGAATTTTTGCAAATTTCGGCAAAACAGACTATAACTTTGCTGCCTATCCACCTTTGTTTTTATTCTTTTCCCCCTCACAGACACAGGATGGGGAAGAACACTGGACCCCTTTTACTAAGCCACTTAGGCGCCTACACCCCCTGAATGCATGCCAAATTGGAGTTACTGCCCGGCTACCATGTGGCCCTTGTGGTAATTTCAATTTTGGCACGCGTCCACTACGCACATCTGAAAAATCTTTTTTTATTTTCTGCTACGCGTAACGGACACGCGACAAGTGGCATTTGACGCGTGTAGGTCATTACCACCCAGATTCTTTACCGCTAAGCCTATGGTTGGCGGTAAGGTGCTAAAAAATGGATTGGCGTTCAAAACCCTTGCCTACACTATCGCAAGCCATTTTTCAGCGCGTCTCTGTAAAAGGAACCCACTGTGAATAAAATCAGGCCTTTCGGCACTTTTTGCTTTTCTGGCAGAGTGGCCTAGTGGTTAGAGCACCGGTCTTGCAATCCAGAGGTGGCCCGTTCAAATCCCACTGCTGCTCCTTGTGATCTTGGGCAAGTCACTTAACCCTGCATTGCCTCAGGTACAAACTTAGATTGTGAGCCCTCCTGTGACAGAGAAATATCCAGAGTATCTGAATGTAACTCACCTTGAGCTACTACTGAAAAAGGTGTGAGCAAAATCTAAATAAATCTAAAACATTGAGCCCTTGTCTAACAATTTGCAGGAAAAGAAGAGACAGAACATTCCCTCAGTCATTTGAAAAAAAGCAATTTTTCTCTCCCTGTACTAGTGCAGCCAAGGAGCATGTTGGGTGCATCAGGGCATCATGATAACAAAATCTTTCCACTCTGAAATGCTCTATTCTGCAAAGTTAATACAAAATAATAATCCAGTTGGCGGGCTGAGTAACTACTGTATGTTATTAATGTTAGTGAAGTGCTTATTTCAAGGAGTCTGAATTATTCAAGGCCGGAGAACCATTAGGGGCGATATGCTGCCTCTCTGAAACAGAAATTACTATCCAGAATAGACAGAAAAGGCTAACCTCTCATGTGGTCTCAAAGATTGTAATTTAAAAATCATACTAGGTATATATTAAGTCCCCGATAAATGAAAAGATTACCTTTGTATGCATATTTTAATAGGTCCGCTAAGTGGTGGTTAAAATGAACACAGTAACACCTGCTTACCGTCAAGAGCTCTAACCCAGCATAAACTGGAGCGGAGAAGGCTTTAGCCAAACGATGAAGGTGCCAAGGAAAAAAAAAAATTACAGGGCAGACCTTGTCACCTGCATGTGTGAAATGTTGAAAGCCTGTAACCATGGCAATCAAGCAAACAGCAGAAGATAACATGGAAAAATGCAGTCCTGGGATTCGAGATTGAAAGCCTGCCAAACTTGGTGCTTGCCTCATTCATGAAGAGCGTTTCAAATAATCCTGCTGAAATAGGCGTAATGCATCACAGGTAGTAGGATTATGTATTTCCAAGCATGCCTTAAACATTTTGAAACGTGCAAAATCAATTACACGCACACGGATCTACGAATTAAGGTTTGTTCAGTCTATTTGCCTACGTTAACAAAGTTGTTTTCCTTTATTCAGCAGAAAACAGAGTGAGTGACGAGCGAGTAGCAGGGTCAATAATAAAGAAGCTGAAGATTAAGGGTGGGGAGGAGGGGTGAGTGGAGGGAAAATTAAAAAAGCGTTTGGGCTGAGGAAAATTAATAATAGTCCCACCAATATTCAAAGGTATTTACCGGACAGGATTGTTACCTGGCCGGTTAAATGCCCCATAACTGGCTGTTCTGACCTCTGACAGCCTCGCACTAGTTTATAACGTGATCCTAAAATGTGTGTAATGCTTTTACTGTTATTCTCAGTTCTAAGGACTATCATTGCTGCAGTTCTCACTCTGCAAAGATACGTGAGCAAGGCATTGTGTGTAATGTAGTTCACAAGCAATGCAACCACACTTGCTTGGCTGTGTAAGAACTGTTACCACTGGTTGTGAGGCTGCCCAGACCTCCTCTCTTTCTCTCTCTCTGCCAAGCTTGGCTCTTTTGTCTTCCTGCTATCATTTCCTGGTCATTCTCACTATCTCTGTCCTGGGAGGTCAGCCAGGCATGACCTTTCCCTCCAATCGAGGGCTGTCCTCTAGCACCTCCCTTGCCATCCGGTGGCAGGCTCTGTCCCCATTGGTCTCTATCTGCTCCTCCCTGAGCCTGTGTGAAGCCTCAACACCCCTTTGTCTCTTCAGCCATGAGGCATTCACCATCTTGGCCCAGACAGCTTTGTCCTGCTGGAACTCCCTGCAACAAACTTGGGTTTTTACCTCGAAAATATCTCCTCCCTAATGAGATATCGCACATTCCAGTCACCCAGCTTTGAACCATTTCTACCTGTTCAACTATCTTTCTCCCCTGCAATAAAGCTACCTCTCCTCAGGTCCTCCATCTCCAACAGCTCTCAGATTAAGGAGTCTCTGTGCCCTGGAGCAGCACTTCTGAACATCTGTCTATGAGTAATTATCTGTGATTTATTCAACTAAAAGAGGCTTCATAAAAATAATAAGAGACTCCAGGTGTGCCAAGATTATACTCTAAGATATCATGGCTTTACAGTAATAAGTCTATGAGAGTCTTAACACTGGCTATCCAGCTATTTCCCGCTGAATATCACCGGTTACTCCCGTATTCTAAATAACACGCCTAGAGATCGGTGCAGAAATTAGCGCAGATTCTATAGCAATAAGCGCAATTTAAGAAGCTTCAATAACGAGCACTGATAACAGCACTTAACAAGCAATAATAAGCACTAATTGGTGCTGATTAGAATTTAGGCGCATAGCTCGCTAAGCGTATTCTGTAACAATTTGCGCCAAACTTCTAACAGGCGCAGGTAAAAAGGGGCATGGTTAAGGGTGGGGAAATAGTCATTTCATGGGTGTTCCTAGAAAATGCCCCAGTGCGCCTAAATCTACATGCCAAGATTTACACCATGTTTTCCTTGATGTAAATGGATGCACATAGATTTAGGCACTGAAATATCAACTGAGCGTATTTTGTAACTGGCAACTAGGTGCCGATTATAAAATACACTTAGTTGGCGCAGATTTCAGCACTGATTCTTTAGGTGGTGTATATAGAATCTCCTCCTTAGCAGCTAGCAGATATCCAGTTATATCGACCGATATAACCGGCTATCCTCCGATTTTTCAGCCACACTGTAACGGCTACATCTGGCCACGTGAACAGTGGCATATCTTTGGCCGGTTAGAAGATAACCTTCTAAGTCTGAACATCAACATAGCCTGTTATCTTCCAGCTGGCCAAAAATAAACTGGATATTCGTCATTGGAAATGGCCTGGCATTGAATATCTGCATTTAGCTGTGACCATAGGAGTTATTTATTGCATTTGTATCCCACATTTTCCCACCTATTTGCAGGCTCAATGTGGCTTACATAGTACTGTGATGGCGATCGCCAGTTCCGGTATGACAAGTACATAGTGATATTATGGTAGAGAGCATGTGTGACAGACACATTATGGCATAGGAAAGGAGAAGAGTTGTTATGTCCATTTCGAGTGTTAGATTCATTGTGTTGCAGGGTTTAGGCATTCAAGTTGGATAATTCGGATATGCCTTTTTGAATAGGCAAGTTTTCAGTAACTTCCGGAAGTTTGATGGGTCTTGCGTTTTTTTTCACGGCGTTTGGTAGTGTGTTCCATAGTTGTGTACTTATATAAGAGAAGCTGGATGCATAGGTTGATTTGTATTTGAGTCCTTTGCAGCTTGGGTAGTGGAGATTTAGGTATGTGCGTGTTGATCTCGTTGTGTTTCTGGTTGGTAAGTCAATGAGGTCTGTCGGGTATCCTGGGGCATCGCCGTAGATAATTTTATGAACCAAGGTGCAGATTTTGAATGCAATACATTCTTTGATTGGGAGCCAGTGTAGTTTTTCTCATAGGGGTTTGGCGCTTTCGAATCCCGTTTTTCCGAATATAAGTCTGGCTGCGGTGTTTTCAGCTGTTTGGAGTTTCTTTATGATTAGTTCTTTGCATCCCACGTAGATTCCATTACAGTAGTCTAGGTGGCTTAGTACCATAGATTGTACCAAGTTGCGGAATGTTTCCCTCGGGAAGAAAGGTTTTATTCTTTTGAGTTTCCTCATTAGCTGGGCTACCTCCTAAGGTCTGAATATATAAGCCATTTGGAATTCAGGAGAAGTTTGGTAATAATTGACTAATTCTTATGGTTAATTGTTACTCTATCTGATTTGTTTCACATTGCCTCTGCGGTGTCTATTAAGATGTTTTAATGCGTGTTGTGTTGACATTGGAAGTAGCAAATTATCTTATAGAGTGTAATGGTAAAACATAGAAATGTGAATGGCGCTGTTAGAAGGTGCACAGAAGTGGAAAGAACACCAGAGTCCCATGTGAGAGACACAGCCAAAAAAGGAGTGGGAACAGGATCAGGCTCTTTAAAACAGACTAGGGACTCTCAATATGTAATTTGAAACTTTCATTTGTGATGACTCAACAAGGTATCAAGTTTCGGCACATATGTGCCTGCTTCAGGAGTCTTGTTGGATATGTTTGGCAATCACAAATATTTTCAGCAATGTATCTTTAGAGTGTGATCATAACTGGTCTTTAAAAACCGTTAATGGATTTAAGGAGTGGCGTTGTTTGTAGATGCAACTAAAAGGCGATTGTCAAGCATATCCAACAAGACTTCTGAAGCAGGCACATATGTGCCGAAACATGGTAATTTCCTTTTTTCCTTTTTTTGACGCCTAATTTTTTTTTTTTTTTTTTTTGCCCGAGGGAGAGAAGATGGGAGCCTGGAGGCCTGAAGCCTGGACTGTGTGATCCCGGTGCTGTGGAGGAAGGACTGTGTGTCCGAGAAGCTGAAGCAGGCTGAAAGTCCTGGGACTACAACGTTACGTCTGAACAATTATTTTCAACGTTATTGTCCCAGAGACTCCTGATGCAGGCCTGACGGCCGAAACACGACGTGTCGAGTCTTCAAATTTATCAATAAAATTGTTTATCATTTAACATCCTCCAGTTTTCTGGCATCCTTGGTCGCTCTCCCACTTTTTTTTGTTACATTGCCTAATTTTGAACAACATCTATGGAATCCAGCCCTTAGGTCCAGATGCTCAGAACTCCGGTACTGAACAGCACCGGAGAAATACTGCAAGATTAGCGCAGAACAACTCCTTAATGCACAATGCTAATGAGACGCAATTATAGGCGCAGTGCCGTAGCGAGGGCGGCTGACACCTGGGGCGGGTTGCTGCTGCGCACACCCCCCTCCCCGTGTGCAGCACGGTGCACCCCCCCCCCCCCGGAGCGCATTCTTACTGCCATACGAAAGCAGGGGCGGGCAGGAACGCCGATCCGCCCCGAGTGCACGTCACTGGGAGCAGCGTTGGCTCTGCTGGTTCCCTGCTGTCTCTGCCCCAGAACAGGAAGTAACCTGTTCCGGGCAGAGGGAGCAGGGAACCAGTGGAGCCGACACCCCCCCAACGGCGTGCACCCGGGGCGGACCGCCCCCCATTCCTATGCCACTGTATAGGCGTGCTTATAGCGTTGAGCATTAGGGAGTTCAGTGGGAGGATAGCGTCTGATGCATGCACTCAAGAATTGAGCTCTTAAGCGTATGCCCAGAATACCGGGGGGGGGGGAGGAGGAGCTGGGGCCCCATAATGTTTATCAATACGTTGGATCAAAGGTGGTTTTTTGCCAACAAAATGTTTTAGTTCCCGGTAACCAGATTGTTGTTACATTAACAGTCTTTCAATACTAAATGCTTGTAAAATGCTATTTGGTCTCTCTGCCTCTTATACGCTTTGTATTGTATTGATTAGTAACACTCAAGACTAGCTGGTGACAGCGAGAATATAAATCATAGCTTCATAAACACCTTAGTGTTAATTGAGTCAGTGCTAGCTGTAATCCTCTGGAATCCTTCCAGCTGTGATTATACCTCACAATGAACAAAGAACTCATTTGAAATGTAGATGTCACAGTTTTGCACTACTGTGTCTGTTGATAAGTTTGGGTCTGCCCCATTTTCCTGCCTTAATGCCAGTCTCTCCAGCCAAGTGTTTCCTTATGTCAGTTGCTGCCAGGAATTCAGATTCTATGACTGATCTGACTGGTAGCCCAAGAGTCACTTCCTTCACTCTTCTCTTCTGTGCCTAGCTCAATGACAGCAATAAAGACAGAAAAGGAATAAAAACTGGTGTTCTTTATTTTTGAGCTTCCCAAGGAATGAAACTGTATTCTTGGAACTTTGTTTTAAAG